>NC_057871.1:12126468-12480218 GCF_019740435.1 Gambusia affinis | reverse complement strand
TGAAACCTCTGTTAAATTAAAATATTAAAGAAATACACATTCTATTAATACATTTTGCTTGCTGTAAAATGTTCAATTGTTAACAGCTGAGGAAAAAAATTCTTTACAAACAAAAGCTATATAAAATAATGGACGGGCAAAACATGCATTATTTACAGGGAGAAGGAAAACATATCAAAGACGATCCATTTGTCAGGTTTTACTCTTTCGTACTAGAAAACCCAACAGCATCACATCAGAGGAGAACAAATGAGTTTATTGTATTATTCTTAGTGCACAGTTCCATGAAAAGAAACCCATCTACCAAGAAAACTAAGTGAGGAAGCATCAAAGTGAAACATTTATTATGTAAGACATGGTAAGGATGTTTCATGTTAGGTTTTTGATGAAATTTTTCTATTTCCAAACAACAGAGGAAACCAGATAAAGAAACAATCTGACATTTGAAATCCTTTTTCTTTTGTTGTGATGGGCTGATGCTACAACAATTGGACTCACAGGTTTGCATTTTTCTGAAATGTTTCTAATCCACAAAGTTTCGTAACTTTGTGGATTAGTTATGGAACTAATCCACAAGTTTCATAACTAATCCACAAAGTTATGAAATTTAGTGGATTAGTTTGAAGTTATGAAACTTTGTGGACTAATCTATAAAGTTCCATAACTTTGTGGATTAGAAACAAAGTTATGTTTAACATATTCACACACCTCCACTAAAACTAGTAAGCTAAATGTCTGTCATCATGTTACATCTGAACTACAGACTTTTGGTTTTATTCTGAATAATTTTTTGACCACTCTTGAAATTAGCATGCTCCAGAATTTTTCCATCGGACTGAGATCCAGAAGATGCTAATGTGTTAATGTTATGTGTAAATATCCTGTGTCCAAATCCATAATACTGCCACCACCGCTTGCCAGATTCTATACTGTCCTGAGGTTTAAAGGCTCTCCTCGATTTCTCCAAACAGTTTTTGTCTCTTTTCCATCTTTGCTTCGTTGGATCATTAAACATTTTTCCTAAAAGCATTTGTGTTATTCATGAACTTAGCAGCAAAACTTAGTTCAGCTTGAAGATCCTAATTTCAGAGCAAACACTCCCTTCCTGGTCACAATCCCAATGTTGAAATGGCTCCCTGAACAGAGGCAGGGGTGTCACAGCAGCCTCCACATCACGCAAGCTTGAACAGATCAGATAACGTCTCTATAATACACCTGAGGTGTAATGAGGCCAAAAAACCATTTAACTGAGGTGCAGCTTATTAAATGACATTTACTTTAATATTAGGGGTGGCATTTCTTCTGAACATACCAGAGAACTCCAACAAGATGGAAATAAAACCATCCTACAAACAAAGTTGGGTCTAATATTTCTCACCATTAAAATAATACATTTTTGACAGCAGTTTTTATGGCTAAGGCTCAACCAGTTATTAGGTTACACAGAAGACTAAGCTGGTCTAATTTAGTTTTTACTCTTAATGACCTGAGTTAAAAGCTGCATTTTATACTTGTCTAGTTTCTAAATAGTAGACAAACAAACAAACAAAATAAAAACAATAAAGACAGAAAACCCAAAGGGGAAAATACTTTTTCACAGCACTACATAAACTTCAAATCAGAAGCATATCTAGTTTGATTAAAAAAAGAGAAAAAAGTCATACGCCATGTGTTAAATTGCTAACCTAATGTTGATATTTGTAACAAATAACTAATTAAAACACTAATGTTTTGTTTGCTCATTCTAATACAGTTACACACGCATGGCAATGATTACAGGGATTGCATGCGGTTGCAGCACTGATGCTTCTAAATAGTTCTTAGGAGCCGATAATGAGCTGCGATAAATGGTGTTGATGATTTTATATGAGGGATGAAGCATATTTAATGCTTTAAACTGTCAGTGCTCTTGGGATTATCCAGAGCGCTTGTTTATCTGAATTTAATCTAAATTATGTAACTCACACATATTTGTGATTTGGATGACTGTAGATAAAAGACTAAAGCACTAAAAGGGGTTTATAAAATCAATCAACACACTGAGGTTCTCAATATTCAGGAGTTAATCTGATATCTTTGGGGTTTTGCTCACTTTAAACTCACACAGAAACAATTTGTTCAGTGATTTCCCACGCCAAAATCCAAACACTAATAGTTTTTCTCTAAAGTTTATCTCTGAAAAGTATACTGTGAGGTATTGAAAAACTGTTATTTTCTCTCTTCAATCCACCTCCCCAAACCTAAATGCTCTTGGTTTGAACAAACACATTAAAGGGAAGTTATTTATGCAGGTTATTACTAAAGTTGAACAAGCGATGAAACAAACAAAACACACTAGACCATCGCACCAAGGACAAATAGCATGTTTGTCACATATTCAACCAGACAAGATGATTACTTTCGGGGGAAAAAAAATATAATAAAGGAGAAATAGTGCTGATGAAGCTTGTCTTCAGTTGTAGGAAACAAGAGATTGAAGATGTATGAAGTAGCTCTGGTGGTGTGTATAATTCAGAGTGTGGATTTTGCTCAGTTGGACTTTATGGAGACCAGAATGCCATGAAGCAACATAACACCACATTAGATCAAGTCGGCTTTTACATGTATTTATGCAGACGACCAGACAGCAGCCAAACATGTCAGCGCCGCCCGTGAGGGATCATTCTGATGCTTTCCTATCTCAAGCTGTGACAGCAGTCGTACCAGGCTGGACATAAAAATAATTATTTATCACCTTCACCTTTTCATCCAGACATGTAAAAGTTCACAAGGTTTACATCAGCTTGATTGCTCTTCAACAAGCTGAACATGCAGGGAAGCGTTTCTGGTCAGATGCTCCCCTTTCTCCCCTGCCCTTTCATACATTTTGGAGTTTAAGATGCAGACTGTTCTCTGCATCAAACCCAGAACTGGATTCACAAAGCAGATTGCACTAAAGCACATGCTGATGCAAATATATCAAACATGTCTTATGAAGGGGATTTGGATCTAGATATGAATCAGCCCACAACTCTCTTCTCTTACAAATATGTCAGTTGCTCATGAGAGAGAATGATGTCTGACTTTCTGTTTTATTTTATTAAATGAGACCACATTTTAACCTTATAAGTTATTATACATTAGGAGGAATTACAGTCAAATGAAGTGAAGTAATGCTAATGATTGTTATATGTACTCCTTACAAATATACCTGATCAACTTCTAGCTACACCTCTATTAAAATTTATCTTTATAGAGATTTTCCTAATTTGTTTTGTTATCACATCTAAATGTACCTCAATGCTCCCTAAAGTTGGTAGCTGGATGGGCTAAGATTGGTCCCTTAGTGACAGAGACTGCCAGTTTTGAACAAAAAAAAAACCCAAACAAACAAACAAACATTTATAGCCTTTAGTGACAAGTTGGCGTTTACACCCTGGACTGACAGTGAAGATGATGACTTAGGCAGAGTGAAAGCAACAAGAGTTTTGGTAGTACAAGTGCTTTTAAAGAAGTGCTACAGAAGTCATTAAAACAGAATAAAGAGCTCTTTACTACACCTCAGTAATCAATTAATTGGTATTGTGGAAATGTAATCTACAAGCGCTGACCTTATTTTTGCATGTCTCCCCTGGTGATTTAACAAGCTCCAAATCTTTGAGGTTGGAAAGCCTCCATCACCATCCTCCTAATCAGTACATACATTCAGTTTCACATGAACTTAACAGAGACAACTTAATAAATCAATGTATGTAGAAAACGGTAATTACTCTACAAAGTTACTCTCAACAGGATTTTTATATATTTGCTTAATGTACATAAAACCTTTGAAATCTATTCAGTAGTTTAAAGCCATTTTTCACTTAAAATAATAATGTTGAACCCACAAAACCTAACATTGGATTATTTCCAAGAGACCAAAAATTTTACTGGTTAATACAAAAGGGATAAATTCATAACACAGACCTTTTTTCATTTATATAGACCCATGCAGTTTTTATGTAATCATTGGCTCACTTCTTTAGACTCTCACCAATCAAAATCTTCTGGCTAAGTTCCATTCTCTGGTTCGTTCCAATTAAGAACTCTAAAACAAGAAGATTTAAGTACAGAATTCAAGATATTTCTTATGCCTTCATGGCATGAGCAGACATTAATGAATTATATTGCTACAGGAGGCGACTTCCCATTACAACGTAGAGCAGTCGCGGTAACACAAGTCAATTAGGTGGTTGTTAAAGTGCACATCAACCATTACTTTGGAACTGAAAACAGAGCCAAGAATTAATTACAGTTTATTAATTACCGCCACCTCTTTATTCTAACATTTTTTCTCATTTGAAAGAAAAGTCCTCTTTGGATGGCATGGAGGGGAAGCTGGGATAAAGACGAAAACAATCCAGACACGCTGAGGGATGACAGAAATCAATAGACAAACAGGGGATAGACATGAGGAGAGAACATAACAATAAGGGGGATTGATTTATTTGTAATGAGTGATGGAAATGGCTTGGTGGAGTGATTTGTACCAGTCACATCTGGGCTGATTGTGGGCTGTTTTGCCGGAGCCTGAAAGGAGAACTGTGATGTTGACTGACAGCCCAGGTCGGCACGGGAGATACAGATTTGCATTTTCATTACGTTCAAGATTGACTCTTTTTCTCTTGTGGGGTTTGACACAGACACACACACGCCCACACACACAAACAAGGTTTATGTTGTTCTCATCCAGCATTGCAAAGGGCAGCAGCGCTGTGGTCTTGCTGAAGTTAATATTAGATATCAAAACAGAATACAAAATATGGGTTTCTCTGAATGGAACACACAAAGCTTCATAAAGTTCAACAAACTTGTAATTACTTTCGCCATCAAGTTTTGTTTTTCTTTTCACCAGCAAATAGCTCTCTGGCGAAGCTAATTAGTGTCTGTTTGGAAGATGATGGCAGAAAATCAAAGTGAAACAGTGACTGAAGGATCAACAGTCCGATTCTGTGACGGCAGGGCAAAGGAGCAAGAGGAGAAAAGAGCACGAGTTCTCCAAAATCCTCTACCCAGATACAGAAGGAGCCGCATCCTGATCCAAAAAGAAACTCTTTCTCTGGCTCTCGCACAAAACACACACTGGGCAGCCAGCAGCCTGTGCAGCCACATTCGGAGCTGGCAGCCATAGCTATGGAGCTACAGAAGTTAAAATTAGCCTCTGTGAAGTTATATATGAACACAAGACACAAGACTTTCTCCCCTCATCTCCTCATTCCACTCTCCAATTCCAACTTTCCCTTTGTAAATTAATGAAAGATTGTAAACTTAAAATTAAATCAACTATTTGCACATTAGCTATTAACATATTGCTGTAATATTTTATTGATTTTCTTTTATCAGCCTTGTGTAAATAAACTGAATAGTGAATATGAGCAATTTTCTCATTGATGCAATCACAGTGCAAGGTCTAGGAGGAAAATGTTCTCCTCACATCCTGGTCCTCGGGCTCTTTAATGCATCTAAGGTGAAATTGCATCTCTGGCTTCAAGCTAAGCTTCATCACCCACCAGCTGTGCTTAACTCACACATAATTTCCTATCTGTAGGGGAGTAAATTCCTGCAGCCAGG
Organism: Gambusia affinis; assembly: GCF_019740435.1. Lineage (NCBI taxonomy): Eukaryota > Metazoa > Chordata > Actinopteri > Cyprinodontiformes > Poeciliidae > Gambusia > Gambusia affinis. The sequence continues at coordinate 12,474,629 of NC_057871.1, read as the reverse complement.
CTTCAAATTTACAGACTGACAGACACTCTTGTAAGAGTATTTTGAAGTTCCTTCCTGCAGAATGAAATTTTCAGACATCATATATAGGAAGTTATGCTTGAGAGTTGGACAGGTGTCAGCATGTGGAATACAATGAAAGTTGATTCTGCCTCTGACTAGACTGCTTCACTTCTCTGTTGCAGGGCTTCATCCTGTTTTTGGAGAGAAGTATCTACTCTATATTCTACCTATGCACCCATGTCGTACTTGAAACAATTTTAAATTCACATCTCAGAGGCTACACACAGACTTATAATCCACTTATAATTTGTGTCATAAATATGCAAACACAAAAGCAACACTACAGTTAAAACCAGATGTTGTCACACACTACATAGAAATACACAAACCATTTTCTTTCTCATTTCCTGCTTCAGCCTAAATGTTTTTTTTTTTTTGTTAGGTCAGTTTGAATTACCAAAAATACTTTTGTTTCCTAAATTCCTTGAAATCTAAATTAAAGTTCAAAAATACTTTATTGATCCCAAAAAGAAATGAAATGTTGCTGTAACTCATTAATTCAAATTCTTTAAAGAGTTGTTGATGACTGAAGTTTCTCTGTTTTTCTAAGTCAGTCTTAACAAAAGTTACATCCAGATAATGATGTTCTGGCTTTGAATGACTTTGGATTAATACAAAAAAAAGAGTTAAATAGAGGCATACCTGTAAAGCATGTTTGGTTGAATTCTCAAATACACTGCAACCTTGTATGGACAAACATGGGAATATCAATTCAAATCAGGTTCCAGGTGCCTGATTGTGTCACATTAATCTGGTCAAACAGTTATGGAAGATTTAACAACATGTGGAAATCAAACCATCGTGCAGAGACAGGGGATAAGGTGTGAATACTTTTGTAGAAACTAAAATAAGTAAAGATTTATTTGTTTCAAGAGCGTATTTCAGGTGAACTTTAAGTCTCTATGTGGGTTAATTCCCTGATTGACTTTCCCAGCCAACAAGCATTCTCTGTTATAGACTCTGCCCTCCAGTACAACCAGTTTCCTACAGGCGTCGTTAAACTGGGGCAGAGTAGTTTCCATATCCACAATTCAATCCTCATTTTTCATGCTTATCACAAATGAGAAAAGACTAGTATTTCAGCTGCAGTACTTCTCTTGCCTCAGAGTAAGGTAACAACATATTTGGCATATTATGGACCTTTTTCACCCACTGCTGTGGTGGAGTGACTGAGACTGCTGCCTTTAGATTTGAAATTGGGAAAAAGTGGAATGATTGATCCTGTCCTCTTTCCACCACGCAGCAATAAAAAGAGAGACTGAGGCAAAAATCGATGGGAGGCTTATAAAGGTTGCTCTAGTGCTGTGAATATAATGTTACGACCACTCTGAGTTTAACAGAAGGAGGTTAAGACAGAACAAGAGGGGAGAAACTGGCAGCTTGATAACCAGACAAGTTATCCTGCTTTTCAAAAAGTGCAACACAGATGTCTGTTGAAGCTGCACTTTTTTTCCCCCCATTCATGAGGTCAGATTGGGTGATTACTTGGAAGATGTGCCAGGAAACCACCAGAGCAGAGGAAAAGTTCACCGTAAACGTTCTGAGCCATTCAGCCTCCAGCTGCAGCTGAGCTGTATTTCTAAAGCTCCTCACTGCCACTGCCACCACTCCCAGTGTCTAATTGTCTACATGGCAGAAGACAGCGTTCTAAATAGGACAAATGTGCGAGGGCTGAGAGGAAGCAGCAATGTGTCAAACCCTGGCACTGTTGGTGAGAGGTTGGAGAGCCAGAGTGATTAAAGCAATGAATCACTATTGAGGAGGTCTCAGCCCCGGGCGTCATCTAACTCGCAAAGACAACAATTTGGAGAGCCATCTGAGCAGCAACAGGAAAGCGCCACTAAAAATGGGGGACATAGACTGGAATGTGTGTGTATGAGGGAGATAAACAGAGATGCTGCGATGTAGACATACTGTTTCAGCATAGCCGCTGTGTTTCTAAGGAGCTGTACAGATGCGGCCAATTTCATCCTTGTTTCATGCTCATTGGAACAAGAGTTATGAATCTGGATGGTGAGCTTGTGCTGGGAGCTGGAACTGCTTTGTAACACAGTGAGTGAATGGCTGTAAGACTAAAGTTATATATTTTAAACTGAAGAGTGAAATCAAAAAAGGTTGGTCACAGATTTAAACTGAAATGATAATAACTCTTGAGTCTAAAGTTAGTCTCCATTTTATTAATGAATATTTTCCTTTCTGCTCTGACCACTTTCAGTCCAATCAAAGTTAATTTTATATGACTTTTTCTAAAGACAAACTTTAAATCTTTTAAACACAAAACTAAAATCTACAAAGTTCCACTAAAAGTCTGGAAAATCATTGATGAAGATTGGAAGATTAACTAATTTATCCACTACAAAAACACTTTCAATGTCAAATTAAGCTCACTCTTTGTTCAGGTTTGATGAAATATGTCAATGTTAAATCATGAAAATAGATTTTTTTTCAGACAAGCATCATGCTCTCAAATGTGATCAGCTGTAGTGAAGGATATCCATTTGTGTTCAAAACAGGAGTGTATGTGAGTGAAGCTCAAAATTCATGTTTTATTTTTATACTGGTTAATACAATGGAAACATTGGACTTTTTAATCCAAAATCCTTGTTCAAACAAGTTCAAAGGCACTTCATCTATTCCACAGAGCAACATCCAGTTCTTTGAGCAGTTTGATACTCAAACTGATTTATTATCACTGGTATGTGAAAGAGAGGACAGAATCTAAAGCAGGAAAGACATAAAGCATGTTTCAATATCTGAAAACATTCTTTACAGTATACCATAACAAGAATTCATTAGTTCTAAATCATCTGAAAAACGGCATTTAAGGATTTCTCAAACATGAACAGAAGAATCAAAGCAACACTCCAGGTATGTTTTTGATGAAGGAATAACATTATAACATGACATAAAGCTAAAAGAAAAAATCAATCTACATGATGCCGTCGCTGTAAAATTGAGAAATTATCTGCACTTCATTGTTTATTTATTGATAAGGAGATAAAATAATAGGACACACAGATTAGGAGAATCATACGAAGGTGAAGGATGAGTGATTCATTTCAAGGTGAAACTGAAGTCAGGAGTTTCTGTCAGTAGGACGATGATTAGCTGTATGAGAGTGTGTCATTGGCTCGCTCTAGATAACGGCTCAACCAATCCATCCTTTCCTGTCATTTCATGCTTCTGTTTGCATTATTTATCTGGCTAATAAGGAGTCAGTTCCATTATTTAGCTAAATGAAATGTGACACACAATGACTTCTACAATCTGCCACAGTCACCCTCCCCTGCAACAGCAGAAACACAGAGAAAGACACTAGCAACTATTGCTGAGATGCTACACAAAACCCAAACACAATGTGACAATAATATAACTTCAAAATAAGAAAAGTGTTTTGGAAATCTTAGTGTATAGTGCCTTAAATGTGCTCATTGAGCCAAAGAAAAAGTACAACGATTGCAAAACAGGGCTTTCTCTCTTGTTAACTCCTGAAGTTTGATCTTGAAGAGCGAACGCTGTGCTGAGCAGCATGACATCGTGATCACAGCACGGTGTTTTTATTATTGGGTTAGATTTCAAGTCTGCATTTCTTATTCCTTTTAATTTAATTGGTGCTAAGAAAGAATCTATGCAAGGATGAAGGTATTTTAATGAGAATTTGTATCTGTCCTATTCGTGAAAATTCATTATGTGTTAGTTAGGCAGATCATGAGAAGATGAAAGAAGAAAGTAAGATGTCATTTTTTTCTCTGTAAAATGTCAGCCTGGAAGAGGTCCCGCTAAGATTTTCCAAAAAGCAAAAAAAAAAAGCTACTCATTTGATCTGACAGTGCTAATCATTACACAGCTATATGAGAAAGGATTGAAATTTGATGGTGCCTGCCCAGCAAGGTGATACATGTTTCATTGCTGGGTTAGGTTCAACATAAATAGCTTTGGGCTTTGAAGTGCTTGGAAAGATAATTTTTGAGACACTTTCAGGTTTACCAAAACACACAAGGCTTATACTATGGAACTGATTAATTCAGCCAAAATCTAAGTAGTTCTTATGGTTTTAGTGTGACTCATATTCTAACCTTACACACATGAAGAATCTGTCTTTTTGCATGTCTACTTTAATCAACACCATACAGAGCCATTGGCTATCTGCTAGATTATTCCAAGAAGTTAGGACTGAAGAGTTTTGTGAGTTCCAAGGTTTCTTCAAGGTTCCTCAACTTCAGATGTCTGATGTTTTGCCCTGAAGCAGGGAAAGAATCCAAATGAATCTATTTCCAAGGAAATAGATTTGAAAAGCTATGCTGTACATGAAAGATTTCAACAAATCTAGTTTATTTAGTGCAATAAAACTCATGTATAAATGCTCTAGGATTTTAGTTTGAAGACTAAAATTTGTCACTAAGCATGTTATTGTGTATTTCAACACTAGACAATGCATGTCATGGATGACAGTAAATGTTTTTAATGCAAGACATGTAGGCATGTTTCCTGCTTTTTGTCTTACGGAAAAACTAACAAACAAATAAACAAAAACAAAACAGGACGTTCATTTACCTCAAATTATAGTTTGCTGGTCTGAGGGAGGATTTGTCAAGTTTGATTAATCTCATGGTGGACATAAATCAAAGGGTGTAAGCCAAAAACCCTTTCTAATTTTCTATGAAAGAACCCAGGCTGGCAGTGTCTGAGAGGCACCATCTCTAAAGTTCTCATGAAACCAGTTCCTTCCTTTGTTGATGTTTTTTTTTTTTTTTTATGATTATAGATTGGGAGATAATGGTATGGTTTAGTTTCTGCAGCCTGCATCTCAACTTTATGTTGATCCAGAGGCTGTTACTAAATAAAATAAATCAAACTGAATTTAAATGTGTACTAGCTCACATTTTAGAATGAAGAGAATTTGCAGAGTGTTATCACCTATACAGGATGTACGGCGGAGGAAAAAGAGGAACTCTACAATTTGCCATGATATTGCAGAGTCGCCGTCATTCCCATCCTCTTTGTTTAATCTGTTATTAGTCATTCACACAAATGATGGCTGTGCTGTTTCAGATCATTTAAAGTCCCTCTCCAGCAGGACGGTGCAACAGAGTGTGGTGGAGAGCTAATTGAAGTCCACTGACACCATTAGCACAAAGCCATCAAATTGATAAACAGTCGCATAACAAGAGGCTGATGGCTCAGGAAGGAGGAGAGAAGCATGCACATAGAAATTATAAAAACTGTGACAGAGTGTTTTTTTTTCTAACAGGTCAGATAGCCTCTAATTTAACAAGCCCTGGGAGAAATGGTTGATAGAGTCTCTAAGTGAGGAAACTTTGGAGTGAAATCACCCCAGTGTACACAAAAACGCTACTTTTCTATCTTTCAAAACATCTCACATTGCTTAGTTATTCTCTAATATGATTTTAAATTCTAATGGTTCTGTATGATTCCTTCTATTTTTGTGTCTCTCATGAAACAGCTTCAGTCGCTTCAGTGCACCGCAACACACAAAACTGCTTCTGTCTTATCTGTAAAGGTCACAGAGTACATTGACCTGCTACTCCTGTCACGCGCTGGCCTTTATCTCTGAGCTGCAGCTAATGCACCATGACTGTTGCCTTTGCTGAAAGGGCTAACGTGGAAAAGGAACCTGAAAATGGACTTTATTGTGTAGTCTTAAAGAGGGGGGATTGGATTTAGCTTGTGCGGCAGACAAAGCATGACCAAGCATTATAGCAAATAAATAGTAATATCTTTCACCAGGGTCTTCTGATCTGTTACTCATTATGAAAACAAATCTTACAGCTTTGCAGAGAATCTGTTACTAAGGGAAGGCTCAAGATTTTTGATTGAAATTACGATCATAGACAAAAGTGTATTTATGTCAGTGACTCATTTCACTGAATGAAACACATTAGATAGCTGAGTTGCGCACAGCACACGAGTTTTAAAGCCTTTATCTTTGTTATTATTATGAGTTTCCGCTTACAGCTAATGAAAACGTGGCATTAATAATGAGAATATTACATCAAACCAATAAAAAACATTTTCACACAAAATTATTAGCTTAATAAAAAAGTATTCTTATAGGCTGTTATTTTCAAAAGATACTTTAAATCTGACAAACAGGCCTCATCAATCCCCATTTTAACTTTTGGAATATGAGTTTAAATAGTTAATATAATGCTTGCATGTATTAGATATTCCTTTTGATTCTCTAGTACTTGACTGCATGCTAAGGAGGCAGGTCAGCCATTAGCCAAAAGATGCAGGACTGGGAAGTCTTTGTTCTGTTAAAGGACAAATTTCACAAAGGAAGATCTCTGATGGTGGACTGCCTCTTACCTCCAGTTCCTGTGTGATTGATATGGACTTCTGTAGTAGATACTGCCCAAGAATCATGAAAAAACACCAGAACAAACTGTTACAATTTTTTAAGATCAGAGTTGTCTTTGAATGGTAAAACTCAGCTTTGATGCAGAATAAATACACAATACTGACATTCATTTCTTAAAACCTTTTAACAGAGTCGAGTCTTAATCTTAGCTGCCACTCCTCTCCCACCCCACTTTGGTGGCTCATGAAGCCCCACAGCAAGAACCTGATCATCTGAGCTATTGTCCCTCTTTACTGCAAATTTGATGTGGCGGCAACTGTCTTCATTTCCCCAGGGCTGTGGCGCTATCACACTTAGGAGGTGAGCCATCTTAACTGCTGAAAATGCTCGCACACATGTGCAATATGTTGGGAACAGCCTCCTGAGACCAATACTAGCTAATGGATATCTGACTGACTCGACAAAGAGAGAGAGGCAGGTGAGGAGGGAGAGATGGGGGAGTGCAGAAAGGTGACATGGCTTCCCATTCCTCTCCGAGAGCTCAGGTGTAATCCTGCACAGCGGCTGTCCTTGTATCCTTTCTGTTTTGCGTGTTCGCGGACGTGTGCATGTGTGGGGGTGTGTGAATGAGTGTATGTGTTTTAGGCAGTCCCTAATGAAGGCTGCTTACAGCATAATAAGAGATGTGGTCAGATAATGGAGGAGGTAATTACTTCAGCTCCGAGGAGCCCCTGGTTAAGAATTACATTATTGATTTGCCAAATGCAGCATCCTGGCAGCGAAAGCAAGGCAGGAACGCAAAAACGGAAAGGAACTCATCTCTTAAAATAAACAGTTTGTCTGCTTTGCTTCCCGTCAAGGCAGAGAGGCGAGGCACACAGGTGAATGGAGAGAACGGCGCACATACAGCCGAGTAACGTCCCTCGGAGAGGAAAATCTGAAGCCATTTGAGTGTGTAGTGAACCAGAAATCTCACTAGGGAGGAAACATTTCATGGGCGGCAGCTAGTGAGTCAGCCCAGCCAAAGCTAAAGACAACACAGGTGTGATTTCTAACGTGTTGAACAGAAAAGGAAATTTTGCAAGTATTTAAAGAGCAACATAGACACCAGATGATATGAACACAATAGGTTATCCTATAGCTTGCTGGAAAATAATGTGATAAGAAAACTGAGGTCTCTTAATGTAACTTTGACAGCAGCTTTAAGTTCTCATGGGTTAAATTATATTGTTAACAGTGGAAAACAAAAGTATGGACGGGGGTATGTGCTTTACAAAAGTATCTTAGTTCATTAAATCTGAACCTTTTGGAGCTGTAGGGGAAAATGTATGCAACATTTTCAATCTTTGCCAAAAAAGCTATATAGAAAATATATAGCCTTTTTCTGTCTTGAATTAGGGAATTAAGGTACCTTAGATGCCTAACTCTAAGACTATAGTGTCCTTGAACTAAGGTTTTATCACACTGGAACCTCAGACCTATTTGTGTTTAGTACAATTTAATGGTATGCACCATTAGAAATGATTGCATAATGTTTTTTAGAGGAAGGAGACAAGAACAGAGTACATTTTTTTGCAAACTCGAATCTAAAAAGTCTGGTGTATTTACACCCGTCGACACTTGATACCATAAAATAATGTCCAGTGTAACTAATTATCTTCAGATGTCCACTGTAAATAGCAAATAGGGTCCATGTGGTTTCTTATTTTTATTATTTAATTTCAGAAGAAATCCACCTGCCTAAAACATTTGTTAGAGAAAATTAGTGAATAAACAGCAACATTAAGACCAATGAACACAACAAAGGTTTTAGGTACAAAAGTGTGAGTTTAAAGTGGAATTGGGCTAAAAAACAACTTTCCAAGGTTTAGCAGGACCGCAGCGCCTGAATGGATGGGAGGGAATTCAGCCAGTTGATTCAGTTATATTGGACCTTGAGGACTGGAGTTTTATCTCCATATTTAGATCAAACATATTCTTGTTTTAGAGTCGTTCTGTAAAAGTCCAAACCTAAATCCCACAAAGATCCTGCAACAGGACTTGAAAATTATTGTTCACAGATGTTCTTTATACACCTTGAGCATTTTTACATCAATATGTTATGTAAATATTAATTAATAATTAATTTTCAGTGTTAAGAACTACCTCTAGGGCATTAATACTTTATTTCTGACTGATTGTTCAGAGATAGATTAGTGACAATTTTACTATCTACATCTGGTCAGGTTGCATCCCCAGAACCAAACATGGAGAAAACAGCAAAGCAGCCAAAACAGAGTTCTTTTAAAAAAAGACTAAAAAAGCCCACCTATTTATATTGCCTTTGAACCATAATTAATGCAACATTGACCAACATATACAGTATGATGTGTATTGAGGATTTTGATGATGGTACCCTAATTGTCTGTCCTCAAATTAGTGACTGTATGATTCTTTTGAGGCTTTTGTTTTTGCACTGCTTTGTTGCTGAAATGCACTATACAAATAAACTTGATTGACTGATGTAACAGTACACTTAGTGATGATCAGAACAGCCTTGATAAGCAGTTGTTAAAAATGGATAGATAATGTTCATAACATCACCTACTGGCATACTATAGGTATTACAGCCTGTTAGATTGGAAACCCAGATCCTTTGTAGATGCAGATTGTTTTTAATAACAAAGGAAAAAACAAAGTGGCTCCTTGAAATTCTAAAAGTAGAACAGGAAGCAGATTGTTTAGTTTGGCTGCTCTCCTGTTATTCTAGTTTCCTGTTCTACCTCACAAAGGAGACACTTTTGTCAGACTTGGGTTAAGACTTTCCTTTTTGATAAAACGTATAGTTACAGTAGCTTAGGTTTATCATCCCCAATCCAATCACTGTCTATCGTTTGGACCTACTGCTGGCAGTCCTGTCCTGTCTGGCCCAACAGATTCACTCTTTCTGTTCAAACACTGCGTTACAGTCTGAAACTATTTAAAGTTCTTGTAATGACTGGACCAGTTTTCTTTTTGCTCACTTTGCTCCTGCCTGTGACCCATCAGACTTTGTCAGCTGCTTTATCCTTTGGATTTTGGACTGTTTTATTGATCTGGCATGAAATATGGACACTGGTCATATTACATTGTCTGTTTCTTAGCTTGTGCATGTAAATATCTCCTCCTATCTTTAAAAAAAGAAGAGAGAAAAGATTATATACCACCATCTGAAGTGCTACTATTTGAATTCTTCTCTGCAGGTTTCTACCACAGTTTAGTACTTAATTGGGACTTTCACTCCATACCTCAACCTCCAGTCTCTCTGTCCATCCATTCAATTTTTAAGATTATTGACGAGAATTTATTATTTTCCTTTTATTTCACCCTGTGTTGCTGCCTAATATTGGAAAATATAATGCGAAAGGGTGACAAGAATCAATGAAGAAATATTTTGAAGAGTTACCGTATCAAAGATCAAACATAGCAACAGCTTTTGTTCTTTTATTTACAAAGCATTCAGAAGGAGGTTCCAAAAACTGCTTCAGGTTATTCATAAACACCTCTGACAAACAATATACTAATTTATGGGAACACTGATGAGGATATGAAATAAGATTAGATGATAAAAACAAAACAATGGTCCACACACTTTTAATTTCCTCCAAAATGATGAAAGGTTTTGGTTGATTTCCATTAGGCCAGTAAGCATCAAAAAGCTCTCATTGTCCGGCAGATCCTACTGCTGCGGCTGCATGCTGAGCGAAATAATGACATCTTAACGGAGCTTTGTCAATAACGTTTCACCACAACTTGTTGCATTGGTAAGAGATTTATGATGATGCTTTTCTACAGATGTACCACACATTTAGAAACATCAATGCACATCAGCACTCTGCGCCAGCTGAGGAAGCAGTCACGTGATGTTATACATGTTGTTGAGAGTTTTTTTTAAAGGATGTTCACTTCCCATTATTTCTAAAAGACGGGTTTTGAGTGACTGTTTACAGATCCACTATTGGCTCAATTAGGATCAGGGAAAGTGATTGATATTCAAATATGAAATCAAAAAGACAAAATGGACGAAAAAAAAATAGTGTTTCAAAAAAGTATTTTGCCCCAATAAGATTTATTCTTTTTTTGCTTTTTAGCCAGATATAAATAATTGAAATGATTAAGCAAATGTTAAAAGTTAAAGTGTAAAATGTTTTTTTAAAAGAGAGAAGCTACCCAAACCAATGTAGTTCCACATGAAAATGTAATCAATTCATCTTATTGGTTCACTTTCATAAGTTCTACCCAGGTATGACCACTGCGTGTGCTGTAAAATCAGAAAAAGATTCACTTATTTTTCTTAACAAAATAAATTCTTGTTTAAAACTGCATTTTGTAATTATTTTGGTAATATTTGTCTTATGTTAAAACTCCTGATAATCTGAAACCTGTAAATGTGACTAAAACGCAAAACCACAAGACGTCTTTGGGGCTTGCAAATACTTTTTTATGGACTGAAGAAAAGAATGGAAAAGGAAAATGTTGAAGTAAATACAGAATTTAGAAAAAAAAACATTTATCTTCTGAGGCAAAAGGCTTTCTACTTTCAAAAACCGCTTAAGGCCAAAATGAAGGCATTCGAATCCAATTGAAATTTCATCAATCCTAATTTTTATTCAGCCTTTACATATTTCTTCCTTTTTCCTGTTTCTGTGCATCCAGCCAAGAGTAAACCCTTTACATGGATCTCTCTCTTCCCCAGGTTGGCAATTTATCAGCTTGAGCTCAGCGAAAAAGACAGCCGCTGGGGACAGTCTGCAGGGCCTACTGTTTTAATGAAAAGCTAAAGCTGCAGCATTCCCTCCTACACAGAAAAAGCCCTCATACATAAAGCCACACAGACCAACTGACACACACAGCTGTGCACACACTGCAGCCTGCTAGCGGGCAGGTCTTGGACTGCAATTACCTGAGCTGTGTGGATTCCCACCATTAAAAAAACTGCGACTGCCACTTTGTTTGTGTCCTGAATGAGAGATTTATTTAGAATCTCAAGATTATTCAACACTTACTACTAATTTTCACTTAGTAGTAAGTGAAAATTAGTTCCTGTTCACAGGTGTTGAATAAAACAGTATTAGAATGATTCTTTTACCTGAATGCAAATGAGGGTTTCTGGTCCAAATGTCCTGAAACCTTTCTAAGAATATTTTTTTTTTAGTTTCAACAAGAAGCAGAAAGGATGCTGGAAGGATAATGCATAGTGTGTTGCATTAAGTAAATGTCAGAGCTCTGAAGCAATAACTTTAAAATTGTGCTCACATTTTGGTTTCTTTTATTTTCAATGACCAAGTGTGGGGTCTAATACTGTATGGTGCTCTCATATCATATTTGTAAACCTTTTTACTTTTTAAAATTTTCCAAGTTATAGCCACAAAAATTACTGCATATTATATGAACTTTATTTGAAAGATCTAAACAAAGTGGTACATAACTCTACATGATACGTATTCAAAAATGTTGCAAAAAGTGCTAAACACTAAAGAATATTTTTTCACAACAGTTGTGTGAGCAAGGCCTTCCCTATTGTAGCTCAGGTTGAATATAGGCTAATAATAAACTGATAATCAAGTGTACACATTCGGTTTCAACAGGCTGCCTTTGAGGATTTATCTTTATTTTTAGGAGATGGTTTGATGTTGACTGAAACCCGGATTGAAGCTCACAACAAACTCTGACATCAGCAGACAATTCCTATCCTGGCTGTCAGGTGAAAATGTAAAATTCAGGGGGAACACAGCCAATAAATGAATTCACAAACACGCTTTGTTGTTTTGAAGTGAGTAGTGACGGAGTGTGTGTACTCTGCTTTTGGCATTTGATGTAAGGAAATAGGAGAAACAGCCCCACACCCATTTTTCCACAGCCTTTCATGAGGAACAATAGAGAGAGAAGGTTTTCTTCTGGTCATAAAACACCAGCAAGCACTTGTGTGTTTGTGTGTGTGTGTGTGTGTGTGTGTGTGTGTGTGTGTGCATACAGTATATGTGAATGAGTAACTTTCTTTAGATTGGGTCAAGATTTGGTGTTTTTTTTTTTTTTAGATCGTTTAGACAACCTTATGTTGTCAATCAGGAGATGTGACAGCTATTAAATCCACATATCTTACAAGAATCTGGCCAGGATGTGATCAGGTCAACTGAACTTAAATGGTCTAAAATATCTTTATTTTGAGGTAGGAATATCCTTTGTCATTTATTGTCCTGCAGTGAGGAAATATATATATCCACACAAAGGTAAAATAATAACAAGAAGAATGACAGAATGTACCGTAAAGACAAAAAATACAGTACAGTCATAAAAAGATAAAATATTCAGATTAAAAGTAATTCGCAGCTGAGTAGAGATAAAAAATACAGAATGTACATGGAGATAAATGTGTATAGAAACAACAGAAGAAGTAGGAAAACTGTGCATGCAGGAATGTGCAAATAACAACAGAGGCTGATTATTGGGAGTAGTGTTGGTTATAAAGTTTTATAACTGCTGCCAGGAAGGACCTGCAGTAACGCTCCTTTGTGCAGTCAGGATGCAGCCGTCTGTTCCTGAGGAGCTCTCCAGTTCAGTTAGCGCATGATTTATCAACATAGAGGCTTTTTGTATTCACTCACACTGTCTCTGTCTTATATTAAAAATAGTTTCATGAACTACAAATTTTAAAGTTAAAACAGCAAAGCAAGAAAAAAAATCTTCATGACGGGCAAATACAGTTTCACAAAACTGTATAGACTGTCTCGTCATCTTTCCAGAAAACCTTTTTCTGGGGCATTCCTTAATATTTATTATTTATCGAGACCGTTATCGAATTGTTTTGCATGCTGGTGACCCTTAGGTCAGAGAGAATGGCTGGCTCTTCCTCGACTCCTTTTCCTGTTGGGAAAAGAATCGTCAGTGGCAGCAGAGAGGTGTGAGCGCACTGATGGAGGCAATTTTCATCAGCAGTCAAACGACTCATTTTATGAGCTACACCTGATGGAGAGTGGTACCATTTAGGAAGGGTAATGCCTTCAAAGAGGACATCAGTGAAGGCTAATGATCTGGCTACTTCTCCATCAGGGAGAATTCTGTATTGAATGAAATTTGTTGAACTTTCATGCAATGCTTAGAGGCATAAATTATTAGCTGACCAAATCAACGTTGATTGTGGACAAATAGCAAGCCCCTAACTTAGCTTTTAGATTTGAAACTGCATGTGTACATCATAAAGGCAATACTGGAGTTTTCATCAATTGTTTTGTTTTCTAAACTTGCTGTGCATCACTCTCTCTTCTTCAGACAGGTTTACCATAATCAAAGTTTACTGTGAAAATTTCTTCATTATGTCACATTAAAACCATATATTTTAATGGAAATTGTCTGGGTTTTACTGTGAACAGCTCATATTAAAACGCATGTAAGAAAGAAAATAGTATCAGGATTTTATTAAGTAAGTTCACAACTGAGAAGTGTGCTGTGTGTTTGCATTTAGAGCCCCTGAGTCAAGCCTTTGTATAACATATTTTTGATGCAATTAAAGTCTTTTACTGGATGCCATTACTATCTTTGAACACCTGGAGAAAAAATGTTTTTTTTTTTCGCTTCTTTGCTTTTGCTAAATCAGACTCAATCATCATTTTTGATAACTTACAGAGTGCAAACTCTGCATCTTACGTTTGGTGTGATGAGGGATATTAGTGTACAGCCAAACATAACTCTACACTTTAATGGGAAAGGTGAGTTTTGGTTTGATTTGACCAGAACACCTTCTACATCTATGCTGCAAACTCCAAATTGGACGTCTTGTGACTTTCGCGTAACATTGGCTTTCTTTTGTGTTCCTTGGTTTTCATGATGTTTTTCGTTCACTAGTGTTCTCCAACAAACCTCTCAAGTCTTCAGAGAACAACTGGATTTCTAATAATAAAAATTACACAAAAGTGGATTCCGTTTTTCAAGACGGAGTGGCGCCCTGTCATCGGAGCAGTTAACTCTGAGGACTGCTGGAGGTAACCCTCTCGCGACGTGTTTTATGGTTACTCTGAGAAAAATTGGCTAAATATAAAAAGATTATTTACACAAAACCAGTTGAACACTTTATGTGTGCTACTTTACATCAGCACATAAGATCTCAATAAAGTTTTGAAAATTGTGTTCTTAATGTGAAAAAATCTGGAAACATTTGAGGGATGTGGATAAGTTTTTCAAGTCACTTTTGCAAAAAGTCAAAACTGATACTTGACTGGCATCTGCTTTTCACTCTCATCGCTGTTTTTGTGGATAACTTACCCAAATTTAGAAGCTCATGAATGTAGGTATGCACTCATACTTGCACACTTATATTCACTTTGTCTAGTGTAGCCTGCCTCCCATCTTCATCACTGCCAGTTTAGGTCCCCACACTCCACTGTAAACAAAAGCATAAATCACCCAGCCTTCTTCTCAACTACCTGTCTAAAAATGCATGGCTGTATAGTTCTCCTAAATCACAGTGGTGAGTGCCCAGGGAAAGGTGCAAGGCTAATACAACCTGTCCATGAATACCAACAGCCACAACGACGGTCCAAAACGCCCAAATAACATCCGCTGAAAAATTCATCAGCTACATGAGAGATAAAAACACCTCTAGAACAGTACAGCGTTTGTTTATTGTGTAACAGTTTGGACTGAAGATGTGCCACAGGGATGGAAAGAGAGATGGAACATTCCTGGTTAACAAACACTTAAGTTCATCAACATTAACAATGGAGCATTAGAGGAAATGTACTTCCTTCCCTCCATGGTGCGTTTCCGTTAAAATGTACATGAAGCTGTAATTTGTTAGAACATCTGTTGTTTCCATTGTTTCTGCTCTTAATGTTTATGTATTTTTAATACACACCTTTCAACTGTGGTTCTTGTATGAATAAGATCAACATATTTTTCCTGATCATAGATTGTAAGGGATCCTAAGAAGTAAAAAATAGATACATTGCATTGCATAGTTGTAATTGCAATGTTCTTTAATCAGTTGCAGTCTTTCTACCATTTTGAAGTAATTAAATATCTCATATTTGATCAAATATACAGCAGTGATGGAAAGTTCTAAGACAAAGGATGTTTCACAGTTTAGTGAGTGCCTGACCATACAAATGATCATGAATCTCTGTTTCTAACTCTTGGCTCGACAATTTTGTTTTCATAAAATCGGAGGGTCTTGATGGGTTTAAGTCACACCTAAAAGACTCAAGCTTCACAGTAAAGCGAATGGATCCCACAGAGATCCATTACTGGCCCACTCATGTTCTTTGTCTACACGCTCTTCTTCAGTTACATCCTAAACGAGCACCATGTCTCCTTCTGGGACAATCCTGATGAATCCTCAATTTGAGTTTCTCCTCAAGTCAAACGCTGCAATCGCACTGAATGCCTTACTAGATTTTTTTGAACATCTTGAAACCATGAACAGGTGTGACAACGGACGTTAGCAACTGGATTAAGCAGGAGCTTTGAGAGGCACACCGCCAAGTGTTTATTCATCAATACTGAGCAGGTTGTCACACATAAAACACATCAGTTTAACAAGTTACACAATATGTCAGCAGCAGCCCAGAATGATGTTGACAGGCAGCCTTTTTTAACTATTGTCTAAATTCAACAAACCTACAATAAAAAAGAGACAGAACAACAGATGTAACAACCGCCATCTTCAAAATCAATATATTTCAATAATTTGTCGCAATAGTAGATATTTAAACAATCGTTGCAATTTGTGAATTTAAATCTCAATGAATGCTGGGCTGATGAGCTAACGGGTTTCAGGTGTGAGGCGAGAGAGAAAGAAAATGGCACAGGGGGCGAGGGAGAGTACACAAGGGACTAGGAAATGAATCTAACACTAAATAATGACTAGACCTAAGGAACATAATTAAATTAGAGTAACAAGAAATAACTGGAGACACTAAGAAGGACTGAGCAAAAGTAAAACAGAAGCAAGAAAGAAAGAGACTAAATAACACAGAAGAATCACAAAACAACCCAGAATTATAACACCAGAGCAATTTCATACTCATAAGAGTTACAATTACTCAATTTCTATGATTAATTACAGCAGTTTCATAATGTACTGATAAGTTTTACATTTTACCCAGTTTTAAAGTGCTTCCAAAAGCTACTGTTTAATAAAAAACATATTTTCTACAACTTAAACAGCCAAAATGAGCACAAATTGTTACCTCAAATTTATTGGTCAGATTCTTTAAGCTGTTTTTTTTTACAATGTGTAAGCACTTCATTTTGAAGGTGGCAGCCTGAATGTTGTGATTCACACACTGAGCATTTTTATTACTGATAATACTTTGATCGAATTTGAACCACCCTATCACAAAACCCATTCAGTGGCCTAATTCAAAAGCCTAATTCTCCAGCTGAGCCAAGACAAAGAATGTGGCTTGACTCAGTAACAGTGATAGCACGCTGCCAGCTGTAAAGTGAAAATATGCAGAAGATAAACCTTTGCACTTTTATACACTTGCATAAAGTTTTAACTTGGCTCTGTGTTAAGGAGGTAAGCCATTTTTCCTGAATGCCTCCAGCCAAATTGGTGCAGCAAAACATGCCTTTGATCTCCCCCAAGCTGGTTTCTGAGTGATAAACAGAAATTTGTGATGCATCAAAGGTGCTGACAACATGAGGCTTAGAGGATCCACGGGTTACATGTAACTTAAGCCTTGCATCTTTTTTGAGAGCACCAGAAGACATGACAACATTCACGCAAAAAGTAGTTTGTTTTGCAAATTAGAGAAATTACATTTGGAAAAACTCTGAAGGTATCAGTCTTGCTGGAGAGATATTAGCTACTCTAAAGAATCTTATTTTAGACTGTTTCCCTTGTGGCCCAATCCTTCATAAAAAAACTACATGGAAGGATGCGACAGAATGTTTGATTTTTAATCTGTCGACATTGTTAGAACAGGAGTTAGATGATCAGACTGACGGACTACATAACATATCGCCTTGCAAACTGGATGCAATTACAATCTCATTAACAAATAAATCATCTGTGGTTTTGCTGTCAAGCAGATGCTAAAGTAGCAGCTACTCACACCCTCTCCCTTGCTCTCTGCTATACAGTTAACTCTTCACAACCAAGCCTGTCGTGAATGTTCAGGCTAGTTAGCATAGCCACTGATTATGGCATATAAACAGTTTTTCTGGAAGTTGTTTCTCCACCATTTTCACATTGAACAGCACTTTCACAAGAATGACGGACAGCGCGAAGACGCTACTCCTGGTTCTGATTGGCTGTTTTTGATCGGGAGAGGGGCATTTCTTCAGATGGCAATAGAAGCACAGTTGAGCTCCATCTTTTTACAGATCGAGCTCAACATTAGTCTCAACTACATAATGACAGTTTGAACAAATGCGTTAAAAAAAGCATGTTTTGGTAAAAACAAGCTTTAACTTGGATTAATATGAGAAGGAACATTTCCAACCTGGTTTATTTTTATAGTCTCGGATCACTTAGAGTCACATTGCAGTCATCTGAGGCAGACAGCTGCACAACAATCAAGAAAAGTCACATGCTTTTGAAGCGTGTCGCAGACTGCAGATGATGGTGAAACTGGTGTGTAACAAGGGCACAGATGGCAAAGCACAAAGCTCCCTAATGTCTCAGCGTTCCTGCAGACGCCGGCACTTTTTTACTGATCAAAAGGGTAATTTTTGCAACAGAGTAGCTTCTTGTAGCAGGAAGCTATTACTAACAAGAGCGATGGCTCCTTTTCATTTATTAAAGCCATAAATAAAAGCTGGGCAATTACAGATCGTCTTCTTCAAGAAGTTACTAACTTGTGTCTGTAAAACTCTTTGTCAGCTAACTTTATTTTTGATTTACTGTTTTAATGTCATAGTTATCACTGTTAATATTTTGGTGACAGCAGCAGTAATACTTTCTACATTTCAGCAGCATAACAGACTCTGTGGTGATGCTTTCAAAATTCAAAACTAGTCAACACAATCAGTGAATAACTTTGAATTTGTATGAGACTAGAAGGAACATATTCAAGATTTGCATTTAATAATGATTTCTAAAAAGATTTTTTTTTTTTAAAAAAAAGGTATTAGAGTATGCAGAATTTTATTGAGATTTCCCAAAGGAACAAAAAATAATTTATGCATCAAAATAGCTTTGAAAGAGTCAAGCTGAAATTACTCTAACCAGCAAAGTGTTTACTAAAGAAACCAAGCAAATTTGCTTGAAATCAACATCTAATTTGTGAAGATCTATATACAGACGCATAGAAATGCTATTTCTATCCATCCAGCTAAATAGTAATTAGTAAAAAAACACAAAATTACATGCTTTTGTTTGATAGAAACAAGCAATATGACTACAATAAAAATTAACCTGCAATGTACACTAATGAGGCTGAGAACATCATAAGCCATACTAACTATAATATTTATAAAATGATTACTACCACCACTACTAATTCTAATAAATTCATACAGCTGATGGTAAATATACTTCTGCCTAGGAAATCACAACTGCTTGCTGGAATTTTCTAGCCAGAAGATATAACCCATGATCTGAAGAGCAAAATTAGAGCGTTATTTGTAAATGTCACTGATCACTTTTTGTCAACAAGAAAGTGAATCCAGCAGCAAATCAAGATGTAGTTGGTGGAAAATAAGGAAGTTGGAAGTTCTGAGTCAGGACTGTGACATACTTCCTCTCCAAACGACATAAACACTTTAAACCTTAAAATCCCTCTCTCCAAATCGGTGGTGGCTTCAGACTTCCACATGTACATATATCTGCAAGCGTGTAATCTGAATTATAACTGAAATAAAAAGACAAATTGTGAAATACGCTTTTGAAAGTTTGGGATCAGTCTTGAGACAGCTGGATAATCTCGCTCTCTGTGGAAGCAGATCCCTTTTTTCACTCGTTACACAAAACATGGAGCTTCTGACAAAATTTCTTTTTAAAAAAGTGTGAAAACAGGGAGAGAATGAGGAATATTAAATGTCTGCAAGACAGCTGGCAGCTCACTCTCAGTTCCACTGTGTGAGCTGACTTCCAGGGTCCTGTCAAAAATAATAAACTAGCCTAATTAACTCACAATGTCATGATTATGAGCAACGGTGGTTCAACACAGCCACAAGGATACAATTTAATGTCACTTCTTCATAATAATGCACTTTTCCTCTTGGACATAATGGCAGATAATGTGTTATAGGCTTTAGAGTACTGAGGCAAAAAGAAGCAACTGTATTCAGATGTTTTAGTGTGTACAATTGTGTTAACCTGTTTAAACATGCTCGTGATGATATAGAAAGAGAATATGCACAAGTTCACCCAGTCTCAGTCTGTTGGCTCCAAAATAGTGATGCACCAATTAACTGTTATATCTTTTTCACATTGAAAGTGTAAACTTTCTGGTATATTCCGAGGACGGGCCCTGTCCCATCCCAGCCCAGAACCAGCAGCCCCCACAAGGCAGCCACCTCCATGCAGGAGCACTTTGCCCTGCCTTTTTGATCCAGTCAAGACTATACACGTTTCAGGTTAATAGGAGGTATCCAAGAACGAAACCAAACCCATTTAAAAAAAAACACAGAGGCACGGCACAAGTTTGCCAGAAATAACATGGACAAAAACATCAACTCCTGGAATGAGGTTTATTGAATAGGAGATTATAAAATTAATTATTTGAACATCCGAACAGAGGACAAGTTTGGCAGGACCTGGATACTCTGTGAATCAGAGGATGCCAAAGGACAATGCGACAATATCTATAAAAAGATATTGTCACATTTACTGGTATGCAACATATACCAGTAAATTCCCTGAAAAATTGCTGAGAATTGGGAAATAGGAAGTCCTAGGCAGAGTCGTGATTTTATTGAGATGCAGTGGAGAAAAGAGCTGCACATAAAAGAACCATTTCCAACATCTAACAGCTGAAAGGGAGCAATGGGGAAAAGTTGGGAGACAAGGAACATCTCAAAATTAGAATGTAATGAAAAAGTCTCTTATTTCAAAAAGTGAAACTGATATATTACATGAATTCATTACAGTGAAACACTTTAAGCTTTTATTTCTATTTTGATTATTGCGTTCAGATATTGAAAACTCAGAATTCAGTATCTAAGAAAAGCAGAACATTATGTGAGTGAATAAAAAATAAACTGATATTATAAACTGAAACATTAGAATGAAAGCTATGTTAATATCTAAGCATTTATTTTTGCCTGAACTATTGCATCAGTGCAGCGTAATATGACCACTGTCAGGTCAGGTCTCATTTTTCTTTTCACAACACCCGACAGATTCTCCACAAGGTTAAAAATCAGGCCTGTTTGCTGACCAATCGCAGTAACAACATGGTTATTGAAACACATTTTGATACCTCTGGCAGTGTAAACAAGTATCAGGTCCTGCTCTAAAATTTCCTGGTGGACGATCAACACCAGCAGAAGCCATGTTACCCTGATATGGATCAAAAATAACACTAATGAGGCTGAGAACATCATAAGCCATACTAACTATAATATTTATAAAATGATTACTACCACCACTACTAATTCTAATAAATTCATACAGCTGATGGTAAATATACCATCAGCTGGACTTTTTGCAACATGGATTCTGCACCTTATCACTCTTCCTCCAGGCTCTTTGATTTAGAAATGAAATGCAAACTTTACTTTAATCTGGAAAGAAGAATTTGAAGCACTTAGTTACATCTGGTTTATAAAACAGTCTGTAGGATCTATTGGTCTCAAACTCCAGTCCTGCAGCCTTTAGATGTCAGTTATCTGGACCAAAACCTTTTATCACGCAGGTCGTTTTCAACTAAAAAAATGGACAGGCCAAGATTTCATTTGTTGCATAGTCTGACGTTTGTTTCCTTATTGAGGTTTTTGCTGATGATTCAAATTAAATACAATCCCTTTTTTCTTGTATTGTGAAGTTAAAATTTAGTCCAGTTTAAGAATAAGATTTATGTTTATCTGTAATCAGAGACCTGTCTACTTTGATTTGTTTAATAATGTTTTTTTGCCAAAAGTCTGAGGTCTTTGTATAACACCAATTGTTTGCACTGAATTTTATTTAGGGATATCACAATAAAAGGAGCTAAATATAAATGCATGCCACACTATTAAGACTTTTAACTTTAACCTTTCTACTCACATTGCATTGTGAAATGTGAGGAGAAGGCATATGACTAAACCGGAGTTCATCTTTACTAGGAACTTGTAATAAAGTTCCTACTTTCCTAGCATACTGTACTGAAGCAGTGTGACTGTTATGGTGGTTTATCAACACGTAAAAATACATTATATTTCAACAAATACAGATAGTTTAGAACACTGAAATGTGCATGTTGCATATTTTAGGTGGTTATGAAAACTCTTACACAATTGGTAAATCTCCGGTGTTGCTTTTGATTTGGGTGTATTCATCACAAATCTTGAGAGTAACAGGCTAGAACAAGACTTAACAAGTGACTCACCAATTTGGGATTTTTACCAGTAATTCAATGGTAGCCAAAATTATTGTGAAATTTATCTAGTATGCTATTATCTGCGATCTAATTGAGGCAGGTCTTTGTCTTTGAGACCAGCCTCAATTATTCATTTGTCTTCATTATAATTGATGATTTATTTAATAACGTGTTTTGCCAGATGTCTGAGACTTTCTTAGAACATCAGTTGGTTCCACTGAATTTCATGTAAGATTACCAGAGTAAAAAAGGTCTAATTATAAATGCACGCCACACTTTTAAGACTTTTAACAGTGACCTTTCTGCTCAGTTTATAAGAAAATCCTAAAAGCATCCATTAAAATTTGTGGTGGATTCAACTGGAAACTTTTTTAGAAAGGGTGGTATTTTTGCACGCCACTTTAATTCCCATTTCACTGCGACATGCCCAAAACGAATAAAAGAAGCTCTTAACTGTTCAAATATGTAAAACAGTAGACAAGTTTCCAATAACAATTTTGTTTGTCTATTCTACATATTGCTATAAACGGCTAGTTTAAAACAGTAAAAAGTTACAAAGTGGATTTATTCCAAAAACAAAAATAAAATGCAGATTTATGTTGCTAATTCACAGTTAAAGGAGAGCTTATTTCTTTCCTAACAGGTTGAGCTTCATATGGATCTGTGAGAGGTTTAGGAGTAATTACCTCGACCAGCGTCTTCAAAGCCCTGATGCAATGTCTGATCAATATGTTTATGGAAACAGAAAACTCATTGCCTCATCTTTTTTTTCTGTTGTCAGTGCTGATCTGCAAGATCATTTAGCATTTGTTGTGATCAGGAAATTGTTTAATATATGTACACATATATATTCACTCCAACTCATTTGTTTGTAATCTTATTAAAGATTTTAATCCGTTTGCATCAGTTACTGTCAAATTTTCTCCGCCTTGCGACACTGCATTTGCCTTAAGATTTGCATTTTGATGTACAGCCATGAGGAAAGCTCACAAACTTGAATCAGTTTAGATTTATGAGTGAACAAAGTAACTTCCTGTTCCTGCTTGTATGCCAAGTGAAGGAAAGCAAGTCAAAGCATGTGTGCGTGTGTGTGTTGGTGTGTGCGTGGGTGTGTGTGTGCGTGTGTGTGTGTGTGTGTGTGTGTGTGTGCGTGCGTGCGTGGGTGTGTGTGTGTGCTTGGGAGGGCGTGTCAGGGGAATTTACAACTACTTACCAGAAATGAGTCATCACTTTAGAAGCAGACACAATGAAGGTCTTCACAAAGTGCAAGTGGCTCTTTAATACATCACAACATTTCCCCTTTGGCCATAATAAGAAAAGTAGGGAAAAAAACAGCGACAGTATCAGCATAAAATTTTTGGCAGAAGAATTAGTACAATCTCAAAGGAATCATAGAAGTCTCTAATTATGTCATTTTCTTACTGCTAGATAAAAAGGTTTTTCACTCTTAGCCTCTGATTTCTCTCTCTCTCTTTTGCTGTCTCTCACTTTCTCTCTGTATGCTCTCTCTCACATGTACAGGAATACGCACTTCATTTGCGATCTCCTTGTTTTGAAGGATTCAATTCACGTCCTCCAGAGCGTCAAGTCGGCAGGCGTCTCTTTATGGTTTTGTAATGATTAACTTTGTGTCCATAAAAAGATTGGAGAAACAAAGAACTCTGGGACGAGCAAAAGAAGAACTGACGAGAAAAAAACATCCTTCACAGGTCTGGTCAAGTGTAAGACTTATCAAGGATGTGGTTTTGAAATCGCGGTTCGACTTTATTTACTTCAGTGTGTGTTTACAGAGAGCAGCTTTAATTTAAACCTTTCTATGTTGCAGTGAAATGCAGGACGGTTAACAATGGAGTTCACAGTTTTGCTCTTCCTTTTTCCTGCGTTTACGCTCACAATGCAAGGTAAGTGTACGATCTGTCCTCCTTGACTTCCCAGAGTAAAAAAAAAAAAAAAAAACTGGAAAGAATACAATCATAGGTAAAAGTCATCTGTATTTGTATGACTTTATGTATCTTTCTTATTGTTGTCGTGGACATTCAGCTCACATTTCATACAAGTTTGTGGGCATTTGTTAATCCACAGTTCTTTTACGGTCCTGCTGTGGGATTTCAGTCACTCCCAGCCCAGGTATTTGACTGGACCATTACTACAGTTTGATACTTTCCCCCTTCAGTTGTTCTGCTGTAGATTTGCTGCTGCCTATGGAATCCTTATCTTGTTGCATGACCCAGTTTAATGTGAGTCCAGGAGTGTGACAGATGGCTTCAAAGATAAGAAGATCTACAAAAATTGCCTTATAATAAATATTTAATATGATAGCATAGCCTTTAAAGTGTCAGATAGAGCTGGTGTATTTTTGTAATTTCTTCAAGTTGAACCTCTTGTAAATGGGGAGATTGACAACAGGCCAAAATGTTCCCCAAGTTTATTGGCATTAGCAATTGTTTTTCAAAAGTCATCAGAAATGTCTTTCAGTCTTGACCCTGGGTTTCACATCATTATGATCCACTAACAGATTTGCACAATCCTTGCTTTTATAGTGGTTACACTCACCAGTGATCAGTTATTAACTGCATTTGACTAGCAGCAGGAAACTTTCCTCCATAACTCAACATAATTAACATACTAATATACAACACAGAAGCACACACGTTTTTGTTACTAACTGAATGTCTACATGTTGACTTGCAGACTCAGTAAAATTGGAGGTGAGCCCCAAGATACTGGCAGAGTGTGGCAAACCAGTTTCTCTTCACTGCAACTCATCATCACCTCAGCTTGGACTGTCAGTGAAATACATGGAGTGGTCCCATGGCAACATGTCTTTATGCTCAGTGGACAGCGAACAAACAATAACGAAATTGCAAAGACACTTTCAAAGTGACTTCGACTGCAAGTACGAAGATGGACGACTATCCCTGGTGTTTGAAAGAATGCTGCCTCTGCAGAGCGGACAATACAGGTGCAAATTGCGCTCCAACAAAGGAGTGGCAAATGAATGCACAAAGGTGCAGCTGCAAGGTCAGAGTCTAAGCTTTAACTTTTCTGGACGGTTCCTTATCGGTTTTCTAAAAGCAATTGTGGTAAAAGTTTAAATAAACCTTAGCATTTAGTCATAGATTCTTTTTTCTTTCCACTCTTTTTAAATCGCTTGAATTTTTGTGAAAAAGTAACTGAGAATGTGTAACGTTGTTATGTGGGTAGCCGTAGAAGATGTGTACAATATTGTCATGAAGGAATAGACACAGTAAATAAGACTATGAGTCTCAAATTTAGCTGTGCCACTAGATGAGAGATTGGTTTGCCAATCTGTTGCTGTCCAGTTTTCCTGAGGCTGTGTAAACTGTGGCCTCAGTATTCTGCTTTTGTAGCTCATTTGCTTTAAGGACTTCCACGTTTGTTCAGTCATGGCAATCATACTTTGGTTTTAACAAGTAATTATTTAACCCCTGGTTGTCCTCTCTCAACCAACAATACCCATTAAACATATAATAAATATTTTTTCTCCATTCTGGCAAAAATTTTTACCAAGTGTAGATGCCTAAATCCACCGACTTCTTGCCATGGATGATGCTTTAATTTGAGTCAAGATGCCGTTAACCATGTATAATTAATAAATTGATTATTGGGTGTTAAATCAAGAAATATAAAGAACTTGAATGATATTTGAGAATTTGTTGGGGGGAAAAGCAATTTCAACACATTTCTCATCTTTTCTTTAGAGTTCTGTGGGAAAGTGGAAGCTGTTTTAAGGAGTGATGGTCCATCCTGCATCTTCAACCACGTCTATCCAGACGGAGATGTGTACTGGTTTCATGACTCTCGTAACGTCTCAGATGGGTCCGTGATGCAGCACACAGCTAAAAGCATCGATAGCCACGGCTGGATGATCATACACAGTTGGTTGACCCTAAACGGTACATCAGAGAGAAGTTCACACAAGCCATATAACTGTTCTTTGAAAAGTTCTACTTCTGGGAAATACATTGCAAGTACTTTAGTTCAGAAACATCAACATCGGGCTGCTCAAGGTGCTGCAGGGTACAACCGTTCTGCAGGAAACAGAGAGAGATCACAGCAAGCTGGGAAGATTGCTTTGGCTATTTTAGTCCCTCTCATTTCCATGTTAAAGTAATGAACAGTGCAAAGTAAAAACTCACTCTGGAGAATGATAAAACGTCAGAGTGAATGATTAGTAATCTGTACCATCATTAATAAGATGGTACTCAGAATCTATTAAAGAACTATGGCAACCAAACAGAATGGGTGAGTCATCTTGCCAGCCTGGAATATTTCTAATTCTACCTTTTAATTCTTGGCTCAGGTAAACAAGAAAATTACAGGCTGTTCAAACGTGATAACAAGGATGCTGATAATTTTAAAACTATAAAAGCACTTGGTTGATAGAGAGCTTTAGATGAGGGAACAGGGCTTGTTGGTTTTCAGCACACAATTTGGAATACACCTATAGAAAGCACACTTTAACAGTGTGGCTGCTATAAACTAAATTAATGTCAGAGTAATGAGTTTTGAAAGCTGTGCAGTGCAGGAAATAAGTATTTTTTAAGCTTGCCTGCTTAAAAATGTAGAGGTCTATAACTGTGAGGTAAGGTGATTAATTGTAGATACACCCAGACTTTTTAAACATCTAAAATATATATAGAAAATTGCATTCTATGGTTGATAAATATTTGATCAACTACCAACCAGCAAAACGTCAGGCTTTCACAAATCTGTTAGTTGATCTTTAAAAAATGGTCCTTTAATTACACCTGTTAGGACTTGTTACCTGTATAAATGACAAATTTTCACACACTCAATCAGACCCCAACCTCTCAGACCAAAGAGCTGTCTAAGGACAGGGACAACACTGTAGAACTGCACAAAGCTGTACAAGGAACGGTCCAGATGACAATAGGCACGGAACTTGGTCAGAAGGCAATAAGTAACTGTTGGTGCAATTATTAGAAAATTGAAGAAACAGAAGATGATTGTTAATTTCCTTCAAACTAGGGCTCCATGCAAGTTCTCACTTTGTGGAATATCAGTAATCATGAAAAAGGTGACTTATCAGCCTAGTCTCAAATGTTACCATAGTAACACATTCTGCTGTCATGGATTAAAATCCGGCAGTGAATGAACGTCTGATTGATTCAGAGGACTCATTGGTTCAAATGAGACCAAAATAGAACTTTGTGACATGAACTCCATAAGTGTGTTTGGATGAAAACCATTCCATGTGGGCGGAAACATTATGCTTTTTCTGTAAAACTCACTGGGTAACTTTTTGAGGAAAGGATGTATGGAGAGACCAACCATGACATTTTGCCCTACAAATGCCTTGGTTCAGTAACACTATTCAACATGGATTATAACTGGGGCTTTCAGCGTGACAATGACCTGAAACATCTGCATTCTTTGTAAATGGAGAAACTTGAAAAATCTGTGGCATATCAAATACTCATTTTCTGCACTGTAAGTCTTCAGATCAAGTATCATTTTAATAAGATGCATTGCATTGTATATGCTGCGGTAATAATAACGTGGGTGATTGATTCCACTGTATATCACTCTCAGACGCACAGACATATAGGATAAAGTACTTATTAGGAGGACACATGCGCTGTAAATGATCCGACCTGTTTGTGGTATGCAGAACGATGCTGCCCTCTGGTGGTCCAATAATTTGTAGCATCAAATTAAAAACAGAATAGAAATTGGTGTTTCATTTATGGAAAACTGGTGCATACTCATAAGTTCGTGTGCGATTTCCTATTGCTCACCAAATTATATTCCAGTAACAATATAGCCGTTAAAAATATATTAGAAACATAATTTTCCTATTATTTGTTTTTATATCTTTGATTAACTCACCAGCAGACTATGCTACACTGATGAACCAGTGGTTACAAAGGAAATATTTTTGGATTTATAAGTAGTTCTGCTGAGTAGTATACTCATTGAAATCCACTAATAAAACCTAAAACCGTTTATCACAAGTCTCTGTTTTATCTAATTAATTTCCTTTTTAATTTGAATTTTAAACTAACTCAGTTGAGTAGTGAAGTGATGATGCACTCTATGAGAACTGTGATCAATTGGAATGCATGTGTGGTTAACATGAGATGACTTTTTGTAAAATGCCTTGACATGACATTTGTTGTGAAATAGCACAATATGAATAAACTGAATTAAGTAAAAAATATTTCGTATTTGTGAAGCTAAAGATATTTGATTTTGATATTTGATCCATTTGGCACTGATCATTTTAAACTGAACTGATTATATAAAAAATATTGCTTAAATAAAACTGACAGTAAATATGTACATTTAAACATAGTGCTGCTGAACATGGGTTTTGCCCTTGTATGGTCTAATATTTCTCCAACACAGCCTGATTTTCTTCGCTAGACCACAATCAACATGAATAATGATTTTAATATACAAACTAAAATTACATTATTATCCTGGCTGACACAAAAGTAGATAAGTAGCAAGGAAACATTGTTTAGTACTCTTGGAAAATATTGTAAAATTCCTTGTTAGAACTGAAAAATTTTAATAGGCTTTCACCAGGAGACAAATGTAGCTTCAGGGTAAAAGCTCTTATTTTCCAACGCCTCAGTGCTCCTTGGTCAAGTCATGATAGCTCTCTGCCGGTGATGTCACTGAATAAAGGTAAAGGCTGAGCTTTTAAAGGCCAGATTAGTCACACGCATTGAATATGGCAAGACTGTAGTGCAGCTCAGAGTCACTGTGAGGAAATACTTCAAGGTGACTTTTACCAGTGCAAGGTGCACAGATGCATCCTCATACAGACCTGACATGCAAACTAACGTTGAGTTTGAACCCAGATCACTTAATGGTTTAAAAATGATTTTCACTTTGAAAGTATTTTTTTGGTTTCTAAACAAGTTTCATCAATATCTAACCACCAATATCCAACCAGATATGTGTTTGATTTCTGAGCTTAATTTGTGCAGAGAGGGAATTTAATCAAGAATGAATTATTTAATCTTGTAATTAAAAAAAAAAGTTGTACGTTTTCTGATTGTTATTTTTTATTTTGTATATTTCTTTTAGTTTTAGCTAAAGAATGTGTGTAACCGCTGTGATTCTTAAGACATGAGAAATTAGTTATGTTTTATTTTGTCCTAAATAACTTTATATCACAGGAGGCCAAAGTACTGTATAATATTTTGTCACTTAAAATGTCATTCAAACTTAGAGAGACTATCAATAAAGCCATATTCTAATCATTGTTAATTGTAAAGAAGAAAATGTGTAAAAAATTTGTGAAACATAATTTGATCCTTAAATAAATCTTGAAGTAGCTTTAAGAAAACTTGAATAACATTTTGCTGTGGATCAAAATCAATCAGCCTTTAAGAGTTTTTCGATTTTAAATCTGCTGATGCTTTCCTGAAATGTTTCACGATAAGTTGCATCAGTGATTTCTTTTCCAGTGCCTGAGTGAAACAATAGACAGATTGCATATCAGTTTTGTAAATTCCTATCCATGTTTAGCATGCGTGCTTGCGTACAATGCAAGGAAAAACCAACTAGAGATGGACTCATGGAGAGAGGTGATAGACATTGTCCTTGGAATAATATTTTCACTGTCTCTTTCTTAGCTTGCACAAATAAAAGACTGACCGATTATGTGTGAAAAAGTGTGTTTCCTTTCACTGATGCCATGCAGAAAAAAGTATTCTGGCAACACTAATGAGAAGTTCTTCTCTTTTTGCATGGCTCTCAAAAACAGAGCTGACTGTTTCAGCTCCCAAATCTTAATCTATTATCATCTTTCACCTTATATTTTAGTTTAACTTGGTAAATATAAACATTTTGAATGTTAATAAATCCATTTGCTTGCAGTGTTTTTTATGCATCTCTAATTTTAGGTATTTCTTCTGTTGTGAAAGCAGTCATTCTTTCTTTTGTGTTATTTCAAACTTAATTTTTTTTTTATTTTTAGAAACAAAAACAAATGAACAAAACATTGCTTGTTTTTAATCAAAAACTGACCAAAATAATTGTGCATGTATGTATATTTTTCAGTTTTAAATATTGCATAGAACTGTAGCATTCACTTGTGACCACCAGATGGAACAAGGGAGCCATGAAACAGTTTTTGTAGCTGCAGACTGAGAATTATGATCTTGGGTACAAGATGTTCACGTTTTGTTGACAAGTTTAAAGCACTGTTTTTGATATCCAACAATTTTATTTCTTATAAGGCAGGAATAATTTTACAACACAAAAACATGGATTCAAGTTTAGACATTTATCAGTTTATAGTCTTTTGTTTTTACTGCGCTATTTCTTAAGTTTGTGCAGCTGGAGTTGCTGGTGGTGAAGGTGAAAATTGCTGTTGCTGAACTTTAAAGATTTGTCATTTGTAATTAATAAAAAGAAACCTAAATAAAAAGCATCCCTGTGTTTGAGGTTTCTCCTGTAAGCACCTCATCTGGCCAGTGTACACAGTGGGGGTTGTTAGGTCAATTTACGATGATAGGCGTGTATGGTAGGCTTCTGGTCAAGTTCCTATGGCAACTGAGAGGCTTTTTACCGTCTGCCCCCGACTTAATTTGTGTTTGCGTGTGTGCACTTGTGTGTCTATGTACAACCAAATATCCCAGTGGGGTGTTATCTCCTCCCAGCAAGGTTTATCTCATCACCCTGACAGCCGGCTGGTTGAGGTTCAGGTGAGTCGCCTCAGTAGGGTACAATACAGATGAACAGCGGGAGGGGGGAACCAAATGTATCAAAACGAAGATAAAAAGCCATGAACGATGGAAACAGTGAGCAGGGATGGAAGGATGCAACAGAATAAAAAAAGTGGAGGGACAACTGAAGTGAATCAGAGAGATAAAAGCCAGTTTATGTCAACAAACCACAGAGATTTATGTGAAGCACTCATAGCCTTTTACCAAACATTAGTGCAAATCTGAGTTCAATCTGGATTAATTGTTCCAACCTCTGAAGTCTACAGTATAGTGTTAATAGTAATAGTTTCTGTAGACTTTTCTACTTAAAATCATACACCTACTGAGCAATCTACCCACACACAATACGCATATTTTATTCAAAACAATGCTGGATGATGAGATTTTGAATCTAGAACCAGTATTCACCTTGGAAAATCTGTTGTTACCTGGCAACATGTGGAGTGTTTTGTTGGTAAAAAATTATTTGTTTCAAAGTGGTGTAAATCCATAACAGGAGCTATGCACACATGTTGATTTCCCAGAGCAGCTTCTAAATGTATAGAAAATACAAAGTGAGGAGGAGTTTCTAAACCAAAGGGTAAAATTACACAAATTAATGGAGAGTAAGAAAAACACACCAATCAGGTATGGCCCACCTGCCCTTTAGTGAGTCCGTCTCTGTTTGCTGCCAACACAGCCCTGGACTTCTCTCAGCTCCTTATGGATGGTGATTGGTGGGAGTCTCTCCCGTCTTAACGGCTGAAGACTGTCACTCCTTCAGAGTAGTTATGGGTGTCCTGGTGTCACTAGTCTCCTTCTTGCACTGTCACGCAGTTTGTGAGGACGGCCTGATGTAGGCAGATTTACTCACTGGGCCATATTCCTTCCAGTTCTTGACGATTTAATGTTTAGTACCATAGAGACTTTTTGAATCCATCCTCTGACCTACACATTTCAGGAACAATTTCTCTGATTTACTTGGGGTGTTCTTTTGTACTTCATGCTGTCATGGTAGCATGAAGTACAAAAGAACACTGGTAAATACTGATTAATGGACGTTCCAGGTACAGGTGTCTATACAATACGGTCACTTGAGACGCACTCACTGCTCTCAGGAGATTTTAATGCCTCTCATTGTAAGAACTACTAGCAACTCACTGGACTTCTGTTGAATTAGGTTAGTTAGTCAAATGAGATGAGTATTTATGGAGTCACTTATTTCATGTTTCACACATTTATTTGACATTATTTTTGGAGAAATTAGTTTTCACTTTGACATGAAAGAGTTTTTCCTTTGTATATTTATTTGTCAAAAAGTTCAATTTTGTTGATCATGATTGGTTTGTAAAAGTTGCATGGTGTACGTTTTATCTTTTTCAGTAATCTGAGCTACAGAAGATCATCTGTTGGAAGAGTACTTGCTCCTGACCTGCATGAATGAACCTTGGCCACCTTTGACCTTGTCTCACTTTCATTATTGCTTCTTCCATGGACAACTGTTGATGGCTATTGACCCCCAGCAAACTCCCCACAAGAGCTGCAGTTTTTGAGATGTGACTCGGTCATCTAGCAGTTACAATTTAGTGCTTATCACACTTACTCAAATCTTTAAGCCTGGCCAATTAAAGACACAATGTCCCCTGGCTGCCTACTATGTACCACACTCTACCTGATGCAATGAAGAAATAATCAGCAGTATTCACATCACCAATCCATGGACATAATTTTATGTCTGATCAGAGTATCCATAGGGAATGATTTTTAGATATAGTGAATACAATATATGCCATAATGAACTCTAATCTATATGTATCTATACAGCCAATCGGGGAGTATTACTGGTTGTTTCAAGTTCAAACATAAGTGTGTTATTCTCTATTGAATATTTTTTTGTAGCTTGGAAGGCAACAAGAAGCTCAATCATTTCATAGTGTTCAGTGTGAATGCACACTCCTAAAAGGCTTTATATAACAGCTTTACAGAAATCCATACACGAACACCTCAGTGAGTATTGACATGTAAAGTTACATAAGGAGAAGCTGCAGATGTACGTGCTAATAACAACAACGATTATCTCAGGGCTGATTCGCTCTATTCACAAATGTTTTGCATCAGTGAAAAATATTGCCTCTGTGAGATAAAAGGTGATCTTCAACAATTACAGCATTCTGTGTGCCGTGGTTTGGTAACAAAATAGTACAACTGGACAGAGTTACGTCTGGTGAAGACATAAATACATATTTTATGGAACAATTTTCAGGAAGGACAATTCAAAAAACGGTATTGTTGTTTTTGAGGGCGTATGGAAGCTGACTTTCAATCCATAACATTTTCGCTCCTTTTATGCAGTGAAACGTGAGGATGGCATTTGGCAGTCTAGTAAGGTGATGCCCAGGGCTTAGAGCCCACGTGCCACAGCACAAGGTCATGTCCAAGTTTGTTCAGAAAGCTAGAGTGTGTGGAGAGGAAGACAGAGATTGGACAGATACCCCTCAATGTGCATGTAATAATTGGGCTTTTGAAAGTGCATAATAACACACTTAAGATTTCCAGGTTTTTGTTACTATTCTGCAGATCTTGGTCAGAAATGCCTCATGATATTTGTGGAGCATGCCTCTCTGAACACACTGCAAATCTGAATAATTAAATTAATTCGAAATACTTTATTTTCTAATTTATATCAGGGCCTTTGCAGCACAATTTCTCTGGAATTGATTTTGCCCCTTGGCCATACGTAAAGCTTCTTCTTGAGTCTGAAGTACCAAGTGCAAAAGATGTGAAAAGGGCCATAAAGGATGAATTTGTGTTTGTTGCTTTTAAAGTTGCATCATTAATGTATTGGCAGCACGTTTTGCTGTTTGCTGTGCATTTCCATTTTCCATTTGGATATTATCAAAAGCAAAGTCAGAGACACATACAGTAAAAGGAAAGTAAGGAAGACGTCAATATTTGGGAGAAACTTAAACTGGATGGATGGATGGATGCTAAACTGTGAAGCTGTATAGAAGCTCAATTCCCAAATTTCAAGGATTGTCTCTACAAAGTTTGCTTTCACTATTAAAACACATCATAGACTTGACTGAGCTCTGGGATCTCTCATTTTTCAAACCCAAAGGAGAATCACTGAAAAAGTTGCCCAACATTCAGTCTGAACTTTCTTTGAAGTGAGAGTTCAAAAATGTTCAAAAAACATAAAGGGATTCTCTGTGGACTTGTGTTTGGCAAGAAGCTGCAGATTGTTGCTCTGGTTGTGGCTTAATGAAGGTACAACAATATTAAATAGTGGATTATGATAATGCCAGAGTTTTGTTTATTGCGTCACAAATCATAGATGAAGCTCTGTCCATATTGGAACATTTATATAACTTTTCAAGTTTGTAGCTTAAATGCTGCTGCTTTTAGGTCTGGACATTAACATCTGAATATGCCTCGATATAAACTATTCCATTGTAATGCTACTGATGTTTGTCCTGCTCTGCTTGTGTTTTTTTTTGTTTTTCTTTTTAGATTTAACAGCTGCTTGGCTAGTTAATGCTCTTGTTAGCCAGCCAAATCCAGTTTTTGGAGGCTGGTGTCAGGCAGCTTTTTGATATCTTGCTGGTCCAACACACCTGAATCAAATGGCTGATCACCTCCTCAGAATCCAGTCAAATTCTCCAGAGTCCTGCTAATGACCTAAATATTTGACTCAATCGTGATGAACAAGAGGCATGTCTAACAGTTGTGTGACTCCAGCCTCTAATGGCCACCTATAGGTTTGAAGTTGTACTACACTCTTCTTATCTTCAACTGTATTTACACTGAGATTTAACAACAGACTGAACTCTTTTTAAGAATTGAACTCCTTTGTTAATTTTTTTTTTATCTATGAATAAAATTGGGAGCAATGCATCATTTGTCTTTCATGTGCAACTTTTGTTGGTCACATGCATTTATGATTATATAAAAACCTTTGCAAAGTGCCATATAAGTGTGTATTTCTCAAGTGGAACCAAGCCCTTTGAAGTGTTTTAGATAAAATGGAGGTAGTTATTTGATGGCTGAATGTAAAGTGCTTCCAGTCATAATAATGGTTCCAGCCCTTGAAAGGAGGTGGCTTTCTCTTCAGAGGGGATCAGTTTGGAGATGGAAGAGCCAATTTAAAAACCATTCTGAAATGCTAGCCTGAATCGCATCACATTATGGCATAGAAAGCAATTCTGAGATTGAATTTTCATCTATATTTTTCCCTCAGCTCGCTGATGACTCATTTTTGGTGGACTTCAGATGCCCATATAAGCATGCAGTGGGCTGTTTTATGTAACTGTCACAAATTAAAATCAAATGCCATGAAGATCTTTTTAAAAAGACGGCTGTTGAGATCTGTAAGTAATGCAACTTTCTATTAATTTGAAAAATGAGTTATCACATGCCAAAGTTATGCAAATTAAGATAATTAAAATATCTTATTAGCTCCCAAAATGTTTTTTTAAACAGATGTTTTAAGCATCTGACTCCATCTGCATTGGAGTCAGAGGCATAAAATATATTTTATGACTTAATTTATGTGTACATGCAAAGACAAATGTTTAAAGCATGTCCACAAGTTTGATATTGTATGACTGTATTAATGCATTTGCTAAGCTACTCTTGATTAATCACTAAAAAATAAGCCCTTTTAGTTATTGCTTTTGGATTTTTCATCCTATATCTATTAAACGATTCACCTTTATTGTGTTCAAATATGTTGTTCATGCGACTATTATTTGTGGTAGATCATGTTATACTGATAGGTAGTGGAGGATTATTTTACTGTAAATACAGTAGGACATTGAAAAATAAAAGTACCTTAAATCTGATCAATATCAGAGGGGGAAGATGCTACACACTGCTTTTTGTAAAATACTGGATGTATTTTTTTTTTCTTCTGGTAGCATTTTTCTATTCTTTCCTCTCCTTCCATCCAGTCGAGTCACATTGCTGCTCATACTAAGCCTGATTCTAGTAGAGATTTCTGTGCTCACTCAGGCAACGTTAATGAAAAAAGTGAGGATTTGATGCAATCTGATGGTTTCCTTGGATTAACTTCCCACTAATAAGGATCTTATAATTTAGTTCTACAACACACAAATTATGACGAAGTTGAACTGAATGGATTTGAATTAGACTAATTTTATTTTTAAAGCATCTTGAGATGTCTGCCGCCTGAGACAGAAAAACCTTTTCTTGTGACTAAACAGGTCATTGAGCAGATTGATGCATTTGGATCTCGGTCATATCCTGTGACTGTTCATGAGTCACAGAGTCTAATTCAACAGACACAAAATCTCTTCGGGAAAAGTTTGTTTTTCTTTACCACAGAAACAA
This sequence comes from Gambusia affinis, assembly GCF_019740435.1. Taxonomy (NCBI): domain Eukaryota; kingdom Metazoa; phylum Chordata; class Actinopteri; order Cyprinodontiformes; family Poeciliidae; genus Gambusia; species Gambusia affinis. The sequence continues at coordinate 12,438,708 of NC_057871.1, read as the reverse complement.
AGTACGGTAGTGACATTTAGCAAATTGAAATCAATTTGGTAATTCTAAGTCACCTAAAGGAAGAGAAGTGTGGGCTGATTTAATCTTAGACAGGGAGGGAAAAAATTTTACGTTTCTATATAATGTATGAAATTGTAGAGCTGCCAAACCTCAGGTCTCGACTCTTCATGTATGTTTTGAAAGTCAGAGTCAGACAGGATTTCTCTGTTTGACATTTGATGTTTCTGCTTGACTGAAGTCTAAGGACAGACTGATGGAGGGGATGCTGACATGTTTTCTTTGTTTGATACCAGCTGCAAAACTGGCATTGCTACGATCGTTGGGTGCTTGAGTTTTGATTTTCAGTTGTTTTTATACTTTAACATTTTTTTCTCAGACATTTCTTTAGATTTGAAAGATAGAGTCATTTATTATTTATGTTAGGGTTTTTCCATATAAGATTGTTCTTTTGTTTCTTCTTATTATTATCATAACTTTATCACAAGATTATAAATGCAACTGTATACCAATTTAACAGATCTGAAGTTATTCTATATCCTTGTGTGACATTATGCTTCTCTCTGTGTTAGTTTATTGCATAAAAACCCAATAAACTACATTGAGTTTTGTAGTTGTATCAACTCAAATGTCTCAAAGTTCAAAGAATGTGAAAACATTAGCAAGACACTTTAATAAGGAACATAAAAAAAGCATAACTCGACAGTAAATGGAAGTAGCATTGCATTTAATTTGCACTGTATTGACTTGATCAAAATAGCCTCAACTATGTGCACAATAATTGCAACACAACTCTGAGATTTTTATAAAGATTTATGCCACCCCCCCGTTGTTAATTCTTTTGTTTTCAGCTCATTCTTTTGCTCTACTGAGATCGCAGCCGATCACCGGGATTAATAGAAGGAGGGAAAGTCCATCATACTTGATTAAAGTCACTGTTCTGTTTTATCATGTAGAAAATTGTTTATCAGCAGTAACTAGAAGCTTCACATACGTCTCTGAACTTCTCTCCAGATGCTGGATGATTTAAACACAGTTTCACGACACATTCACTTCCAACACGCCTTTATTTCAGTAAATATGAAAGGGAAGGGTTCTCTCATCTGGCTACTTCTTTATATTTATTGAGGTTATTTAAAATCTGATAATAGCACATCTGCTTCGCTTAGCAAAAGGAAACATTACAGAGGGAATGTATATCTGCTGCAAACATATTATAGTCAATATTATTCAAGCCACTGGCAGCCAAATGCAACAGGTGTGTGATAGTCATCTTGGTCAATGAATCCAATCCCTTTCTCTGAAAGATATCAGCGGTATCCAAATCACAGTGATAAATATGTCATATATATGGTAATATTGAACACTAAATGTGATTGTGTTTTTTCTCATCTGAGTGGATGGCTTTCCACCTAAAGCAAGCCTGCCTCATATACAGTATGTGCTGCATGCTGTGTGTACACAGGTGTGCTGTACAAGAACTACTTTATTGTGTTAATGTAAATTTATAAGGATTCACTTTATTCTGAAACATAAAAAAAACAATCTGAAGGAATTTCACTGGACCTGAAGGGATTCATGTATATATTTTAAGTCTTGGGGTTAGTGGAGGGTGGGCCATCATAGCAAAGATGCAGCTGTTTAAGGCTCTGTATGTGTCCGCAAAGAATTTTTGTCATTTAGGCTGTGAACTCACACTGATTTGGCGTTTTGTGAGACCAGAACCAATCATTTGTGAAATCAGGTCCCAGAGTGGGCAAATTTCACAATCTTGGTTTCATGTCTCCTGTGTGAACATTTGAGCCAAATTTTATTTTCAAATTGATGTTGAAGCTCCATCTCTCCCTCTGTCTCCTCACTCCCTAATAAATGTGGCACTGATTGATGGTTTTTATATCATTGTGTGGCAGTGTTACAGCGCCACCAATAGGCCAAAAGTAGCTACAACGTTGCCAGTGGTGCTACATTTTGTGTTTAGATGCACAACAAAATCTTTCTTAATTGTCTAAAAAATTTAATAAGTTTGTGTGAAAACAGTTTAAGTTGAAATAAAAAAGACTTCAAAACTGAACGTTTTTTTGGTTTTGTTTTATTACCATCTTTATTAGCATTGGACTGAAAAGAGAAACTATCAAAATGATCAACGTTGTGAGTGAATTAAAGTGCTACGTCTTGTGTCTCATCACTGCATGTTCTAATGTTAGACTGAGCAGATGGTGGCGCACATTCTGACATCCTCAGAAAATCTGGTTTTACAATCAGCACAAAATGGTTACAGTCTTAGCAAGGGGAAACTAAGAAATCTGTTTTCATGGGGACAAAATCTGCATGCTGACATTGAACCAAACTGCATGGAAAGTTTTTAATGGGTTTTTTTCTCAATGCACATATGACCCAATAGTTTCTGGTTTTCACTGTTGCTCAGTGTTAGGTCATCACTTCTTTGCTCAGTTCATCTTGTTTTATTTTTTTTTAGCTTTCTGGTCGTAAAGTTCTGTTGTGTTTTCATTTTGTTCATGTTTCTCCAGTGTTTGCCTCATCAATCACTTGTTTATTTGCACTCTGCCTTGTTTATTCTTTGCTTCTTTTTTCTGCCATTCTTGCTTTACTGTAGATCATTTTGCCTTAGCTGTGGTTTATTTACTTATGTTTAGATCATTCTTTTGTATTGAGTTTATTGTTTATCACCGTTAGATTTGTTTACTCCTCCTCTGCGCCTCATAAAATCATTTTCTCTACATCATCCTGTCTGTCTGCTGTCTAACCTCAGCTGCAGCATGTTACCAATCAGCCACCAGTAATGCACTAATGTACCCTCAAGAATATTTTATTTGTACTTCTCTGAACAATAGAGGTCAATACAAGGAAATATTTATATGTGGGGGGAAAAAATAGGCCTGGGGATTCAAAATAGATCCCACAGAGCATGCAAGTACTAGCAAAACGTAAAAGAAATAAAAACAACTAGATTTCAAAGTTAAATCTAATTTGAGGACAAGGAAAGTGCTTTTTTCCCCCTGTATGTATTTACAAGTCACAGAGCAATGACACATATCATCTGAGTATTTAGTTTAATAGAAGCAAGCAGCCTGAGGTTCTAATTAGCATTTCTTACTAGGATTATACCAGAGCTTCTTAACTTCTATATTTCCAAAAGGTCCCATCTGGCCCACTTTACCTCTTCTCAAATCTCTGTGTGCCTGCTGCACTTCCATGCATGAACTGATAAGCCAGCAGTAAGTCTCTGCCTGGCACAGTTTCTGCAAAGTAATACCACTTTTCATGTTGTGGAGGCTGGAAAACAATCTGATTAGTTTGTGCTGAGTTTTTTTTTAACATCTACATACGCATGAGAGAATGATTTCACAACAGCTTTTATTCATTTATTTGCAACAAACTTTTGAAGTGAACACTGTGAAAAAGCAAGATCAACATTTCTCATTTAACAGTGCCAGTTTCAGAGATGTTAAGATTTTTTTACTCTTGGGGTTTCTTCAGATCCAGAAAGATTTTATGTTTTGCTGTTGGCTCATTTTATTTAAAGTCTACCACATGAACTGAAATCACTGCTTTCTTGTGTGACGTCACAAAACAAATATAAAAAGATCATCTAACATATAAGGAAAACAATTATGGACTTTCTGAAGACTGGTTTATCACTGGATGAACCAGTTTCCAGATGCCTGAGGAGCCATGTTCGTCTGCACACCCAATGGAAATGTCCAGTTGTCATACCACTGAGGAAGATGGGTTCTGTGTCCCAGGGATAAACCCATATTAAAGTGCAGAAGTGCAGGTGCGTGTTAGTAACCGCTTTTTCATTGGAAAGTTAATATATTTCAGTGACTTTATTCAATTAGGAGGATTCTTGAGATTTCTAAGTTATTATGTGGTTCTTTTTGAATGAATTACTGCATTAATGCTGCATGGCATTCCGGAAGCAGCTTGTGACTCTGCTCATGTGTTAACAAAGCTCAGGTTGCTTTAATAAATCCCTAAGCTACATTATTGATCATTGATAAAATTAAAATAATAACCTATATAAATATTAATCGGTATGTTGAAGGAGGCCCTGCTGAAGGACACAGAGTCAACCGGCACCAGCTTGTTCTAATCAGACGGCTGCTCAGCAAAATGACATCCTATTCTTCATGTTTATAATAAAATAGTTTATAGCGTATTAGTGTTGATTAGCCTTGTTCAGGAGCTAAAGTGTGGAACAATTTGTCAGGTGTCTATTTGAATTCAGTCTCTACTACAGGTAGAACAGGCTTGATGGTGATGATGCATATCCCATTAAAAAAAAATAAAAAAAATCTTATTTAGGATTTATAATTGTTTTGGTTTTGGAGAAAAAATTTAAAAAATACAATTGTTTAAAAACTAAATGGTTTTTAGTTTAGATTTTGTTATAAATGTGTTACAAAATATATACTTAAATCCATTCTGTTGCAGGATAATTATTTTCTACGTTTATTTAGTCAGATAATTTGATTAAATACATAAAAGGCTCTAATAAAGTATCTCTTTGTTGAGTAGGCTAAAAGTAAAACAATCAAAGACTAAAATTTGACTAAAATTCAATAGATTTTAGTCAAAAAATGTGACAAACTAAATTAAAGCCTTCTGTCAAACTAACAGTAATTGCAGGTATGAAATATTCTTATTATATTCTTATTATATAACAGGAACCTCTTTCTAGAAACATATTGCTGTGGTATCTGCTTTGCAAGCTTCTGTTTTACACCTGAAAACTAGAAGGACTCGGGTGCATAAGACAGACATATCTCTGTCTGACACGTACCTCAGAGCCCAGTACAAAGCATTCAGCACTCTGAACGAAGAGGATCCCAATCATCACACACACTTTCATGCTCCAACATCCGCTGCATATCTCACCAAACACATTACCACAGCAAAAAACAATTTCTTTTTTCTAGTTTTAAATTCGCAGAGGAAATAAAGAAAAGGAAAATCAAAGGATACAGATGCAAGGACATGGTAAACAAGAGAATAAAAGACACAGACTTCATAAGTTTGGAACAGAATGTAAAAAAAAAGGGAGGATTGATCTTCGATGAGGTGCAAAAGTTTTTGTTTTAAACCTCTGGAATTTTTTTTTTTACCTTAAATCCAGAAATTTCTGTGTAATTTATCAGGGATAGTGTATTGGTTGAAGTCTTTATAGAGCTGTTTTAGTTGTGAAATCTAATTAATGTTTTAGTGACTTCCATGTGTCTTTCTCCTTCTACTTTACAATTTTGCATTATTTTATTTTCCGATGTCAAAATCACTTTTCAATAAAATACATTATTTATTTGGAAATGTTCAGAAGGAGTGAATATATTTGCAACACACCTTATATTGAGCCTGGATAAGAGAACAGATCTTTCACAGGGTCAAACTGAATCTCACTTTCTCTTAAATATCAATCTGTGATCTCACAGACACACAAAGACGATTTTGTTTTGTTAAAACAACTCTACTGTCCTCACTTCAGAGTAAGAGACACAATGATCAGAGATTGATCTACCTGTCCAACATACAATTTGTATTCCAGTTTTAGAAACATTCAGATAATATTTGCGAAGCATCTTTAAAGTGAGGAAGTGAACCAAGACATTTAGTAAAGAAATAAAGACATTTAGTAAAGAAATAAAGACATTTAGTCAAGAAATAAAAACATTTAGTCTATGTTGGTCAAGCTTCCAAATACTGAACAATTAAAGTCGGAGCAAGAGGGAATGTTTATGACATTTTATTGCTGAAGATGTTGTGGCCCTACTCCCTACAGGATAGTTTCACAATTTCTGGAAAGCTTCATAGCGTCCACAGTAAAAAATGCTGAGTTATTTTCATAACCCAATTTCTGGGTAGAAACTGTTGGGTCATAGGTTGGGTCAGTTTGACCAAATATTGGGTCAAAATTCATAACTCAAGAGTTGGGTCAGAAATTTACCGGAGCTCTACAGCTTGAAAACTTCTGTTGGCTCAGGGTTTGGGTAGATTTACCCAATCGGTTGGGTTAAAGACGACACTTGGAAAAAGCCACGCCCCTCTTCACATGCCTCCATTTTCAACAAGACTGTTGAAAACTGCTGCATATCGGACTTCTCCTCTCCTTATTTCTCCTTGAAATAAGACATGGTAAGTAAAAAGAAGATAAAGTTTCAATGTGAATAGGATTTTATTAATAAATAGAATTTATTTAGAACATGTTTGATATTTATTTTTATGGTTATTTAAAATGTTCATTACAGTAGGACTAAGCTACAGCTTACTTCATGATATTTCACAGCCAAACTTTAGTAATTGAGTAAAATCAGATGTAATAATTTTAAAACTTCAACTGAGTCTATGCCTCCAGCAAGTAATTGTTTTCCATTAGCCACGGATCCAAAGCTTCTGTACGCTTCTGTAGCAAAGTGTAGAACAATGGATGAGTGTCCAATATGTAACTTTTTTGGCAGTTCAAATGAAACAATAAAGCTGCTCTAATGATGTGGATCCATGACTTATCGACTGAAGTCAAAGGTATTCATTTTGCTTAACATGTGCCCTGAAAACCCTGCTTTCAACAACAGTAATTTGATCACACACACTTCCACGCACTCATTCAAGTGTTAGTCACCGTTTCAGTTTATCAGCTTGTCTCATAATGAGCTATACTGTGACAGCCCTGAAGTAGCAACTCTGCACATGTGAGAGTCCTGCACAGTCTGGGTCACCGGCACAGTAAAGGCCAAGGGTCAACATGAAGGACAGGGAGACAGGCGGGGAGAAACATTTCCCTCTGATTCATACATCGAGCACAAAATAAAAGCCTGCAAGCCACAAGAAGAATCTGTCATCCTGAGTCTTCTCCCTTCCACTCAAGAGAATGAACAGAGCCAAAGCCTCATACATAATAAAAAGAGAAGTTCTGTATGAAATATCTAAAATTATCAACAGAATTATTTATCAAAGCTCAGTATTGACTCATCCAATGTTATGCAACGAACTCAAAAAAAGCATAGTACAACGTGTGATAAATAAAACAGCACACGCCTTCTTGGGGAGAAAGAAAAACTGAAATGGAAGAAAAAGTGGTGGAAAGAAGTTTGGCCACAACACTGAAAACAAAAAAAGGTTTTATAAGTATTCAAAACTCTATTGAAGCATATTCAAATTTTAAATATAGATCTACTTCAGTGTCTCAGAGGGGTGTAATATTATATCCAGCTCAAGACGAGACAAAATACTATACAATAAGGTACAGGATTTTGAGAGAATCAGCATTTTGTCACTTTCACAAATAAAGTAAAGAAAATATGTTTTAAAGACTGCAAATAGTTCATGATTTCCCATAATGACGTGCATAAATTCATAATTTATGCAAGTCAAATTCTAAGATGCTCCTTATACCAAAGAAAAAAGTCAACATTCACATAGTAAAGTCAAAGTCGTAATCTTGAGTCTTAATAAAGTCATATGACCAAATATGTAAGTTAATTATTCAGACATGGTCATTAGCTTGATAGACAGCCTTACACTTTGAGAAGACATCTTAATAAATATTATTTTTTTATGCTAAAGTAAACCACATCAACAACCACTGACATACTTTTACACTGCAATCTGTTCCTCAATCATCACATCTTATCTCAGTTCACAGTCTGTGAAGCTTTTGGTTGAGAAAAGTAGGTCAAACTTTTCACTGGTACAGCTTTAGTTCAACATGTTACATTCACTAAAGATTTTAATACTGAAGTTTCCCCTGAAGATAGAATCACCTAATGTGAAATATTTGAGGTGATAATGACTCGTTGGTAGCGTTGAGCCTGTATCACCTCACTGGCACTAACTAAAAGCATCCACAGTTAAAACTCCGCAACAACGTGCCCCAGATATGTCACCATTAGGGACATGAAATTATCCAGCGATCACACAAAGTTAAACAATGATAGCTCAACACAGCTGCAGTGATTCACCCTGGTATGGCGCCGTAACAACGAGATCCAGGAGGGAACGTTTGTGTGAGGAAAATGAAGCTGAACAAGAACTCTTGATGACTCAGTTTCTGGGTCACAGCATCAGAACTGCGTATTCATATTTATTTATACATCATCTACTTGAGGGGAAAACATGTGGGTCACAATATTAGAATTTTCTTGCTGCTAGAAATGCACTGTCATCTGAAGCTAGGAGATGGAGGGGAGTTTGGTGAATGGGTGAGTGCCAGGGAACACCCAGGACAGCTCCCCACTATAAATATCAGAAATAATCATAAATGTTAAAAAGATATGGTCAAACTATCCTACAATAGGTGGTTTATGATGAAAGGGATTTTGGATTATGGCATCAGATTGATACTGACGGATTTAAACCCAGTTATTAAAGTGGATTTTAGGTGATCAGAAAAATATCAGAATAATCTGCTAACAGAATTAGTAAATTAAAGTTTTTACATGACAGATGTGTGTTTGGAAACCACATTCGGATTTAAGACCAATTTACAATAAAATCAGAATTTTACAGTTTGACGACATAAGTCCAAACGCTTCTGCTTTTTCACCTCGTTAATTTGAAGATAAAGAATTATTCTTGCAAAACTTCAGTGAAACAAAACTCTTCAGTATATTATGTGATGCACTGAATGGATGGTAAATTTATTATGAAAAGGTCAACATTATAAGGTGAAACACAAGCAGATGATGCCTCACTTAAATAAGCACAGTTCACATGTATTCCTGCTTGAATTGTCATGATGCGGTCTCTGGTTTCTCTCTTGTAAACCAGGGTTTCTGTTTTATTCTTGATGTTTATATTTTAAGATCTGTATTCTATTCTCTTCATAATACTTGAAAATCCTCCTTATTTCCAGTATTTATTATGTGTTTGGTTTGTCTTATGGCTTACACTCCTGGATGTAATTTTTCCTGCATCCTTGTGTTTTCTTTCTGCGTAATACCCACCGTCCCATTGCTGACATTCATTCTGCTATGTAACTCAGCTACTAAGCACTCCAGTGGTCTTTTCTCCCTGGTCTTTCCATGCTGGTTTCTTTTTGCTGCTCACCTTTTGGTCCCAGTTCCCTTAGTTGCTTTCTTTTATGTTTAAATTCTGTATCAGGTGCAATAAATTATCCATCCATAATGACACTGTCTACTCTTGCTCACTCAACACTATGATAGGTCTTCCTTTTTATGTTAATCCTGTTTGTGGTCATGGGGAGCTGAATGGGCAAAAGGAAAGCTACACCCATCATAAATCACAGTAATGATGGGAATTCAGCAGGTTCTCTTATGGCTTGGTTCACTAAAAACATCTTTAGCCTCTGAACAGCTCCTCAAGTTTTTCGTGTCTGAAATTAGTTTATTACTAAATTGATATGTTTTTAAAAACACTTACATTTTAAAGAAAATTACCTACATTCCTCAATGTTGTTAGATTTGAATTAAATTATCATCACCAAACAAAATATGGAACCGAAGATTTAATGTTCAGCTGTGATGGGTGGAGTTAATTTTTTTTCCACCTGACTTTCCATGAGCGTTTTACAGGATGAGCTCAGCGTTCATACAGAACTTGGTGGGAAATAATAAAAACAGCTTACTGTCAGTTCCAGGTTTCATTAGACTAACTGAGGAAAATTGTGAACAATCCCAAAGGAAGACAATAAACTAATTTACTGGGGGTCTGTCTCTGTTGACATGCAGAAAGTGGATACATCTCTGGAGATGTTGGTACATTACTTTAATTCCTGCCCTCCAGGTAGAGCAGGTTGCTGAGAACAGACCCATGAACAGTTTATATGGATGGAAACATGAAAAATAAAAATGATGAAAAACATAAAAACCTCAAGGATTTTGATTTTTAATTTTATTTCACATCTTGTCTACATGTAAAGATTGGCAGAAGTGAATACAAAAGACAACAAAAACAGCTGACAGACAGCTTAGCTGGTCTTTATACCCATCAAACATTTGCATATTTTCTATACCTTCTTCATTGGCATAACTGTTTTAGTTGTGAACACATCTGACAAAGAAGACAGCATGGATAAAATTAAATAAAAATTAATAGATAAGCTGAAAATGATTCAAAATAAACGCAGCTGTTCTGTGGAAAATATGCACCAGCTGCAACATCGGGGTTTTTTTTTTTCCCCTTATGCTTGACATTTTGCACTTTATCTTTCCTTTTTTTTATCCACTTCGTAAATAAGTTTGCTAAGCTCAGTTTCCATGGAAACGCTGATTTTCAAATGTACCTACCTGATCCTGAGGCACTTATCGTTTATACAAAGTTGTTGAAATGAAATGCTTTGTGTAATTTAGGACAAGCAGCTCAAAGGCTCCTCTCTTTTCTTTTTTTTTTAAATGTTTTTTGTTATTTTGATCAACGGATGTTTTTCTTTCAATGTTCAAATCAAAAACAAAATTCTGAAAGTAACATGTCCCTGAGCAAAAATGCCACAGATTCCACTTTATTTTCTTCTTTTCAAGTTTGTTTGAATATGTTTTTTACAGAGACATTATTTCAACAAATATTGATATTAAATTCTAAATCCTAATTTAGAATACAGATTGTACTGTATTTTACGCTACATTTCTAGCAACCACAGCTGCCGGTATATTACTGTAAATTAGGGACTTTTTTTTTTAGCTTGGTTTGTGACAAATAATTTCTTGATACTTTTGTCTTCCTTAGAGAATGGCTAAGCCGATATGTGTCTTTTATTAATTATAAAGTCATTAAATTCCTTCAGAGTGCTACAACTGAACTACTGAGTGAAATTTAAAATAGTTGTGTTCAGTTCTTGAGTAGATTTAAACAGTCTTAAAGAGACAAAGGCCAAATTCAAGGTATCAGATAGTGCTATGATGTCAAGTCATACATGATATAGCTTTTTCATAAAAAGTGAAGGTAACAGTTACTTGATTGTGTTAAAAATGGCACTGTGTGCCTGGAAAATACACAATAATCGCTATATCTCTGTCTATATAATCTATATTATGTGTTTCAATTGATGATCTGAGTGACTGAAATGATTAATGTTTTGGTAGTATTCAATATAATTAAATTTATGATGGAGGATTTCAATATCTGAGATCATCTTAATCTCCCATTCTGTTAAATGAGATACTGGGCAAAAGGTGCAGAAGGAAAGAGCAGATATGCATTCACCCATGAAGCTCATTCTGGAAGATGAGCTTCCAGAATGAGCCTGGTATAGCCAAGCCAGAGAAAACATGCTGCCTCTCCAGCGTAACCTTGGTCTTCCTCTCGGGTCTCCTCATCAGTGTCATGGCTAGAAAACATAAAACAGGACTCAACCTGGAGGCATCCTGATCATGTGCCTTAAAAATCTCAAAAGACTTCTTCTTTTGTTTAAAATTGCATGAAACCAAACCAAGCTGACCTTAAAATGTTCATGATTAAAAGAAGCGCCTTCTCCAATGTCAGTACGAGCTGGAACTGATGAGTCCCTAATGTGTTGATATGTGGATTAGGAGCAAACAGTCCATCTTCTGTCAAACCACCACAGGCTTTAAGATTAACAGAGAGGTTTACGATGAGTCATCACCAGCTTTGCTTGAGCTCTGACTAAGTTTGCACCTGTACGGCAGAATACATAATCATTTAGAAGTCAAAATAAACACACAAATAATTCCCTATTTGAATATACCCACAGTTGGAAAAAAAATAATTTTTTAGGAAGTGAAAAGTGTCTTTTGTCTAAATGAAAATTGATTCACATTCTTTTTTGATAGTTGTTTATCAATACACCGATAAAGTTGTTTTCACAAAATCATAAAAATGGAAATCATGATTTTTGTCTAACAAGTTCCAACATAGGATTTGAAACTACTGATATAGGAATACCTTCTTTTTGCTTTATTTATTAGTGTTTTTTTGGAGGGAGGAACAATATTTAGATTTATCTGCATGTCAATGAACGGTCAGTAGAAGAATAACAAGAATGACAGTGAGTAATGTATAACTACTTTAAATCCTGTTTCAAGTCATTTTTGTCATCTTTTTATCATGTGAAACTTTGGTCCATCGCAGTGATGAATCCAACAAGATGTGACATGGCTGATTATCCAACTGTCACACTGCTGAGCCAAGTGCAAACCGACAAACCATCTGACTGCGACTGACTCACAAGCGCACAAATGCATGAAGACTCATTCTGTGAGGATATAGATCCGACAGACTGAGTGCAGTGGAAAAAAATCTTTATCCTACCTGTTATCTGGAAATATTGGCAACTAAAATTTTGACTCTTAAATAAATTAAATGGGTAAGATCAGAAAAGCAAAACTGATAACGGAGCAGACAGTGCTAGGGAAAAAATATTTTCTCTTTAGTTCTTCTGTTTCCACTAAATCAATGTTAATATCAAACAAAGTTTACCTAAAGTCACGACTTGATAGTTTATGTTTGGGTTCACAGGAGATGTCTCAGTCTGATTTGAAAATTATTTAATCTCCATGCTGCCTCATGATAGCATGTAGTTCTGCTTTGAAATTAAAGGTGGGGTATTGTTAAGTTTGTAAATACACAAAATATAAAAATAAATACGACAAAATACAAAACAGAATTTACAAAATGGGACACAACCTTAAGAATGTATAAACTCACACTGATATGTGTAGCATCCATGTTTATTTCCATGTATAAAGTGTTCTGCATCTGACGTCATGAATATTATAACATGGGTTTAATGACAAATTTTTGATAATTATTGAGTCAGGAGGCAATATATTTATTTAAATTGAGATAAGGGGAAGGACTGAATAATTGTTCACTTCCTCCTGCTCTTTTTCAAACAGATAAATAATGGTAAACAAATTATTTTGTTCTTGGTAATGTATGCACATGTTTTCTCTATCCTACTGATTGCGTTTTCTTTTTGTCTGGTTCTTAAAAACCTATTTGAACTAAATAAATCATGCCAAATGTGTGCATCTTTTCATGGCTGTCGATGGCTCACACTGGAGTTTAATGGAGCTCACGGTTAAATTAAAATGTGCACAAATGTTGGGGAAAAGGCTTGAAAATAAGCAAAAATATTAACATTAAATATAAAGAATTGCGATGTAAATATAGTCTGAGTTTGCCAGGAGGAAAGTAACCTTTTTATTTTACACTAAGCTAACATTTTTGCATTGACATCAAACCATATATTCTTATCCTCAAACTTCACAGTTATACTCAGCATTTAGTTTATCCGTTATATCAAACACCAATAAAATACACTGACGTCTGTAACCTCAAAAACATGTGAAACCGTTAAAGTGCTGTGAATATTTTTGATATTGTGATTAAAAACAAACTTCAGATAATAAGTAACCAGGACTTCCTGTTCAAACTTTGACTAGGTTTACTTATTGGCTTTCCAGAAATGTCTTGGCTGTGAGTCACCGTCATACAAACAGGCTTATTTTAGAAGCCAATAGATTAATCCATGGTTTCTGAGGTGAGTCATGATATCTAGCTGCCCGGCTGAGTGGCTTCACTTCATCTGATTATCCATCAAGAGTTCTGCATTTAAGTGGAACAGAGATAACGTCTGATCAGTGGGCTTGCATCTCAGGGGTTTTGGTTTCAAACTAAAATATCACTTGGATGATAAAGAGTGTCTCGTTTCACTAAAATTTAATAGAGTTTAATAAATAAGGAAGCTCGGAACTTAACAGTAGTTGAAGTAATGTTTGGAAGCTGAATTTACAATTCTCTGAAAGCACCAACCTTAAAAATCATCTTTGTAAGAGATCCCAATCTATTTTTTACCGATTCTTTTTATTTTCATAAACAGAAAACAAAAGAGTCCAGAAAAATGGAAATAATTAATGGAAGGCGCAAGACATAAGATGCGTAGTGTGACAATGGCAGCGTTTAATATCATGAGGCATCGTTGTATTAGTGCCGTCATTTTAGAACAGCATCAATTACATATCAGAAGTGATACAGCTGCACTCCCTGTCCACTGTTTTGTTCCAGTCTGTATTTTAGGATGTCTGTCAGTTAAGCCATAATGATGTTTGTGACAACATCTCTATTTTTAATTCACATTCAAAGTGGGATGCCAGCCTCAGACATCCCTGATCATCTGCTGCGTGATGCTGCAGCTTCACAAAGCCTTTTCACTCCTCTCGCCCCTGGCCGCCTGTTAGGAACTGAGACAGCCTCCCAAATGTTTTGCTGAGTTTGGTTTCCAGGTCACAGACTGGAGCGGGAGACTCAGAGGTAAATCAGACTAATGGGATAATCCAACTATTTAGTTCATGTTTTGAAAAAGATTTGTGTCTCTGTGAGAACTTTACTCCATCTTCTATTTTCAAGCTTTTTTTGGGTACTTTAAGTAGCAAACACAGTTCATTCCCACGGATAAAAATCCCAAATAGTAGTGTTAAAAATATTTGTTCAAAAGCAAAATTTCAATTTGAAAAATTTACATTTTATTTATTTTTTTTTAGATTTACTCAAGTTACTTTTGTCTGACATCACTGAATCTGAAAGAAAAAGTCAGAAGGAAGGAATCTTTAAAGAAAGCGCTTTTTAACATGACTGTATATTACCACGCAGCAAATAGCAGTAAAACCTTCTCCATAATATTCCTATGTAAAACATAAACAATGTAGACATTTGTTAAAATAGCTTGAATGTATGAAGAGTGTCCTCAGCTCTTTTAAGATTCATGTCTTCACAGAGATTCATCTGCTAGTATTTTCTTTGACTGATGCCTTGTTTACCTCCAGATGAGTGGTGCTCACCCCACTCATTGTCATTGCAATATCCTCTCTGAATATTGTCCTCTGAAAGTAATATGATTTACATAATTCAGAGATTAATTGATTGTCACTCCTCTATTTTAATCTGGGTCTTCGTTCTTTACACTTGACCACTGCTATTAATCATCTGACCAACATTTAATCACGTTAAAGGGCACTGATCTAAAATAGTGTCTACGGCATACATTTTAGCATGGATAATTTCAGGAGTGATGCTTAATACGATTTAAGGAATGGACATGCACATACTTTATAAACTGTTCAGTCAGTAAACATATATCTCAACTAAAAGGGTTTGTGTGTAATTAAGCTTCATGTTGATTTGTTACCCAACCATTCTACTTTGCAGGAAGTCAAGGATAGCATTTTAATCACAGTGAAATGTAAAGTATTATTAACATTCAGTCATCAAGGACACAATTGTCATATTGATTTTATTTAAGCTAAGTGGTTTTAGGGTAGCATTATATCACAACACACAACATCAATATTCTTTGAAAATGTGAATTTTGAATTTCTTTGGGAGGTTATTTATTCCATTCAGGGTCAAAATCATGCATGGAGGCTCAAATAAACTCAGTACAAGCATTCCCACTTGTATGTAGTTTAATCTCCTTCGGAAGGTGGACAACTTGGGAGTAGCATCTCTGCTCTTCTTTTTGTAATCACCTGGTTCCCCAGAACCACAAATCTAAGGGTTTAATTTAAGGGTTTAGGTTAAACAAAAAGGTTTGGGTCCTCCTCCAGATCTGGCAAAGTGAACAGTAGTCTAAATATCTTAAAATTACATACCATTCTATAATTATGTTCATGTTCAAAAATGAATCCAAAACATGTTCCAAAATTTTATTAATATTTCATTTTCCTTCTTGAATTTTCTCGAAATCTCTTGGACTTTCCCTCTGTTCTGAGTCTGCAGCAATTCAAAGAGTGTCATTAAATAAATTATTCTTGTGCTTCCAAAACAATCCAAAAAAATAAAAAATAAAAGAAACCATCAGCAGCCGTCAATCATAATCACTAATAAGACATTATTAAGTCGAGGCCTGGTCAATGTCAATAGACATTTAAAAATGTACAGCACCAATTATTAAAAGAGTTCAGTAAATAACTGAATGAACTTGAGCTTCTATGTGTAATTATGTCCCATGTGGATAAATAAATATATATATTCTTATCTTTAAAGTTTAAATGTTATGTGGTTTAATCATTACAGAATGAAAAACAAAGACTTCAACTGAATATTAATGAAAATCATTAATATTCAGTCTCCTGATGAGTGCACATAAAATTCTAATCCCAATACGTTTTGTTTTGTGCATTGTAGCTCATTGACTAATAAAAGAAAATCTTAGTTTATTTGAGGTCAACAATCATGATTTGAGCTCCATGTGAACTTTTTAAAAGTTTGTTAAAAAAAAAAAAAGCCACCTCGGCACTACAGATGGCTGCCAGAGAGAAAACCATTTCAGCATTTAGCATTCGTACGTCAGCAGGACACAACAGAGCAACCGAGGCTGAAGAAGTGTGCGTAGCTCCAGGAGACAAGTCTAATCTGGTCTAGTATGAATGTCTTGAAAAGAGAGACGGTACTCGTCCGAGTGCACTGAAAATCTCTGCAGAGGTGATATTGTGCATCACTGACTGTTTCACAATGCAGATAGAAGACAAGGAGCAATGGAATCCCAAAATAGAAACTTGGAATCAAAACAACCTGCAGGATATATGAAAAATATCAGGAGACTTTTTTTCTTTCTTATTTTTTGTCTGTATGTGGTGAGGAGAAAAGAGAGCAAGTGTAAAATATAAAGTGCAACGGGAAATAAAATATTATTCAGCCTTTTAAATCTGATTACTTGGGAGCTGTGGATAGTTTTTGTTGCTGTATCACAATAATATTAGTAATAATTAAAATCTAGAGAGATCAGAGATTGTATTTTACAACTTAGAGGAATGTATTTTCTACTTTGTGGACTAGCAGTAAATTTAATATCCCTATATATCTACATTTTATAATCAAATAGTCTTATTTGTTTCCTCTACAAACCCCACAGAGGTGTCTGTCTTTGCATCACTGAAAATCTAATTCAAAATACAGCAAAATCCATAAGGTTATTTTGAAAAAATAAAAAAAACACACAAAACTAGTAGAGTCCATATCTATTAACTTTTCATGAGATTGATTACATTCTCACTATGATTTTGCTCTTAAAAAATATTGGACACTTAAAAATGTATTATGAACAAAATTCCTATAATTTTGGTTGCTCTACAAGTATGCGCTAAGATCTGGTCCAACCTAATGAATTTGTAGACCATCACTGCAAAATTTTCAAAAGGTTTTCTTATCCAAAACATCCAGTCAGTTCATCCAGAACGGATCAACTTTTATCCTCCTGTATTCTGCTGATAACATTGGAATGACAAGGAGGTTCTTAAAGTATTAAGACCCAAAACATAAACAGTACAGGAATTTTGGAGAATTTTTTTGGTCCATACATTTTCTCCAGTTGCTCCTTGAAATCTTCCGTTGCTGTAAAATATGAAACAGCGACTAAAGTATCTCTCCAGAGTGCACAAGAGGCAAAACATGATAGGAAAAAAATCAAAGGGCAGTGAAGAAAATCAGTGCTTTGCTCGCAGCCAATGCCATCTCTAATTTGGGGTCAGTGGGATTTTATCTACTGACCCAGTCGCTGCTCAAAACCATTATTACAGCTCCGATGAACACAATTAGTCAGTGATAAAATGACCAACAAAGCCCAACTGAATGGTCCTTTACTCTTCATTACATGAGATGAAGACCACATCAAGTCTCAGGTCTCCAGGGTAGGAGTCTAAATTAAGTATGACGTCGATAACTTGAGTCACCATCTAATACTCAATGCAGTTCATGACAGTTAAGTATACTTCACACATTTCACTTAATAATGACACGCAGAGCAATGAACTCTGTAGGTTAAGGTTTGGTCACCTTAACAATAATTATCCGATGTCAGACAAGGAGGTCAGATGGTGTGGAATAAAAGTGAAGGAAGTTTTTCATTTTAAACTGGAACAGCTGTCATTAAACAGGGACAAAGTCCTCAGGAGCAATCAGCCGCTTACATTAATTCATGCATTAAGTTACATAATCAGAAATTGCAGCCTGGTTTGTCGAGACAATCCAGGCTGCAACAGGCATGTCTTTCAACTGACTCCGGTTCTCTTCTTGTTAAACTGCCAATGTTTGTTTGTGATTTTATGAAGTTGGTTTTGTTTAGCAAAGATTTATGATGACACTGAACAGTGCTGTGCCTTAAAATGGCTGGCAAACAGGGTTAGAGAATTAGTGCAGATAAATTATGTAGTAAGTAAATAGAAAATGCAATAAAGTCATTTTGCACTTTTCTAGCTCACAGCGTTATGAATTTCATTTAACCAGCGTAAACTCAATCTGTAGGCAGACCTGTATACAACTTAATGAAGCTGCAGGAGTGGACAGCAATGTGTGAAATGGGGACTCAAAACCTCCAACTCTGATTGCAAGAGAACAGCTCACTGATCCAGAACCCTCCTTAAATTTAATGTGGAAGTTTTTATCCTTCCTCACTGTGTCCATCAGGAGTTGGCTTTGTAGCATAATGCATTTTTAAGGCTACTGGGAAAAGACTGATGCCTCATCCAGCCACCTGGCAAATATTTCTTGGAAGTGCCTGACCTGGGACTGTTTACATTGTCCTGTAGAGCAAGCCATCTGGCGCATGAAGTGAGGATCTGAAGTGGTTAGTTGAAAAACTATGGAACAATCTTCAGTGAGACGCAATAAATCTTCTTGAACCTGAAAGAAGTGTAGTTGCATACTAATTAGGCAGATATGATGGGAGGTCATTGGAGAACAGCAGAGTTTGTTGTTGGAGTTCATCTACAAGGACAATGGATGCAACTGTGGTTTTGTTTATTACATTTTTTCACATTATACACACCAAGGACAAAAAACAATCTTCTCCCATGCAACTTAATTTATTCTTCCTCAAACTGAATGAGTCTGAAGACATAATGTCTTCAAATTCATTTATAAATTGTTGCAGTGCATAAAGAATTAAGCAAACATTAAACACATTTTGAATGAAAAATGGAGCACATAGCAAAGTTTTATGATACACACGGATATGCTTGTGGTAAATGGTTACAGATTGAGAATTGTTATCTCTCTCTCCTGGCCTGGGTAATCCTTATCTGCACGGCTCCGTCTCAGTTAAAAGGACCACAGCAACGGTGCTTCGTAGCAGCTAACCTGTCTGTCCAACAATGAGAAAACAAATCCAGTCACAATACAAAAAGCCATCTTTCCTTATGTTATTGGGTTTCTAACATGATTTAACACATTAAGTGATAAATTCATTTTACGGTCTTCCAAAGAAAGTCATGAAGTAAAAGGAGGAGCGGCAAATTTCACCTGAACAGCCATAAACTCCAGACATAACCATAAAGTTTGGATCATCTCACCCATTAACATTTCCTACTCACTATTTACCTAGTATGTGTAACCGAAATTGGTTCAACAAGGTGAGACTGAGGCACTGTTATCATCTAAGTGTCATCAATGCACAGACGGGAGATTTTTACGACGGCGGCAGCAGCCCATCATGACAGACAACTGGTCATGTGTCGAGTTCATATAATACTCACTGCTCCATTTAAAAGGCATTATTACATTATTTGGGACTGTACTAATAAACAGAGGACACCAACTAAGGAGATTCAACAGGTGCTTTTTTGTTGCTCTAAGGAGCCGAGAGAAACAATCAAACTATCAGTTTGTTAAAGATAAGAAAGTATTAGTGAGACAACTGTAATATTAAGTAATGCCAAGGTTGTTGTGTTGATGTTCTGTAATGCGTAGCAAATCTTTATACTGAGGATTGTTTTCCTGAAAAGACAAATATTGTTTTTGGAGTCGTTTAAAAAATATATTTTTCACACCAGACAAAGACCGCCCCATAGCATCAAGGATGCTTTGAATCATTTGAAACAAAACTGGTAGTAAATTTTAGTGTTACGATCACAACACTTTAACAGCAGCTTTCCTGCTTTTGGAGGGGAAACAAAGACCATTAAGACTTTCAACAACTAATCAGCAGCACTGATTACCATGAGCTGATGCCAAAAATGTTCTGAAGCCTGAAGTTGTTAATTTTATGCAAATATTTCTTAGCTTAAAAAAAAAAAAAAGTTTGTAATCCATGAGAATGTTACTCCAGTGACATGGCAGAATCAAAACATAACAGCAACATTTCTGAGGTCTGGTTTGATTTCAGTCATCTGGTTCTCTGGGGAGATAATTAGAGTTTTGATCTTGTCAGAGTTCACCTGCAGAGTCACTGCAGTGGCATCAAAGTAAGTGGAATTTTAAAAAATAAATACATTTGTCAAAGAGGAACATTCCATTTAGAATCGCCAGTACATAATTCATTCTTGTCAATGTTTGCTGGAAAACCAGCAGGTGGTCTGAGGTTTCTCTTGGGATTTTAGGATTTAAACTCCCTCTGCGCCTGCAGCAAAACAGCAACAGCCTTCCTTCATCTACTAAGAAGAAATGTAAGGGGGAAACAAATTTCAGTGCCAATGAAGGTCAACTATCACTTAAGGGCAAAACTTCTGTTTGGCATCTGTCAGTTTCCCAAAGAATCATCTTGTCATCTTTCTGACAGAATGGCCGCTGAAGTGAATTTGCTTCCCAGAGGAGTGTGGACGCAGACGAACAAGCCAGAGGCTGAGAAAGACAGGCCAGCTTGTCCCAACACACACACACAAACACACACAACGCTCTTCTCTGAACACGAGGAGCTTGTGGCCTTAAAGCAATCATTTAATGACACATAATCTAATAATAGTTTGTGTCATTACTTGTGATATTTTTCTGGAAAGATGGATCTGAAACCACTACGTAAAAAAAGTTCCAGAGATCTTTGAGTTGTTTTCTTGAGTAAATGACAAAATAATGATTAACCTGCCTTACAAAACAATTCCAACCCTTGTATATTTATGTGTTGCATGATGTTACAATATTATTGAATTTTCAGCGATAGTGTATTGTATTTTTCCAGTGTTTAAAGAAATGTATCATAAATTTAAGGACGTGTCCCTGGTGTGCCGGCAACAACACACAACAGAATAAAACATCTCTTTCTGAATGAGGCTGGGTGAATATTCAAAGGACCCACTGAGACACAAAGGCACATTCAGAACAACTGTGTCACGACGACACAGTTAACAAAGCCACCGGTGGAGCAGGAACTGAGAAAGGCTGGTAAAAATACTCCAGTGAGCTCATTCTGAGCTATTTCTGATATAGATCCAATTCACAAGCTTTCAGTGGACATAAATACATGCTGTGAACAAAAGGAATGCTTTAAAGCAGAAAATATTGACTGAGTCAACCAGCAATAAAAACCGCCAGGGTATGCAGTTGTATACAATATTTAAGAATATTTCTGCCAGCATAAATCAGACTTGAAAGCTTATTTCAGTGCAGCAAGATGCGACATCTGGTCGTAAACCTAAAGAGACGGCAACGTGGAAAACTATGAAAAACTCTCAAGTGCAAAACCAAGAGGACCTGTTGGAGAGATTTAATGTTTTATGATGCATGGAATCTGGTTGTTTATGTGAATGTGTCAGAAATTGAGTACATAGTGCCAGAGTGGCTTAATAATTCATCCATACCAATAATGTAACATTTTTTTAGAAAAATTTATACTGAGTTTTTTCCCCTTAATCAAATAAAGAGCCTCATACTCTATTCATTGATAGACTACGAGGAAAGAGAGAAAGATAAAACAAAAAGATGTTTCATATACTGTAACTCAATAAAGCTACAATGTTAAATGAAATGTTTACGACACACAAGATAAAGCTGATTATTCACCAACATAACAAGAAGACAGTATTTTAAACACTCCATAATAAATCCTTAATTTCAGGCTGTTTTGAAAAAGTATTCATACCCATCAAAATCTTTCATAGTTTGTCATGTAACAAGCTCAGATGTCAATGGTTTTAATTGGCTGATGTGGTGAGCATGTATATTCGACATTGATGGGAAAAATTAGAACTCATGAATGTTTAATCTTGACCATCCCGTTGTAGTTCTGTCTGTGAAGGAAGCAGTGTCCCAGGCTCAGGTCATTTGCAGGATTATCCTATATTTAGCTCCATCCATGACCTCTGACCAGCTTCCCCATGCCTGCTGATGATAAGCATCCCCACACCATGATGCTGCCACTACCATGCTTTGCAGCAGGGGAGATAAATCAGTCAGTTTTTTTGCCACAATTCTTTGCATATTGTCCAAAAAGGTTAGATCTTAGTCCTGTCTGCCCAAAGCTCCTTCTTCATGTTTACTCTGTTCTTTATGTGGGTTCTGACACAATGTAAGCAAGAATTTTAATTTGTAATATTAACATTAACTTTTTTTCTCTTGTCATTCATCAATAAAAGACAAATTTGTGGAGTGCTTAATCACATAAACTCCCAAGAAAACACTTTGAAATTTGTGGGTTTGATGTGATAAAACGCAGAACAGTTCCAGAAGTATGAATCACTCTCCAAAGAACCGGAGAACCAATGATATTTCTCGCCTAAGGTATCTTGAGTTACTGTTCCCACAGTGATGAGCTGTGCACCACTGCCCAGCTCAGGTACAGCTGTTCCCAGAGGACACCGTGCATGTGTGTGGGCACATGGGGGTGTGAGTGTGTGTGTGTGTGTGTGTGTGTGTGTGTGTGTGTGCATTCTGAAAGCGAGAGCTGTTGGACAGCAGGGAGGTGTTACCATTTTCCCCGGGACTTGTCAAGATTCCAAGCTGCTGCAGAACTGAGGCGGGCAGGCGCAATCGCAGTCCATGAGACGAAGCCTCTCTTGGGAAATCTAAGAGGATCATGAGCTAGACTTGCTTCTTGTGAACAAACTCTGACTAACTGGAGATAGACACCGCATCGCATCTAATTAGGCACCAAGGATAGCAGAGTATGACTGCAGAGTCATGCATTGCCACGTGTGACTGAGCTACATGTTTCTGTTCTGAATCTAGACTGAATTTTCTGAAAATATTCCTACAGTCATTGTTTTTATATTAAAAAAAAAAAAAGTACAATTAATTCCCTGACTTAACGTTGCTGTTGAACTGCTGTGGTTTAGTTTTATTTTTAGCTCAAGTTTTAATCATGCATTTATTTTTTGATATGCGTTAGATGGATCTTTTCATCTTTGTGTTATTAATGGTTTGTTTTATTAATGAATTGCACTTCAGGGACCTGGTAAAGTGGACTAAAATTGAGAATCAAATTGAAATTGAAAAAAGAAAGACTAAATAAATTTTGCACCAACACTATTGGAGGACAACACAGATTGTTTCCTCAAATGGAAAATATTCCTACATACAGAACAGATTCACCAAGAAAAGTTCTAACTAAAATGACTTATTTTCTGAAAATCTCTTTTCGTCAAGTATGTTATTGACAGAATTCTGTTATTTCTCAAATGAAGGATTGTGGATACAGCAGATCTATAACATCAGATTTTGGTTCTGTTATTAGTTTACTGATAAATACTAGAATACATTTTTATTCAAACAGAAAATCGGCAGTATGATTAATGAATACATTAAACACAACATGTAGAAGATTTTGGCTTTTTCTGCTCATATACTATACGAGTTGGTAAACTGACCAATCAAATTCCATCAAAGCAGACATTATGTCATTTTACTCTTCTATTCTACCAATGCACATTAATGACTGAGTTGTTTCGTAGCATCATTTGTTTTTCTTAATGTCAATCAGTTGCACGTTTTTTGTCCGTTGTTCACAGTTTACTCTCCCTTAACTGCTTTTTAAATGCAATAATCTAAACTGCTATATTGGTTCAAAACTGATAAATTCTTCGAATTGTGTGGTGAATTTTATAAAGTATTCTCATTATTTCATACATGCTGTAATCCATTTAGACATTTTAACATTGTAAATTCACTCACCCTTTAAGGTTCCAGAAATGATTAAGCTCTGGTGTCGTCTCTGCTCTTGTGCTTTTTCTGGTTCCAGAGCCACAGAGGGTTTCAGAGGAGCATTCAAATGCCAATACTTCAGTTGAAATTGAGGAGAGACCTGCTAGTACCAGGCTGGTACTCACCCAGACCAGTGAAAAATAATGCAGAACCTGCAAACACCTGCCAGTAAAACAGCTTTTTAATCAGTCCTGCAATTTTTAAATGTGCCACAGGTACAAAACACTGGAATAAAATGGCTGAATTACCTCCTCCTTGTGTAGATCAGTTCTCCAGAGCCTTAATGACCTAATTATTCTATTCAGGTGTGGTGCAGCAGAGGCACAGCTAAAAGCTGCAAGACAGCAGCCCTTGAGGACTGGAGTTTGACACTTCTGGTAGAGAAAGTATTGGTGGGAAATGTGCTCACAGATTAAATATAAAACTGCCACAATCATGGTTTTAATGTAAACCTAACTGTGTAAATCTGTACCAGATTTTGCTCCATCCATTTCCTAACAACTCCAGCTTCCTTGTCCCACTGAAGAAGATGAACCTGACACCGTGATGCCAGCACTGCAGTATTTTACAGTGAGGATGATGAGTTCAGGGTGTACTCAGTATTAGTTTTGCTACACTAATTATCACACACTTAACAGTGATTTCTGAAAGTAGTTGGTGTTAGAAAGATTTGGAAAGCATGCATGCCATTTTGTTTTTCTTCCCTATGTCACAATAATACTTTGGTTGCCCAGTTTTTTGTTGCACGTAGACATGCACAAAAAATTCAAGTGGTGTTCAATCTTTTGCAGTAATCTCAGTGTGAATGTCTCTACTACAGTAAATCTCAGATTCCCCCTCATTGTCAGAACTGATCAAACCTTCTAGATAAAATCAGAAACTCCTCCATGATAACACATCTATCTAGATTACATCCAACACCCAGATTTATTTTCATTTTAATTCATATAAGCAACTGATCCTGGCATGCGACTTAACTCGCGGCGCGTTCACAGTCTTTGATTTCAAGTGAAGCATTGCAGGCTCTACACTGACTTCAAATAAATAGTTTGGTGTAACATAACTCAGAATTCCCCTCACAGAGAGAGACACAGAGAGCTGTTTATTCAGGAACGGATCTTGTCACATTGAGAGAAACTTTACAAAGCAGTCAATTATCTCAACGCATTTTGATTTCCTTTCATTTTCAGTCTGTCTGCACCGCCAGAGCTGATGCATACAAACGATGCATTCCCCCGAGGAGTTCTGCAGCTGTCTGAAATTATAATCAGGCCTCAGCTCAAACTACATTTTCAATGTTATTCTTGCAGAACATTTCGCTCTCAGATCGGCTCCTTGTCTGCTGAGATGGCCGTGCGCACGCGGATTTGCATACTCCATAGCCATTGGCTGAGTGGAAATTGCGCTTCAACAGGCTGCCTCGCTGTGATTGGAAGGGGATAGGAGCTCTGGAAAGCGGGGATAAATAGGAAAGTGTGAGAAGCCGCATTCTTAATGAGTAACTTAGAGGCAACTGATGGGAGAAGTCAGAAATCAGCAGGCAAAATAAAAATAGACAGGTGTGATTGCAAAAGCGGGGTTTTAAAGAATTTCAAGTGGGGGGAAAGGCGTTGCAATTTGTAGTTGTACAGATAAGTGAAAAGGAGCAAACTTGGACTTTTCTGCAACAAGCTGACCCAAAAAGGCGCAAACATGTCTCTGGAGGTGAAGGAGAAGACTCAAGTGCGGGTTGTCTTTCTGGGGGCTGCAGGGGTAGGCAAGACGGCTCTGATCAGACGCTTCCTCCAGGACACCTTCGAGCCGAAACACAGGCGCACCGTGGAGGAGCTGCACAGCAAGGAGTACGACATCGAAGGGGTCAAAGTCACCGTGGAGATCCTGGACACCAGCGGCAGCTACTCCTTCCCCGCCATGCGCAAGCTCTCCATCCAAAACAGCGACGCCTTCGCCCTGGTGTACGCTGTGAATGACCCCGAGTCCCTGGAGGCCGTCAAAACTCTCCGTGACGAGATCCTGGAGATCAAGGAGGACAAGTACACGCCGATCGTGGTGGTGGGGAACAAGGCGGACAGGGAGGAGGAGCGCCAGGTGTCCGCCGACGACGTGCTGGCTACCGTGGAGATGGACTGGAACAACAGCTACCTGGAGGCGTCCGCCAAGGAGAACTCCAACGTGGTGGAGGTGTTCAAGGAGCTCCTGCAGCAGGTGAACCTCCCCAGCCGCCTGAGCCCGGCGCTCCGCAGGCGCAGGGAGACTTTCCCCAAGGGCACCGACTTTCGGCCACCGATGAACAAAACCAACAGCTGCATCCTGTCATAATGAGACGGGCAGAGATTCTGATCCACAAGGAGACAACCTGGAGAAAGCCCAATTAAGTTCTGCTGGACAGAGAGAGAGAAAAAGGATAAACTCTGGAGACTTAAGTCATACGAACATCCAACAGTAACCCTGGACAAAGAGACGCTTTGACTTATACCCGAGAGGAGATGTTAAACTAACTCCATTTGTTGGCTGCTTGTTAGTGACCTGCTGGTATTTAGCTCAATTTATGGGATTCACATGTCGAATAATGATGATAAAATATCCAGGCTGCAGCCCGTAGACTGTTTGGCAGAGTGTTTTAAACGGTGTCTGTTATATGTTGTGCATAAGCATCTGTTTTGTGTAAATACGTTTTTGTAATTAAGCAACTGACATGTAGCACATCGTGTTTACAATTTTTAAATTCAAAATGTTGTTTTTCTATTGAGAGTTAAGTGAGCCGTGGTAAAATACTGTTATTAACATAAATGCACTTTTCAAATGTGTTTTTTTTTCTTAAAGGTACCATCACAAATGTTCATTGTTAATAATTATTAATGTTGTAGCCATTTATTTACAAATGTACTGTACATAAATGTGGAATAAAAACTTGCTGGATTACTTGTTTGAGGTGGTTTTAATGTGGCTGAGTGGATTAAACTGAGATTTAGGAGAAATGAAA
The DNA here is from genome assembly GCF_019740435.1 of Gambusia affinis. NCBI lineage: Eukaryota > Metazoa > Chordata > Actinopteri > Cyprinodontiformes > Poeciliidae > Gambusia > Gambusia affinis. Next base: position 12,411,899 of record NC_057871.1, on the reverse strand, counting down.
CATGAAATGATAAAAATGTTGATTCAAGTCGATGCTGGAATGAAATATGCTGAATAAAAACAAATTAGCGTCATATGTGCGAATATGTTCTCTCATATGAAGGTTAGAATGATTTGTAAATAAATTCTTACACTTGAGAATACTCCAGTAAATTATGAAACAGTACTTTTATATTTTGTGCAACATTATGAGATAAAACCAGGCTCTCCCAAAAACAAGAAAGGAGAGATATTGTGAAGATAAGTCTATCTCTGAACTCTATTTATACATAGACACTGCTGGTATTGATTTTCTTAAGCACATTAACTATCAGCGACAGCTGTTCGGTTTCTGTCAATGAGCCAAAATCTATACTAAAAATGTCAATAATAACCACATCTGTGTTGCCAAAAATTGATCCCTTTTTGTCCCTGTTTACATTTCGTTGTGAAGGTGACTCAAAACAGCTGGTTAATGTGCACTGGACCGATCCCTGGCACACAAACTTCATGCTCCACTGAATCAAGTTCCCAGCAATGGAACTTGCTGCCATCTGCTGGTGAAAAACACAAATACATGCTTTTTTTTCTTTTTACATAACTGTTGAAATACACTTCTTGGATTTACTCTTCCTTCTGCCCCATTTTTTTTTTATTTTATTTTATTTTTTTACTATTTCACAATGGTGAAAAAAAAAAAAAAGTCCCTTTGAGAAATGGGTCCCTCTTTCAAGTGGCTAAAACATCAATAGGTGTTGCTGATTCGCTGATACATTTTCGACTAATCATTACTACGTGTGGTGTAAACGGTTAGCATACGTTAGGTTTTTTTCTGAATTCTGCAGAAAAGCAAAAATATAAAACCAAAAATTAGGGCTGTAGTATATTAGAAAGTCGTGTGATGATGATGATTATAATGAAAGAAAAAATGCAACGACAATGCCAGGTGCATTAAATGGTTTTTCCCCTCTTTCTGATCTGTGCTTCTATCCCTCTGTGACCTTTGACATTTTGGGTAAGGTCACTTGGGCTGGTGTGAACATCTGTTGCAGTCAGATGTTCACATGATAATGTTACATTATCATGTGAACTGCAAAAGTACTTGGTTCCATAATTCACAGGGAAAAAATACATACTGTAAATAGATAAAAAAAAAAAAAACATTTTTCATTTTATGTGCTAAATATTTGAGGTTTTTAAATTAAAATGCAAATGTTAGTGTTTTCCTAACAACCTCACTTTATATAATGTGAAGATGTTATAAAAAAAAAAAATCTATAATTTTTTTTTATTGTATTGATTTGGAGTAAAATTTTCGGTGAAATTGAGTGTCAAAATAAAAGCTATCAGTCGAGACAGCACATTTCAGCAAAAAACGCAGTGCAGTGATAAAATGTAATGTAATTTACAAATAGAACAAAAAAGAAACCTTGCAGTGGCAGAATATGGAGAAGTAATGAAAAGTTGTGATCCAGAGCAGAATGAATCCACATTCCAGTTATTATTAAAGACAACTCTAGTCTAAAACTGATGGGTTTTAGACTAGAGTTAAAGCCATTTATTTAAAGCATTAAAGCACTTCAGGGTTCCAGCAGTTTTGCAGTTTTCTGGAAGTTTATTCAAGGTTATTGCAGCACTGATTTGCTGCTTCTCCAGGTTTGGTTCTGATTCTGAGGATGCAGACTTGAAGCAGAAGGCCTGAGTGGAATGAAGGGTTGATATGACAGCAGGTCTTTAATGTGTTTCGGTTGCTAAGCCATTCAGTGATTTATAAACTAACAGAAGTATTTTAAAGTCTATTGTCTGGGTTACAAAGAGCCAGTGTAAGGACTTTTCTACTTTCTTGGTTTTAGTGAGAACTCAAGCAGCAGCATTCGGGATCAACTGCAGCTGTCTAACTTTTCAGGCAAGCCTGTAAAGACTTTTACAGCAATCAGTTTGAATCAAGATAAACGCATGAGTTTCTCAAGGTCTTGTTGGGACATTAGTCCGTTGACGCTGAAGATGTTCAGGCTCAGATTTCTGGCCTGATCAGAACGAAGCATGGATAAGAATTGTAAGCTATTATTTTAACACAAGCACCTTTCATTAACCAAGCAGCAAAAGGTTTTCTGATTTTATCAGCATACATCTGCGTCAAGGCTGACTGGTAGAATTAGAGTTTATGAGGCATATCATCCAGCGCAGGTGTCTCCCTTCAGCTTCTACACGTCTGAACTCATTAAATGTTTCTGCATAACCTCTGAAAATATCACTCCTTCTGAGAGACACAAGTTTGATAAGTTCTAGCACCAACTTCACCGCCTCACTGCCTGAGGGGAAAACAGTTTAAAGCTGAACAAATCAAATGAATCTTCCTCTCAACGCTACATTTGAATACTGAACAATTCAGCTGTTCTCCATGTTGGCCAGCTGACAAAATAGGTCAGTGTGCAGTTCCTGAAATGGCGATGCCTGGTTCCTCTGAGTGCAACCCGGAGAGAAGAGACAGTTATTACTGCTCAGGTTTAGGTCCCTCCGCCGCCGCCGCCCCACCTCCCACTCTCTCCTCCAGTCCATCAGATTAGACTGCACCAAGTTTCCTGTTTTAATTTGAGGAAGTGGCTCGGTTAACGTTTAGCGGGCAGTTCCTCTTTCCGTCCACATTTAAACATTCTTCCGCAGTGTGCTCTCTCAGTTGCAAAAGGAAGGAGGCCCGACAGCTTCAGAGTCAAGCAGGTGTGTGGGTTTTTGTTATTTGTTACACGCTTCCATAGCTAAGATGTCAGATAAATTCAAGATTTCAGAGTAACGGTCAGAGGATTTGTGTTTTATCGTGTAAAGGAGACTTTACTTGGAGATCTTCAGGCGGTTTTTCGGGTTATCTCAGATGAAGTCTCTGCCCCTGGACTTGGTCAAAGCTCCTCAGCGGAGTAAAATCACCCTGAGGCGTTTGGAACAAGTTCAGGGTTTGGGACACAAAAGCTACAGGTGCAAGAAAGCCCAGAGATAGCAGGACATGGTCCATTTGCATAACTAAAGTCTGAGTTTCAAATATCTTCTACTTCTCTCATTGACTGTCACATGTCTACATTTACACTGGGCTATTTATGGTCCTGTGAACTAATGTAAAACACTGCACAGGAACTTATGGCCATAAATAAAGACAGAGCAGTCAGATGTTTTGCATGGTCTTTTCAGTGGTTGGAGGCATTCAAAATCTGGAAAAAGAAAAATAGAAATCAACATTTTCTCCAAAATTTACTGCATATCAATTGCAGTGTCAAACATAGAGCAGTGATACAACATAATTAATAAAAACTGATGTTTGGTAGAGATTAATACCTTTATAATGATTATTAAACATTCACATCCAGCTGGACATTGACACATTTGGTCTTTCGGTCCTGCTTTCAGTCAGGAAGCATGACTGAAAGTTTCATGTTCAGGTGTGAAAATGGCAAACTGAAGTAGTTCTTGTTCCTGAAACGTACTCGCACTTCGCTTGTGCTATCACGTCTATATTTACAGCCGATAAAGTCAGACGTGCCACTTCAGGCTAGAGAAAAACAAGACAACACTTTTGAAAGAGTAACAGCTTTATTTGCTACAAGTTGCAGTGTACAGAAAAAGACATTAGTGCGGACCCTGTAGTAATATTGTGCATGAACTTTATTGTTCTTGCCTCGTGTGTGACATTTGGTAAATAAAACTGACAGATTTATCAGCAACCTTGACAGGAAGAACAGACTGATACAGCGATCTGCCCTGAGTTTGTGAGTGGAAATGTAACGTCTCTTTGCGTCGCCTCAGTCGTCCACAGTGATGTTGCGGAACAGGTAGGACATGGACTCTCCGTTGTGGATGCGGCGGATGGCCTCAGCCAGGATCAGACTCACATCCACGGTTTTGATCTTCGAACACTGCAGCTTCTGCACCTCATGAGGAACCGTGTTGGTCACGACCACCTGCATGTGTGGAGCAGAACTATGGAGGCTCAAAGGTGCCACAATTCAATCAGTCAATAAATAATTTGCTAAACTTTTATGTACAGTGTGATTTATTTCTAACAATCTAAGTAAATGGGATAATAACCCAAAAGGATCATCATTACACACTCAAAGCCTACAAATGTTTATTTAAAAATGTAATAATATTTCAAAACCAACTATTTCTAACCATTTAACTGGGAATAAATATTAACTTGTAAAATGCATATTTGAATTTAGAAATTAACTGTTTGAAACATATTTACATATAAAATGACTAGAAATGATTGGGTTTCGGTTGAGTTAATAAGTAAAAAGTTTGGGTTGATATTCCCTCCTTTATGTTGTTATAGATTTATTTGTTTACTCTAAAATGATGCTATATTTGAATATTATGATGCATATATATTAATTTAAAAAATAAATGTGACCTTCTGTAATATATTTATTTATTCACTAATAAAGCACTTCCATACGTGTGTTATTAAAGTCATTAATGAACTTCTGCTATTAATACAAATTCCGACATTTGTCGTGTCTCCTGTTTTAATTGTTCAACAATAATGAGCTCATAAATAAATATAACAATGTGAACGTCATGTTTAAACAAAAAAAATATAAATACATAGAATAATGTTGTGAGACTGTCCATCAATAAAACAACTTAAACATTTGCTTAGGTGGTGTTTATATATATATGCATTTTTATCAACAGCTGAAGAAACTAAATGTCAGTAAAACCAATGCTACACATTTGATCAGTCTGGAGAAATAAATCAAAAACATCACAATCAGTACTTTTCTTTCCAGCATTCCTGCAAAGTAACTGACAGACCAGCTTTGCATGGTTTGTGTCTTGTCATGAAAAGTTCTCCTTAACTGTTCAGTTAAACTCAGATCTGGATTGTTTGCTGGTCATGAGCACCAAGCTGACCTTTTTTGCAGGGGACAGATGGCCTTCTAACAATGACTGTGTTGATTTGCCTTTTTCCAGTAGAGTTACAGAGTAATTTCCATTGTTTCAGCTGACAGTTGTGTTGTTGGGCCATGTTTTCTGTCAATGGCTGACAGGTGGAAAATATCCTAGACCTCTACAATCACTCAGTTTTAGCTCCAGACTCAATTCCAGAATAAGACTTGTTCAGATACCCGTTTTAGAAATACCAATATGAGACTTCATATATTCTTCAGCTGGTCTGAAAAAAGATGAGCCACTAAATATGAAATCACTGTTATTTTTCTAAAGACATGCTTTACAAAGCCAGAATGTTTATTTTTTCAATTAAATTCTTTTGTGATACATCTGATTTTTTTCCTTTTTTGGTGAAAAATCAAATAAAGTAACAACCCGTCAAGTGCAGCAATTCCATATTTCTGCTAAGGGTTGTCATGAAATCTCACTTTTCATGGTTTGTTTCAGATGCATTGACTTATTGCACATCGTTTCATAGCTGCAAAAGATTTTCTTTCACTGTCAGATCTTGACATGAGACCTTTACCTCATCTATAGCAGACTCCTCTATTAGTATGGGAGCTTCTGCAGACAGCAGCCCATGTGTAGCCATGATGTAGATCTTGTATGCTCCTCTCTCCTTCAGGTTTTCTGCTGCTGCAACAAAGTCCTCGACATCATCTATGATGTCATCCTGAAGAAGAGGTCCCATGTTAGAGAGCAAAGACTTGTTTTACATCACAGATATTTTTTCTAACAGTCTGGACAAAAAAAGAAATGAGCAGCAGAAGGCTCCAACAGACTGCAATATTCTGATATTTCAACTCTATGAGAAATTAGAGTAAAACCAGCAGCACTATAGAAATAAAGTACAGCACAGATTAATGCAAAGTTCATAAAATCCCAGATTAGTTTCATTTTTCATAATGCATGCAACAATGCTTTTTATGTTTTTTGCAGCCAGGAAATCTTACCACAATGATGGCGATTCTCCCTCCTACGTCTCCGACGACGGTGATAGGAGGCTTCTCCTTCGGCATCATCACTGAGAAACAGATAAATTAGAACACGCTCAGTTTGTGCTTCTACACTGATCAACTTCCATGACTGTCTTTCAGTAATTCTCAAATTTTAACTAAGTCTATTTAACATAGTGTTTCATCTGTCTTACATGGCAGCTCCAGGCCTGTGTGTCCTGCTGTGGTCCGGGACAGCGGGGGGGAATGCCGGCCGTCTGCCATGTCCGACTCGGAATGCTGCGCCTCCCCATGCATCACTGCCAGGCCGAGTCGCAGCCTCTCAGCATAAGCTTGGGCCCTGGAACAGATAAACAGGCAGACATGGAGGAGTCAAAAGGGAACAATGGCCACAGAAACTTTCAATCCGACGAGCCAAAGACTGAAGAAAGGGGTTGGCAAAGGAAAAGACGCTTGCAAAGAAGAGTTAAAGCACAAGGAAGGTTAAAGCCTCATGCTGAGGAAACTCATTTGAATGTAGGACAGAAATGACATCTACAATTCCTTCTCCACAGCCAAAACCCAAATTCAAAGATGATTTTACCATTCAGAAGGTTTCCATGTGAAAAAAACAAAAACAAACAGCTTTATTTTTCTGTTTGTACACATTACATATGTATACATAATGTAATGTATACATTATATATAAACATGACCTGTTTGATGAGGGAATATCATATAAAGGTGGAAAAAAGTCATTTTGCATTATGACCCTTGACCCCTTCTGTCAGTAAAGTCGCCATTGCTGTCCAAGCTTTCACACATTCAAGGGCTATTTGTTTAGCACCTGCAGAGGGTCGTAGTGCACAAACCTGAGTTTTGTCAGCACAGCAATAGAAAAGCAAATTTGCACTACAGGAGATTCTACTCCCATAATTCATGAGCCTTAAGTTTTCCCTTCTTTCAACAAATTCGGGTTTCATTCTTTAACTAAAAGTAGAAAAAAAAAAGTTTATATTCCAGGTTATGACTACATCAGCGAACCACCAGCAAATTAGCCTTTTGTCCAGATTTTCTTTTAGAAGTATTGACGTGGGTATTTATTAAAACTCTCAGAACTCAATTTTTTTAACAGACCACCTAAATAGGCATTGTAGTTATATAAATGTGAGCTTCACTATGTTTTATCAGGAAATCCATTTGAATTATTATTAAGCTCTGAGCTTCTTGTTACCGTTTAGCAGCAGATGGAGACTTTGCAACAATGACAGCATTCCTGTAGTCTGCGATCTATTAAGAGAGAGAGACAGAAACTATGATTGTATTCCAAGAAATAAAAAAGTGAAATACTCATACAATGTAATGTAAAATGCCTTTAATGTAAAACTGAGGTTCTCAGAGAAAAATGCACAGTTTAATATCTGTGCCTACAGCATGATATACCTCTTCTTGGATATACTGGATGAGAAAAGGGGAAGCTCGGAGGTTGTCAATGGGGAAGTTAAAGAATCCCTGGATCTCCTTCTGGTGAAGATCCATAGTGATGATATGAGTAAGGCCTGCAACAGAATAAGACTTCAATTCAGAAGGAGCTTCAGTAGTTTGCTTTGTGAAAACTGAGCTATTTTGAGCTATGCAAAAGCATTGCACTTAGTCACATGTCGACAGCAGTGATACACTTTTGGAGTTTATCGTTTATTCTGATACTGGACTGATACCTTTGACATCAAAGGAAGTCACAAAAATTAATTGAAATTTGATCTATTATATTTAAAATGAGTTTTTTGGTTATGAACACAAATATTAGTAAAGTAATCACTTAGCTTAGTTCACAGCTGTGCAAACCTTACCACAGCATACAAACAGTGACTGGCTTCCTAGTTGTAATGTGCAGCTCTGTCTCACCGGCTTTAGCCAACATGGAAGCGAGCAGCTTGCAGACGATGGATCCTCTCTTCCTCATCTTGCACTGCTTGCTGTAGGGGAAGTAGGGAATGACCCCAATGATGTTCTTGGCACAGGATGTCTTCAGAGCGTAAGCCATCACCAGCAGCTCCATGATGGCTGTGTTGACGTCCCTGAAAAATCAAAGCTGGGGTTAAATCACAGGTTGAGAGTCACAAATAAATGCTGAGCAACGTATTATCTGCTTTCTAGCTAGTTAAATAAAGAAAAAGGAAACAAATACGATTTCATCATAATCATGATTATTGCTGAAACTTACAATTACTAAAAAGATTTACCTACATATATTTTCCCAATAATATGCTATTTTTTACAATAACAATATCAACAGTACAGGTTAGCTATTAAGCATACTTAAGGTGTGAACATTAAGGATGGTCACAATCCATCCCACTGGCCAGATTTATTGTCAATATGCAAAGCATTCATGTCATCCACTTGATAATACCGTACCAAATAATGCAGGCAAGTAGCTCTTTGAGATGATAAGTTATGAAGTTTGCTTTTTGATATATTTGAAAGCTCCAGTTCAAATCAGATCATTGTTATATCCTAGTACATGTCACAAGAATTCTACAAGTTTGTACTTTTTTTTTGTCCTTAATTTTATTTTATTTTTTCTCCTGAATGTCCTTCCATAATTTATTCAGTTTCTTTTGGTGCTCATTAAATAAGCTTAATAATTCAGTTTTAACATAGTAGTGTGTAGCTGCAGGATTAAAAGTCTAAAATTACCTTGGAATGGTCTGAATAATAAAAACGTCTTGTCCTCGGACAGATTCCTTCACCTCTACTCGAGTCTCTGAAGAAAAGAAAAAAAAATCACTGTGGGTTGAGATACGATAAAGTCCTTTTAGAGTGGGTCAGTTATCTGGACACAGCTAAGCCTTACCTGTGTTCGACTCCTGATAAACTACCGACTTGCCCAGCTGCACACCTAGGCGTCTGTCAAAATAAAATATTAAATCTGACTTAAAATAAACACAAATTAGACATTTTGATGATTAAACTGTTTTCTAAGAGAAATAAGTGTTTTTCAGAGACATCAACAGAATGGTAACATTCCTAAAAAGAAATCCAACAGGGTTATTATCACTACCAAGTGGTGCATTACCAATCAGCAGACTGGCTTCAGATTGGGTAAAGGTGTAAGATAAAATCTTTTTTTTTTTTTTTGCACAGAGAGCTGATTAATATTAAATAGATGATGTAGTAAAATGACTTGCATGGAAAGACGATGTGACAAATCACAATAATGATGAGGATGTAAATAAAATGCGATCAAATATGTTGATGCCGTGTGGAACTATATAATTAGTAGCATAGTGTAATCATCGAGACAATTATTTTAATGTTCGGGTTATCATCTGATAACTGGAGCATTTTTGGTCTCATTTTCTTTCGTGCATCAACCAATCAGTCCACAGAAGACAGCGTCACACCAAGCAACAGGATCAACCACACTTCCTCACTAAGAGTTTCTCTTGTCTCCGTGCTCTCTGCAGCTGACTGAATCACTTAAGCTAGAATTCCTAGGCAGGGACTCAGATCGTTTTACAGTTCTAACCTTAAACAAGTGGTGTGTGTAATGTCTTTACCATGGAAACATACCATGGGTATGTGATCAACTCATTATCGCATTGCAGCCTTGCAACAGTGATCAAATCAAATCAAATAGTTAAGAACCTAAAGTGCCTCAAGTTACCAAACCTACTTATGAATCTGGAAAACAGTCTACAAATGCTGCATAATCAAACTGCCCCCACTGTGCCAGAGTCTGGACCAAGCATGTTCACTGTGAAAACAGACAGCAAGAAATCCTGAAAACCTGAAATGTCATGACAGGACATAAAGGCCACTAGAGTCACAAAAACCTCTTGAAAAGAAAAGCTTATTTTAAAGTTACTGTTCTTAAGTACATGGCAAGAGGCAGCATCTTAATCACTGTCACCGATATTATTTGACATAATTTACTGTCTAGACAACAAGGATCAAACCCAACTTTTATTACTGCACTGTATTGTAAACAATTGCTCAAAAGTTTAAAAAATTTCATTTAAAATTTTTTTTAATTCTTACTACTACAATTAGTTGTATTTCAGATTTAATATTACTGGAATCATTAGCATGATTTTTAATTACATTAAAACAACACGCTACAGTTCCTTTTAATTTTAAAATACCACAAGAAACTCACCATCCCTATAGACAAAATAAGTTAAAACAGTTCCAGAAATATTTTTATTACAATAATTTACATTGGATCATTAAATCATCAGAGTTGAGACGTTTTATTAAAGTAACATCTCACAGTAGGTTAACACAATGACTTAGAAGTCTGAAGAACAAATGCTGATCCATAAGCAAAGTAAAGGATTAAATAAAGCAGATTCAAGATCCAGATCAGGTAGAAATAGCAGTACACCAGTCGGTAGTCAAAATAAGCCATAGATTGGCCCTGACTGGTGATCAGCTGATTAAACACTGAGAAATCTTTTTCATTGTTCATTTGTGAAATGTGTCTTATTATTCTCACTTTAGTAAAGAACCTGGGATTAGAACATTTTAATTTCACTGGATAATAATTTTGCACAACAATTTCCCAACAGATATTATCGTAAGAAAGCCAAGTTTATTTTACTAAACATTCACATCTGAGGTGTTTTTAATATTTCTGAACTGAGACTTTCGTATTATATACATTACAACATTAATCCTCCTCAAAAATACTACTTGCCTAATAACTGTGCATACAGTATTTTGTGGAACTCTAGTCGGGAAACAAATGTATTTCTCCATGTTAATTCAGACCTGAACAATTTGTTATTTTCATACTTTTTCACACTAGTTAGAAACCCGGAATATCTTGTTTGTAAGGGCAAAACCTTTGACAGTAATAGAAGAGCAAACATGCAGTAACTAGAGCGTACACTGTGTCCTCTAATTCAGGAATTTTACCTGGAAATCCACCATACTTCTTTCCCACTGTTGGTACTATAACAGTTATGCCGTTACCATGCTATGTACATGACGTCCCTTTGTTTCTTGATCAAATTATACTCTGCTGCAATAGGGTACTTATGTCAGAAAATGGGCAAATAACTGAAAATACTGCACTCGGTTTTTTTCTTAACCACATTCATAAAGAATCAGACTTACTCTGTTATCCTCTTGGCCAGCTCGGTGCAGGCAGTGGAAGAGTTGGCAGAAAAAACCCGATAGTCGCTTCTTGAGATATTCATTTTTGTGTAGCCATACGACAGCTTGGAGGTCTGAGAGTAAGGAGCCAAGGACCTGTGACCCCCAAAACGCCTGATGGGCATTCTGCTTTGCTTTGGCAAATATGAGAAATGTGTTGAGGTTTGACCCCAAAAGCAAGCCGAAAAGAATTGTTTAAGAAGTCCCCCGTGAATGTCAGGAAACCAACAGTATGTGTCCTTAGCTCTGCAAGTAAACTAAAAAACACAAAGGCCACATGTTTCCCACGTCACGTGGAGTCAGAGGTGAAGCGCTTGATAGAGAAGAAACAAAAAGGCTGAACCAACACTGAATCATGAGCTAACGGCAAACTGAGTTGAGTGTTTTCATGTGGTGAGGCTTTCAGAAGAGACGAGCTGTTTTAACAGCTGACTGGACTGAATCTGAACGATAACTCAGATGAATACATATCCAGTAAAGTTTGACTGAAACTAAACTTCGTTTGGAGAATTGAAATCTGTTCACTACGCAGCATTCTTTCAGCTGCGGTGATAACACCGCCCCCAGGCAGACGTTCATTGGATGATGCAAAGAGTGACGTTAAAGAGAGCCAATCAGAGAACTTCCCTTCTTTCTCTTGTTCTTCTTTCTAGTGTTCTTTATACGTTTTACTGCGCTACTGCCATCTACTGCAGTGGCAAAACTCCGCTGTTTATTCAGTGTTCAAGCTTGTGTTTGCTGGTGCTTTTCAGAGGACACAGAATTTTCGGTCAGCTCGACAAATTCCTTTATGTGTGTTCCTAAAAGGCAAACTCTTAGGGGTAAATCTTTCACAGTTTTTTTTCACATCCCTGCCCTTCTTTGTATCTCTTCAATAAATATATTTTCTTGTCACTTTATAATAAAATTATTTGCAAAAAGATTGCTGCAAGTCAATGACTTGCTGGAATCTAGGTTTCTTTAGATAGAAAGGTTTGAAAACTAATTTGAATAATGAACTGAACTTGTCTGGCCAATTGATAACTAGGATCGATTAAAATAACTTTTTTGTAACCTTGAGATGAATTATAAATTATACTGAATTGAATTAAGATAATAGATGGATGTCTGAATGGCAATAAAGAAATAAATAAAAATACATGGAGGTTTGCAGTAATAATGTAGGTGTTTGCAAGATGCAGTATGGGTGTAAAGAGTAACCAGCAGGGAACTAAGCTCACAGCCCTGGGGGACACCAAAGGAGAGTTAACTGCAAATCTAAACTCTCTAACGTCCAACAGAGAATTTACCTGTGTGGTTCTAGTAAATGGCAATGAGACAAAAGGGGAAAAGATTCTCTTCAAGTTGGTGGTAACACTTTTCTTTATCAGCATAACATTTGAAATAAACAATGTCAGCATGTTATCCAAAGCAGTGTAACACAAATATGAAGTCTTAATATTAATACTATGGCTGCCACTAAAAGTAAAAAATAGGACATCTTATATACTTTCACCTTAACTTTGTCTACAAACCCATCATTAATGTTTTAATAAATAAAACTGTGTGTGTACTGAAACTGTACAGTTTTCTGTCTGAAGTCCTTAGCACAGTGTGTTCAGGTTTATATCATATTTAAATTCTCTCACAGTTTGTCAGAAAAAGGCTGTGGCATGAATGCATCTATCCATGCAAAGGGCTCCAGAAACTAATGATTTTATCAGTTGAGGAACTTCCTACAGCAATGTAGTTACTCTAAATAACTACTTCTGTTCAGAGAGGTCAAGGCAACAGAACAATCCTGCTCTAATTTTTAATTTCGACTCACTGTTCCTCTCTTTGATCTTCTCACTTCTAGTTTTATTGTCTTTCTTCCTCTTCACGGCAATTTGCGCCGCCTTCCATGTTCCCACCCTCCACCTACGAATGCTGCAGTTAGTGGCTTCTCACTTTTAGCCTTTCAGCACTTTATCTTTCAGCAGGTCCAAAATGACCTGCCTCTCCTGGCTCTCCAGTTCAAACCTCCGCTCCCTCTCTTTTCTCTCCGCTTCCAGGCGTTCTCTCTCCAGAGCGATCTTACCTGAAATGAAGAATCATAAACGCTTGTTTAGTGACAAAGTACATCTATTTTAATTCCAGTAGCAATGCATGAGGTGATGAGTGAACAGAGCCACTACTTGGCACATTGTATAAAATGCTGAATTTTAACACTGAAGTAAAATTGTCACATTTTGTTTTTTGAGAATTATATTTAATTTGATTTGATGGTTTCAGCCTTAACTTAAATGTGTGTTGTTGTTTGTTTTTTTTATTTAAGATTGTTTACAAATTGACTAATGTTTTAAACAAGAATTTAATTCTGTTTCAGGTCCACTAAGACCTGGGGTCAGCCCTGTGAGTGATTTCATACAAACAGCACAGACAAATCTTTGAACCCCAATTTTTGTTAAAGCAAAGCTGAATTTAAAATCAGCAAAAGAAATCCCACTCCTCTGAATCTCCAGCTCTTCTCGACGTAGAGAAAGCTCCTCCTCTCGGAGCCGCTGCTCCGCCTCTGAGCGCTTCTCCAGAAAGCTCAGGATCTCTGAGTAGGTCTGGCAGCAACACTGGCAGGGCCGCTTGGCTGTGGGCGCTGCTGAAAGCTCTGCCATGTGTTCACGCTCTTCTTCTGCTTCTGTAACTGTGAGAAAAAACTTTAGAATCTGGAGGGAACGGAGCAGGCAGGGATCATTCCAAAATATCTAAGGAACACGAAGAAATATATACATAGGTGCTTCACCTGAAGAGAAAGCTTTGAATTTTTAAAAAGTCAACAAACACTTTATTTTTATATCAGATTTTTTTGTACAGAGTCATATTGAATTTTTAACCCTTCTCAATATGTCTCTCCATTTTTTTTTTAAATGTACCAAATAAAGGCCTTTATTTTGACCACTGAAGTAAAATGTGTTGTAAAGCACAGTGAATCTGTATTACCTAAAGGAGGCAGCCGTGTGATGTTAGGTTTGTCTGGTTCTGTAAGAGTTAGTTCCTCTATTAGATGATTCCTTGGCTCTTCATCCTGAACATGACAGATTAAAAAATGCTTTACAAACAAAACTTTTTTTTTTTCTAAATGTAGGTTTGTAGAAAAGTATGTCAGAAAAATTACACATCATCAAATTATGGAGTGAATCCGCTGCTCTTCCCGACAGGGATAGGCTAGCGATGGGTGTCAAGGAATACTTTGCTGAACACTCGAGAGGTTTCCTTAAGTTCATTCCTGTGAATTAAATTCTACTTAATTCAAGTGAAGGAGACAGTGCTCCTCACTGCTTATGAGCTAGCTGCAATGTGGTTCGCAAACAACAAGACAAATTTAGGTATTCAGTTGTTTAAGATATTGCCAGTTGAGACAGTGATAGCGTGAAACTAAAGAAATAGAACCCACTGCTTTAACTGCCCTAATTAATTTACAAATACATGAAATAATGTACTATTTATATTTTTGCTCCAAGTAGATGTTGACTTAAATAGATCGATTTTAATAAATATTAATTTGGATACCTAACATGTAAATCAGCAATATGAGGCAGATGTGCACATAACTCCATGCACTGAATTGGTGCTCTGTGTGATAAATGCACCAACCTGCGTTAGTCGGATACATATGCCAACTCAGCTACATTAAGATCAGAAGCAGTTCAAGGTGATAATTTTAGTCCATTTTAGTTTATTTAAGTTCTAACTATTTCTGCATTTCAAATATATCATGATTGTTTTAGGCTGTAAGGATAAATACAAAGAGAAATCAGGAGCAGAGACTCAAAGATTATTCCAATTCTACATGGAAAAATGCCAGAATTTAGGAGCCTAGGCACCTCAACACTTGAGACCTTTTTTTTTTTTTACTGCAAGGCAAAAGTGCTAATTGTTAAAAATGTCTTATTACTGAACATGGTTCCACTGATGCTCACCTGGTATTTTGCACTGTCACCACTGAGCAGCAGCCCTTTCTCAGCCTCCAGCTCCAAAACCTCGTGGAGCAAATCTTCCTTTTGGGCATACAACTTCTCTGTTCCAAACCTGTGTCATTCAAGTAGTAAAAGTTTGACAACATGTCAAGACACATGTTTGACATTCCCTTGTCAAACATTACACTTACTGTAGATATAAAAGTAAACCAACCTGCGCAAACTGGGAAAATCTTGTTTCTTGTAGTAGTCTAGCAGCAACATGGTTCTCTCCCGACATCTCCTGGCATCTACCTCAAAGCTCTCCTCCTGGAGGGCTGTGGTGATGATCTCCCCCACCCGGGCCCACATCCGCCCTGAGAAAGTGAATGGCAGCACAACATAGCGAACATATCAAATAAAGGCTGCAGTTTGAAACATGTTTGTGTTTACAGTAGAATAGTATCTTCAAAGAAACAAAAACCCACCTGGCTCTTTAGAACCAAATGGGTTCTGGGCGATAACCTCCCTCAGTAGGATGATGTCATGCCTCGCTGAGAAACGCACCTGACGCTTTCGGGGTGCTGCAAAAGGGTAGGAAATAGAAAACTCTTCAGTTAAAAGCAGAAATTATTAGAACACAATGTATCATAATGGGAAAATGTCTGAAAAAACAGACAATTGTGTTTTTGTGCACAGTCTGAAAACATCATTCCCACCACAAAACATAATGGCGGCAGATCACTTTTTTTTCAGCATGAATAGCAAGGAGAGGATTAACTGGAGAAGCAGCCAAAATGACTATGGTACTTCTGGAGGTTCTCCAGCCGTCCACAATTCAGGTGGGAGAGTTAGAATGACAACCATTACAGTCATCCTTTTAAAAACATACAAAGCCTGTCTGCAGTTCACCAGAATTCATGTAAAGAACAAAGGTAATATGTAGAAAGTCCTTTGGTCAGGGCATGCAAACA
Source organism: Gambusia affinis (assembly GCF_019740435.1). Taxonomy (NCBI): domain Eukaryota; kingdom Metazoa; phylum Chordata; class Actinopteri; order Cyprinodontiformes; family Poeciliidae; genus Gambusia; species Gambusia affinis. Next base: position 12,395,997 of record NC_057871.1, on the reverse strand, counting down.
CAAACTGCTATAATTGTGTGGAGAAGCTAACACCACACAATGAACACACCATCCCCCCATGAAAAATAATGCTGTAGGGATGCTTTTCATCAGCAGGGACAGGGAAACAAGTCAGAGTAAATGGCGAGATGGTTGGAGCTAAATATAGAGCAATCCTAGAAGAAAATCTGTTAAAAGGTTTTTGTGTGACTTGAATGGCATAAAGGTCCAAACCTAAATCCAGTTGAGAATCTCTGGTACCACTTCAAAATTCAGGTTCGTATACACAATCTAGCCAGTCTAAAAAGAGCTTAAGCAAAACAAATTCAGTTGCTACAACTCTAGCAGAGACATATCCAAGCAAATCTGAAATGAGTTTCTCCAAGGTTTTTACTCCTAAAAGCTGGATAAATAATGGACTTATAGGATTATTAATAGCAATTCTTAAATTATGTATTTGTCTTAGTTTATCATCTAAAATAAATAAATTTTTCTGATTGAGTTGTGAAGAAATTTATTATTGTTTTTAAAAAGAATAATGCTGATCTCACCCGATATAAAGAACTCTAACATTATAAAAGTAATGCTTGTAGTCACAGATAGTGTATAATGATCATAAATAAATGGCCTATGAAAATACAACTTTATAGAGTTTTGGTGCTCTCGCAAAAACAGAAACCATATTTCCTGGCTTTAAGCTTAAGTAATGTAAGTTAGAGAGGAATCCAATCAGAAAAGCTTTATTTGATTCCTTTCTACTGACTTAGCACCACATAAGTGATTTTAAAAAGAGAAAGCAGATCATGTTTGATAATAGCAGCTTTGCATTCTGTGTATACGACTTGCAGATACAGCAGTGTAAGCACTCAGCATGAACAACAGCCAGTCCTCCACAGCGGCTGCAGCAGCACTTTCATTGCGTCAGAGGAGGTGGAGCATCTGTGCACAAGTGCACTGGTGGCGACTGCGGCGCTGGACATGTTGGCATTAGACCTCCCGAGACGCGCCAGGGGTGGAACTCTGAAAAATCTCACCGTTGTTGATCGGGACTTCCACCACCACCCGGTCCATGTTTGTGTTCGGCGCATCCGGGAACCGCATGACGCCGACAGTACACGTCCACTCACCAGTACAGGTTTCACTCTGACGTGTGAGCCAACTTGGCGGAGGAGCAACGCTGTTCTCTTGAACTTGTAATGATTTTATATGACCACAAGATGGAGCCGGAAAGCTGTTAATGCCCATAAAGACAGCGGGATCGAGCAACAACTAATATCTTCTGTTGCCCAGTGTTTAACGTACATCCACAACCTGACAACAAATATGAGGACACAAAAACTCCAGAATTCTGCCATAAAAATAGTCTGTTATATTTTAATTGGATTACATTAAGTCCTGGTCACAGGGTTAACAAGTCCAGGGTGTTAAACTTTAAAATATCTCTGCTTCGACACACCTGAGTCAAATAAACAGCTCATTAGAAGAACTCTGGAGAACTGAACTACATACTTAGGAGGCAATTCAATTATTTTCAGGTGTGATGGACAAGGAACACATATAAAAATGTCAGCATATTTGTCCTGTAAATTTGTCTCTGGGCGACCTCTTCCAGTTCCTTTTGGGGGATCCCAAGTCTTTCCCAGGCCAGAAGGGAAGTTTTTGTGTTTTCCCCAAATTTTCTTCCCAGGCTGCTCTTGACCAGATGTCTGACCTTCTGAACTGACTTCTTTCAACCTGAATGGGCAGTTGCTCTACTTGCACTGGCTTCAACAGTCATCAGATCTCAATCCAATAGAGCTAAATTGAAATTTGCTCAAACGGGAAATTCACTTTAAAAATGTCAGAAAGCAAATCTGCAAAACAGTGTGATGCTATTACTAGGGTGCACCGATTTATCGACCAGCCAATTTATCTGTGCCAATTTCCTTACTTTTGGGTGATCGGTAATCGAACAATTTTTACATATGAATCCAATCTTATCCAACGATCTTATCTAGTTTGGCAAAGATCTAAGAATCAACCACTGTCCTCTTTTGCTCTCTGGTGAGAAAGGTTTGACTGACAGACCGGCCCACCAATGTGAATATTGATCAATAATTAATGTGAATACCATGTGAATTCTGTAGAACTACACTTTAAGAAAAGAGCCAGTCAAAAGTACAGTACATTACAATTAAGGATCAACATAATCATAATAAAATGAAGAGAACTAAATGCAGTTCCACCAATTTCAAAATTATGACATATTTCATTTGACTTTGGTTTTATTTTTATTACAAGGTGCACTCTCCATAATGTAATTAAAGGAATTTAAATAGAGTCCTGCTTTATTATAATTACGTGGTTAAAGGGGAATAAATGCGTGAAGCATGAGTCAGAGCAGTGTACGCCCTCTAACCTGTCAGTGATGGTAAAGGTTTCCTCTGTTTGGAAGAGAAATGACAGCCGCCATAACAGTAAACCGGCAGGAAACAATGCATCACTCTGACACTGATCAGCTGAAGGTGGTCAGACAAAAAGAAATGAGTGCGATAAGAGCTATCTGTCTTTGCTGCATACAATATGTGTTGTGTAAGTACAACTCATCACCATGGTAATGCACATGAAAGAATAGGAAGCAGGCAAGCTCCAGCTGCCTGGAACCCAGCTGCTGCCAAACTCTCTGCTCAGATGTCAGCGGACTGTTAATTAGTCAGGACACACAGTCCTCGTCCTGCTGGGATCAAAGACTGTTTCCTGTAGGTGCTTCAGAGTAGAGCAACCAGTAAATAGACATGAAGATATTTTTCTCCTGACTGTCGTTGACCATGCCGTTACCTTGTAACCTTAAACGAGTTTGTCTTCTTTGTTTTAAAGGTGCCTAATATTCCAATATAGGTACCTGTCTCTTTTGGTATCTAGATCTCAAGTGTCAAACTCGAGGTCCAGGGGCCAAACCAGGCCTATCATAGCTTTTTATGTGAAACTCCAGAGGGGTGCATAAATAGGACCTTTACGATCACCGTTTTGTGCTCAAGTATTATTTGATCAAATCAAAGCAATTTTGTAACAGTATACTGCCAAACTACATCAATTGGAAATTCACTCAAAATCAACAAACTCCCACATTTTTTCACCAGTTTATCGCAAATAAACTTGTGAAATATCAAATGAGCTAATTTTTTATTAATATTTTATCAGTTTGTCAATAGGTAATTCTGGAACAACCGTCCCTTTGAGAACATTCATGATGTTGATGTGACCCAAAATAAAAAATTGTTTGACAGCCCTGATCTAGAATATAGATGGTATGTTCCAGGGTATAAATCCATCCATCCATCCATTTTCTATTCACCCTTTGTCCCTAATGGGGTCAGGAGGGTTGCTGGTGCCAGTCCCCAGGCACCAGCAACCCTCCTGAACCCAGCTAACGTTCTGGGCGAGAGGCGGGGTACACCCTGGACAGGTCGCCAGTCTGTTGCAGGGCAACACAGAAAACAGACAAGACAAACAACCATTCACACACACACTCACACCTAGGGAGAATTTAGAGAGCCCAATTAACCTGAGTCATGTTGTTGGACTGTGGGAGGAAGCCGGAGAACCCGGAGAGAACCCACGCATGCAAACTCCATGCAAAAAGACCCCCTGCCGGGAATCGAACCCAGGACCTTCTTGCTGCAAGGCAACAGTTCTACCAACTGCACCACTGTGCAGCCCGGGTATAAATCCCATCTCATTATTGCAACCCTCCCGACCTCAGAAGGGACAAGGTTGAACAGAAAATGGATGGATGGTGTTTCTTCCTATTAAGCAGTGAAAGCAAATAAAATGTGTAACATGTCTTTTGCTTTAAGTCAGGGGTTTTCAAAGTATGAAAGGGTGAGCCCCCCTTCAAGGAGCTTAATGCCCGCTGCGCTTCCCCGTGAAGGGGAGGAGGGGGTGGAGTTCTAAAAACTCCACCTTCAGCCCCGCTCTGGCCAAAACCAGTGATGGCATAGTTACTTTGAAAAAGTAACTTTAATCGGACTACTGATTACTCCTTGAAAAAGTAACTTAGTTATATTACTGACTACTTGACTTGGAAAGTAACTAAGTTACTTTCCAAGTCAAGTAGTAACTAACTGCAGGATTAAGTAACTTTTTAGTTACTTTCAGCAGCTGCTAACAACAACGCTCTGCCTCCTGTGAAAATCACATTGATCTTTGCCAATACTTAATTGTAAGTTATTTTATAATGGTAACATCAACAATGTGTCTCCACTGATAAGGTTGAACTGAAGAGGAGATTGTACAAAAATAAAAAACATGAGTAATTTGTGTGGTCCACTGTTGTCTGGAAAACTCTAAGAAGGATTTTAAAGCCCCCCCAACCCCCAGCCTCCAGATTCTGCGTTACGCCCCTGAGTTTGATGTCGCAGCGCACAGAGCTCCTCCTGCAGCTCCACAGCTCAGATGGCTGCGACACTTATCGTAATATTAATAATTATAACGGTGCTAGTCAGCACTTGCCATTATAACTATTTCCAACTACGGACACGTTCATTCGTGGCTGTTTTCACGTTTATTGCGCTGTTTAAATTAGTCTCGATATTTGCAGTTTTTTGGAGCGCAACACGAAGCTCGACGTCATTTAGAGGTAATATATTAACTTGACATTAACAAAGACTCAGCGGGACGGATCATCCGGGAAATGATGAACAGGGAGAGACTGAGTAAGACTACCTTAATGACGGACAAATTCTGGGATTTATTATGAGTCTCTGCTTATTCCCAACCCCAAATGAGCAACTTCACGTTCAAAAACGAGCCCAAAAAGGCGCAACCCGCCGCTCATTAAATTTGCAAGCGACTTTTAAAAGATGAAGCCCAAAGCCGTTTATAATAATCGGACTTGGCGACAGAAACTGAAAATAGTTCCAGTTTTTCCACCAACAAAATGCGCATCTCCCTCCATTGTTTACATTTCTGTCGCATAGAGATGTCGGTCACTCGACAAGACGAGTAGAGGAAATACGATTAAATAACAAAAGAAGATAGTAACGCAAAAATGATTTTGATAAGTAACTGTAATCTGACTATTGTATTTGAAATAGCAACGCGTTATATTATTCGTTACAGAAAAAAGTGGTCCGACGTCAGTGTTACTGACATCACTGGCCAAAACATCCTCTAAGGTGGGAAACATTTCCACTGATCCCCGCTCCACACGCGCACCCCACAGTACCAACTTTTTCCTAAATCCACAGAGTTGATGGGTAATGCGTAAAAGACGTTTCTCTCACATCAGTAGACAGCAAGCAGATAGCTTTTCCGGTTTATTTTTTTCCCTCGCACCGCGCCTCCCCTAAAGTGCTCTGGCGCCCCCCAGGGGAGGCGCGCCTCACACTTTGAAAACCGCCGCTTTAAGTATTTACTTACTGGAGGCCAGGTTTGTTATTTGTGCTGCAGAGCCACAGCAACAACTAGCTTCTCATTCAGCATCTCTCGGAGGCTGTGCAGCGCGTTGCTCCTGCTACACTTTGGACTGAACTATTGTTCTAATATTGGTAGGGGGGGACCTTAAAATTAATTCTTACTTTCTTCTTAGATAAATGGCAGATTTATTTCGTTCTTTATTTCTATTGCCTTTTTATACTGATGTTGTTTAAATACAAAGATTTATTTCATTATTTTTTTGGGGGGACAATTCTAGACTTTTCCAAGATTGGTGGAGTCCGGACCCCCCCCCCCCCCAAACCCCCTGGGATTTACTATGGCTATGTTAGTATGTAATATAGAGGGGCTGACATTTAATCACCATAATTAAATGTGGTGATTTAATTATCTCTGTACTAAAAACATTTGAAGTGCACCACAGCATACGGCTACATTTAGGTAAAGAGGAAGTCTTAGGTTTTCGTGAGGAAATGGTTCAAAAGTTACAAGATTGTTTATGATTTTCAACAGGTTTTCTTTCCATGTGGCGTGAATGAGGCACATACAGTGCATTGTACAAGTCTTCATATCCCTTAAACTGTGGTGTTCACCACAGTTTAATGCTGCCGTCACAAGTTTTGTTTTTTAGCAACCTGAATACCTTTGTAAGATTCTCACTCTAGTGAATGTGTCAGTTTTGCTTTCAGCTTGGCATTGGAGCTATTGATAACATGGTTTTATTCTTAGCAAATAATAGCATCATTTTGATCAGTTCCTATAGTGATGAATCATATGCTGCCAGGCAGTGTTCTGCGTGACAAGCAGAAGTAAGCAGGAGCTTTAGCATGCGGACGTGATGGGGCTCGTGTGATGGATCCCTGCTCAGAACCTGCAAACAATATTTTTCTGTGTACTTAATGTTTACTCCACTTTTGTTTGAAAGAGATGGAAATATGATCAGGGCCACAATTAGAAATAAATTCTCATACTGAAAACATGAAGGACTCAATGTAAGCTGAAAATCCAATCATCTGCCTTGTAACCAAGGAAGGACTGCAGATCGTGGCTTCTCAGATTAAGCTCGTAGTTATTCAACGTGTTTGGTATCCATGGCAGCAAGTGCTTGTTGGGGACTTCATATTTAGTCTCATTTTTCTGCATCCTTGTTACTTCATCACATACTATGTGAATAAATGTCAGCTACACACGGTTCATTCTGTCATGCTGTGCGTGGTCAAAGCAGAGCCAATGCGCAGACAGACATTCAAGTTGTCCACTTTAAAGTTATTAACAAAACAGAAACAAACAGATCTTGAACGTGACAAACAGGAGGTAGAGCATAGACAAAATAATAGGCAGTAGGACAGAGAAATTCAGCAAGGGGCAATAAAAAAAATCTAAATTACTGTAATGTGACAATAGAACCAGATGAGCTAATTATAGGAAATGTGGTTCACCTGGGGCAAGAGGAAAGCAGGAAACTGGGGAAGGAGACCATTTAACAGAGCTAGAAACTAAAACGGAAAACAGCAGACAATCATCTAAGAAAAATAAAAGAAGCACAACATAAGCATAAGCTAAGAAATTAATAAAATAATTACGTGGAAATACCCTAGCAACAATAATTACCATTTAGAAATAAAAGAAATATGGCCAGACCTATGATACATAAATAACTCAAAAGAAAAATACAGATACATGAAAAAATTTAAACTCAAAAAGATGGATTCTGTTACTAAATGAAGTAAACAAGGCAGTCAACCATTAAAATTTAGATTTTGAAACTTCCCAAATGTTTGGAATATAAACCATAAGATGTGACATTTTATCTTCTCATCAGGTGATGAATTCATGGTCATCTCCAGTGTTTTAACTTGACATAATATAAATCTCGATGATAGCAAAGACCTTGGGTTTTTCTAAGCTGAATGTTAAAGATCCAGAGTGAAAAGCACTCAGAAAAATCTGAACAGTTAGATTTTTGGTTACCTGTTATCCACAAGGTCTTTGCCACCTTTTTATGTGAATGAATGTGTTTTTTATGTAATGATGCAAACCTGCTTGTTGAATAATTTAGAATTTTTCTGTTAATTTTTTGATCTTCCTGGGGTGTTGGCATTCTGGGAGGCTTTTGGATGTCTGTGGCTCTGATCTCCTCCATGTCTGCCTCGAGTTCTGGGGACGTTTCTCCTCAGACCCACCACTGAACATTCAAGCTCTCTCTCACACACACACACACACATATGTTGTGGTTCTCTATCTTTACAGGGGCTTTCTATTGTTTCCATTTCTATTGCTTCCATTTGTTGCTATAGCCTTCAACCTTACCAAAACTCAATAATTGGGTCATCTGTATCTGGTTGTGTTCCCCAATAGACTTGTCGGTCTTAAGAGGGCTAGTAAATATGCCAGAAATGGTCCTAAATATGATAGATAAACAAGTACACACACATACTTTCTGTTCATTCACTTCCTAAACAAACAAATGTTGGAGTGTATGCATAAACTGCAAGATGTGAGGAAGGTACACAGGACTGTGGAATCTGACTGACAGCCTTGACCCTTTCAACCACGAGTTGTCCTTGTGGGAGTTCAGAGTGATTCCACCAAAGGTGACTCAAACGAAGAATGGCGCTCCCCTCAAACACACACACGCACACACACTGCCCCTATCAATCTCTGTGTCCACTCCCATTCTTTCTTTCTTTTCATCTAGTCTACTTTACTTTCAGACAGTGTAGCTTCTCTTCTGCTCTTCCCTGTTATACAAAAACAAATTTCGGCTTTTAGAATTTCTGTCCACATTTTTGTTTTTTTTTTACTGCTCTGATGTTTTAAAAGCTCAGAAATGTTTTGCAGTTTGTTTATTGGTTACATGAAAATGAATGAATGGATGAATGAAGGGAAATGCTGTTAATATGACAACATATTTGTACTATTCTGGCAAATGGAAACTCCACACATTTCTATGTGAAGTGTCACTGAACACTGATGCTGTACAGGCTGCTAGTGAGACCCTTCCTGAATATTACAAGAGACCATGTTTGCTTTAATTTCTTTTAAGGAAAATCATCAGTCAGGGATTCAGGATCACAGTTTCCAACCACAGCTGTACTCTCAGCAGCAGCTTTGTGACTGTCTTAATAATAGTACACAGATGCAACAGAGGTTAATTTGCATTGTAAGAAAGTTTTCTACATTTTCAAAAGTCATTATTTAAATAGCAACAACAATAAAACCACAACTGACATAAAAACAGCCCATCTGCATGTATGTTACTGGAAGGTGATGAATTGTGCTGATGTTTAGCTCATCTAACGACGCTGTTAGAAATTGAGAAGTTTTCTCAGCTTTTTTGTGCTCGACAGGCTGTAGTCAAAACAAATCTAGATTTAGAGATTTTATGTGATAGATCAACACAAACACTGTTATTTATGCAAACGCTTTTTATGAATCTTTAAAATGTCTTCAACAGAATAACAATATCTAAGACCACATTTTATATAACGCGTCCGACTTCCAGCACTATACCAAACATTATGCGAGGGACCCCGAAGTTACTCCACAATATTAAAATGCCAAAATTGTCAGCTGTGTCTTTGTGATTTGTGCTTTTTCTGCCTGTATTTCTTTGCAGTCCTTTCTTTCACTGAACTGTCCAACAGTTTTTTTTTTCCTTTTCCTTTAACTTCAAAGTTACTGAATGAATTAAACAGTTTCCATGGCAACTTGTATTCTGGGCAGTGAAAAACAAAAACAATAAATTAGAGCATATGTCCCTGCAGCCCATGTACTGCTGCATATGTAGACCACTGTAGCATGTATATAAAGAAACATGGTAATGACATAAAAACATTGCAATTGGTTGGAAAAATCTAACAATATGCACAGCTCTGAAAAGAAGTTAATAAACACTCATCATGGCCATAAACGTTAAACCAATTTTGGGGTTTTAATTTTTTTCTAAATCAACAAACAACCTCAATGATTAAAAACGGGAGTTAGAATTTAGCTATTTTTCATTGTAGACTTTCCATAATTTAAGATATTTATACAAGATCAAATATATACATACACTACCGTTAAAGATCTTTCAGTAAAATACACCATGTTCACTGAATTAATGAAGACAATAAACAGTATTTGTCATAAACTTTGCCAGAGTTCGAAGCACTTATATAAACTGGTTGGTTTTCTGGCACAGTCATAGTTTTTGTGTAGAAAACTCTTAGTATCCACCTTTCAATGCTGATTTATGGTGAAGTTGAATGAATGAAGAAGACATAAATAATATATTATTATTTATATAATGTTAATATAAATAATTAATGGAGGATACCTCCATAATGAGTGTGCTTAAACTTCCCACGGGAACTTCCTGACAATGAACTAAAGAGCTGTGCAGTTGGCAAGCAGATAAAGAGTATATATGCACTTTATATAAACCACTTTTATGTGTAATGTGTGAGCACTGAAGTGTGACGTGATAAAGTCATGCTGAGGCTGAAGATAATGCAGCATATCAATTGAGTGCTGAACCATGACAGATGATACAAACCTGAGAGCAGCTCAGCACAAGGAGGTGTGTCTATATATATATATATATATATATATATATATATATATATATATATATATATATATATATATATATATATATATATATATATATATATATATATATATATATATATATATATATATAGGTAGATATCCAATTTCAACTTCATTCAAAAGCAAATAAAAAAAAGTTTAAACTTCTGAATCGATTTAGATGTTGGAGGGAAAAGTGGAACATAAATACCGTACTCGGTTTCCTCTTTTATACACCAGCGTTTTTTTAAAGGTCAAACCCACGTTCGTCTGTCGCCAAGCTTCACACAGCTTCGTGCTGACAGACCTCACGGTCAGTTTCATCACCATTATCTCCCTAACACTAATTATAAAGTTCTAGCTGTGTCTAGTCTGGCTTGCTCAATGCAAAATGGGAACTCTTTGAAAAGGAGATGACAATTATCGGAGATGCATGAAAACTTTGAATATACAACTCGTGGCTGAGTCATGATGGTTGAATCCAATTAGTGTGCACACCAACAGCTGCTGCCGGCTTGGCTGCTCTGAGCCTCTAGAGTTGGGTATAAAAGAAAGTATTTACAGTAGGTTACACTGGGATGAGAAGCACAGACATAGAGGCAAAAATAAATATTCTGATCATTTTTGCAACAAAATAGTTTCCACAGATGTGCACAACTCCATTAATGTCTCTTTGCGTCTCTTTCTCAAACCTAATTGGTGAATGTGGTTATACACATCTCTCTTGGAATGGTGATCTTGGTGTGTGAGTCTTTCGCTTTGGCTACTGTCTACATGATGGAGCACGTAAAGCCACAACACTCCTTCAGCAGGGTGAGGCCTGTCTTGGTGAAAGGGGAGGAAGTCTGCTGAGCTCTGGCTGGTACCCTTCTTGATGATGCACCTAAAATTCAACACAAGTCGAATAAAACAAGTCACCACTCCGGATGTAGCTAAGTCTCATGATATAAATACACCATAACAATATGATTGGTCCTGCAGAGTGCGATCTGTTCACTGCCTGCATGTGGTGTTGTTTGGTGAGGTAAGCTGCTATCAGCGCCGGATAGGAAGGTGAAAGAGGCAAAGACATTATAAAAAATAGATGGAATTGCCCCTTCAAAGCTTTCAAATGTTTCACCCCTGGCAGGAGCAGATATTTTTCCTTTGCAACACTGTGGAGGAAATTTGAGCTGCTCATCTTTTCAAGAATGCTTTGATTTCGTGTCACTAAAAGGTTTTCATTTTCCTTTTTTTCATTCCGGAGTGAAATTGCTGGTGTGGTTTGGAAACCTCTTCACATTCCAAGTCTGCCTGACCTTAAATCCATGAATTGATAACAAGACATTTTCGTTCAGGATTTTCTCCTTCAGGAGAGCAAAATTCACGGTTCAATCAAGTAGCATTATGCTACTGGGTCCATGTTTGACTGCAGGTATGATGTTCTATTTCTGAAATGACGTGTAAATTTTGCTTCTGCTTTGTCAATCCAAAGAATATTTTTTCCAAAAGTCATTCAGTTTTTTTTCTTTTCTTATTTTTTAGCAAATGTGAGACAGTTTTTTTTTGTTTCCTTCTGATCAACTGTAGCTCTATGAGAGAAGAATATGTCTTCCAATCAAAATGTTATAATTTGAGTTTACTTCCTGCTGCATATCTATGTTCCCCAGGGCAAGGAAACCATAAGTTGCCACTCAGGCTTTTTATTAGTGAATGTGGCTCAAGTGTAATGCAATTTAAGCAGCATGTATGCCTAGGAAAGCGCTGTATAAATTCAGTCTATTAGAACATTTGTGCCCAGTCATTTTCTCACTGTTGAATCATAAACACTAATTTTAACCGAGACGAGCGAGTTCCACCAGACTTTAGACATTCTGGGTGTCTCCAATTCTTGATGTATTTAGATGTCACATATATAATTTAATAATATCATTTCTCATTTTTTCCTGCTTAAATACCTGATTTCTTCAAGTTTCTTGGCAATCGGGATTTCAAAAACTCTGCCATTTCTTTATCTTCTTCTTTTTCCCTGAAAACAAAATTGGGGTCACATGTCTGTTATTTTTTTCCTGGGTTGAATGTTTTTTTTTTTAAAAAAAAAACAACATTGTTGGCCCTCAAAAATGTTAAACGCATAATTGTGAAATGTCCATTTTCACCAGTTCTCACAGAATTGTACTAATGGCTGCTTCTCCTTTAATCCCATGTTGATACAGGCATCTGGAAATCCTTCCGATAAATGAGACAGAGCTGTTGAGGTCCACACCTCTCTTCCTAATATGTTGACTAATTTCTCTAAATTTGATCGATGTATATTTGTTGCCTTAAATTTACATGTATATACAGCTGTTCTTACCTTAATGTTGTTAAATAGGCCTATTGGAAGTGTGCATATCTACAAAACCATCCTCTTTCCATGTCTTACATTTTTGCTCCTGTGAATGAAAATTTGCTTTTGAAGCCTTTTCCGTTTGGACGCCTCTATGTTGTATGTATTGTGTGTTCTATGCATTTTATCTTTAGCTTGATCTACTTGTTGCATTTTATCTATCACTTTCCAATAAATCAGACAACAACAAAATGCATTAAAAGGTTACTTTGGAGCATGACACACACCTGAGGCGTTCAAACTCAACATCATCCACTAAGAAATCTCTGGTCTCCACCAGTTTGTGAATCTGCTGCAGCAGCTCGTCCTCCTTCTGTCGGTCTTCGTTGGACTTGTCCTTATCTAGAATAGAAACACAATTTGATAATATTGGTGTGAATTTGATTTACTGTGAGTTTCTGTTTGAGTAAAACTGAAATGGACTATTGATTTTTAAAAAAAAAAACCTTGAATCAAAGTGATGGTGCACACTGTGTTATAAACCCTGAGAAATGTGAGTCGGGGGGCAAAAGGGTGTTATATCACTGAGAAATTTGCTTTTAGGGAGCGGGGTGGCAAATGAGGGTGTCATTTCATAACTATTTTTTCTTACTAATAATCAGAAAGTTGTGTGAGATACAGGCAGAGTTTCTTTCATTCCGCCTGTTAAGTTTCTCTGTAGTGTTACTCTCTTGATTAGAGTTGACCGTATTCTGAGCCTTTAGCAGCCTCTAACAGGTTTTCTTCCAGGAATGCTCCTGTATTCAGCTCAATTCCCCACAGCATGACACTGCCACCACCATGTATTATTATCATTCAGTTCTTTATCATTAAATAATTCTTTACATTTCTGCTCTACTTTGTGTTGGTCTGTTCTAAGAAAAAAACACAAGTATTTCAGGTGCAGTACCTAAAGCAAATATGAAAGGTGGGTAGTTGGGCTTTAGGGTAAAAAGGGCCCAACTGTCTTGGGGTATGTTATAAAAAACTGTCCCCTTTTGCTTATAATTAGGAGTTGAATGAGCCATTTTTTAGGCAATTTTTGAATCAAAGAAAACTCCTCTGCTCATTTCTAAAACACTGTTTGACCATCAGATTTGGTGTTACATTTAGGTTTATGTATGAATCCAACAAAAACACATCAAAATTTGAAGATTTAATTAATGAAACTACACCTAAACATATTTTTTTTCCTTTTTTGACCATCATATTGAGTGAAGGTTTCCTACCTGGTATAGACACCAATTTGTGAAGCTCCTTCTTCAGTCGCGTAATCTCTTTACACAGCTGAACGTCATCCATCCTGCTCAGACAAGATAACACGGAAGAAGTACACACTGTCATGTTCTGTGTTTTCCTGTGTTTATTTTGAAGTTTCCTGTGTGTCTGAGTCTCCGTGTTGTCCTGTCTCCCCTTGATTAGTTCCCAGGTGTGTCTCGTTCCCTGATTACCCTCTGTGTATTTAGTGTCACCTGTGTCTCTGTGTCTTGTTGGATCCTCGTCATTCGTCACGTCTATGTCTCGTCCCTCCGTCGTCCTGTTCCCTGTGATCTGGTTTATTTCATTAAATTCATTATTTTGCATTCAATCCAGTCCAGCTGCGTTTCTGCCTCACCTCCACACCCCAACATGACAGAAGGATCCAACCACAAACGAGGTGAGGTCGCTAAATTTTTGGCCCAGCTGGACCGGGAGGTTTTTCGGGGGACTAGACTGGTCTTGGCACCCCCCGGATACGGTCCCCTCCGTTACCTCCGCCAGGGAAGCAGGCGACCTGAGCCGCCGGTGGACTCGGCCCCTGGTCGCTTCCCAAAGACACCACCTCCACAGTCTGCCCGGATGAAGCGGCGTGAGCCGCCGGTGGACCCGGCCCCTCGTCGCCTTCCGGGAACACCACATCCTCTGCCTGCCCGGAAAGAGCGACGTGAGCCGCCGGTGGATCCGGCCCCTCGTCGCCTTCCGGGAACACGCCCTCCGCTGCCGGCCCCGAGGCGCTTCGCCGGCACTCCTCCGTTGCCGGCCCCGAGGCGCTTCGCCGGCACTCCTCGCTGCGGCCCGGCGGCGCCGCCCGGCACTCCTCCGCTACCCGGCCCAGCGCCGCGGCACTCCTCCGCTACCGGCCCGAGGCGCCGCCCGGCACTCCTCCGCTACCCGGCGGCGCTCGCCCGGCACTCCTCCGCTACCCGGCCCGAAGCGCCGCCGGCACTCCTCCGCTACCCGGCCCGAGCGCTCGCGGCACTCCTCCGCTACCCGGCCCGAGGCGCTTCGCGGCACTCCTCCGCTGCCCGGCCCGAGCGCTTCGCCCGGCATTCCCCGCAACCCGGCCCGGCGGCTCGCGGACTTCCCCCTCAGCGGCCCGAGGCGGCTCGCCGGACTTCCCGCAGCGGCCCAGGCGGCTCGCCGCACTTCCCGCAGCGGCCCGGCGGCTCGCCCACTTCCCGCAGCCGGCCCGGCGGCTCGCCGCACTTCCCCGCAGCGGCCCGAGGCGGCTCGCCGCCGCAGCCGGCCCGGCTCGCCCAGTGCCAGTCGAGCTCCGTCCAGTGCCAGTCGAGCTCCGTCCAGTGCCAGTCCCGAGCTCCGTCCAGTGCCAGTCGAGCTCCGTCCCAGTGCCAGTCGAGCTCCGTCCCAGTGCCAGTCGAGCTCCGTCCCAGTGCCAGTCGAGCTCCGTCCCAGTGCCAGTCGAGCTCCGTCCCAGTGCCAGTCGAGCTCCGTCCAGTGCCAGTCCCGAGCTCCGTCCCAGTGCCAGTCGAGCTCCGTCCAGTGCCAGTCCGAGCTCCGTCCCAGTGCCAGTCCGAGCTCCGTCCCAGTGCCAGTCGAGCTCCGTCCCAGTGCCAGTCCCGAGCTCCGTCCCAGTGCCAGTCGAGCTCCGTCCCAGTGCCAGTCCCAGCTCCGTCCAGTGCCAGTCCCGAGCTCCGTCCCAGTGCCAGTCGAGCTCCGTCCCAGTGCCAGTCCCGAGCTCCGTCCCAGTGCCAGTCCCGAGCTCCTTCCTAGTGCTCCCCCCGCGACTCCTATGCGCCGAGGTCGGCCCCCGGACCCCCTCCGTGGCTCCCGCTTCCTGCGCCGAGGTCGGCCCCCGGACCCCCTCCGTGGCTCCCGCTTCCTGCGCCGAGGTCGGCCCCCGGACCCCCTCCGTGGCTCCCGCTTCCTGCGCCGAGGTCGGCCCCGGACCCCTCCGTGGCTCCCGCTTCCTGCGCCGAGGTCGGCCCCCGGACCCCCTCCGTGGCTCCGCTTCCCTGCGCCCGAGTGGCCCCGGACCCCTCCGTGGCTCCCGCTTCCTGCGCCGAGGTCGGCCCCGGACCCCCTCCGTGGCTCCGCTTCCCTGCGCCGAGGTCGGCCCCGGACCCCTCCGTGGCTCCCGCTTCCTCGCCGAGGTCGGCCCCGGACCTGTTCCTGAGCCTCCGCCCACTGGGTTGGGTTTGTTTTTGTGTGTTTTGGACTCTTGGCCTCCACCCACTCGGTTGGGTGTGTTTTTTGTTGTTTTGGACTCTGGCCCACCCTACAGCGCCCCCCACCCCCACCCATGTTGTGTTTTTGGCTTTTTTTTTTTTGGGGCGTCTAGGAGCCGCCCTTTAAGGGGGGGGTAATGTCATGTTCTGTGTTTTCCTGTGTTTATTTTGAAGTTTCCTGTGTGTCTGAGTCTCCGTGTTGTCCTGTCTCCCCTTGATTAGTTCCCAGGTGTGTCTCGTTCCCTGATTACCCTCTGTGTATTTAGTGTGACCTGTGTCTCTGTGTCTTGTTGGATCCTCGTCATTCGTCACGTCTATGTCTCGTCCCTCCGTCGTCCTGTTCCCTGTGATCTGGTTTATTTCATTAAATTCATTATTTTGCATTCAATCCAGTCCAGCTGCGTTTCTGCCTCACCTCCACACCCCAACATGACACACACACCGTACAAATCTACAAGTTAGTGCTGCACACTTTACACACGGCATCACATCTTTAATCACGGAGACTTCCAAGTTTCTACGCAGGCAGCGTATCGACACTGGCAATCACTTCATCCGGGGTTGGTAATTAACTTCCAGCTTTTTTGTTTTTATAGATTCTCATGCATTTCACAACCTTCATGCAAAGTGGGGAGGAGATTACCAAGGAGTCTCTGTCTTACTGACAGCAGTGTGAAAATGTCAGACAGCCGTGTCAAAATGGCAGCAATAAATAGGCATGATTGGCACTGAAAACCAGGTCTTTGAATCTGCTGGAACCTTTGGAAATGTCTAATTTATCGATGGATGCACAGCAGCCTTTACTCATTCAGGTGACGTGAGTTGAAAGCTGGACGGGAAATCTGTCGGAGCTGAAAGAAAACCTCTAAAAGAAGTTCTTGAGGATTTTTTTATTTTATTTTAAAAGAGATTTCTTTGCCCAACTCAGCACATAAACAGCGAGGAATTCCTTAAAGGAATGAGAGCTGGGTAGAAATGTAGGCGCACCATGTCTACCTGGATCATTTCCACTTCTTTATGCTCTGTCCTTCATGGAATTGGTGGATGATTAGTGACACTGAGGTGAGGTGGGAGACCCTGCATATGCTCACACACTATCACACACATTTATCTCTGTCATCTGAGCCAGATCTGCTCCTCGGCTCTTATCTTGTGGATTCTCCAGGTCTTTAGGGAGAAATGGCAGCACGGTCAAGAAAACATGGAGTTTATCCACATGCTGCGCTTTTGGTCACACTTCCCTTCCTGCCCCCACTTTTCTTCACATTCTCTCTCCACTCTGAATGTTGCTGCTGTCTATCTACGTCAGGAGAGTATGAATAAATATCCATGCATTAGCCTGCACAGTGGAAGGAAAGGTGGAGACACTGAAATTTGAAAAGAGGGCTGTCTGGGTGAAAATGAAAGCAAAGAAGACAGTAGTAAGAGTGAAAAAATAGAGTGCTGTCTGCAATATTGACCAGCTTTAAGCACAATATGTTCAGGGAGGCATATATTTAATTGCAGTTTTTATGAGAATAAAGCATGTAAGTTGCTTCAAGAGTAACTCTCTTAATAAAATAGTGACAACTTTAACACCTATAATTTTTGTAACCCCATTTTATACATTTATGACTTTACTTTTAAATGAGACTGCAACTTTAACAGGAAATGCTTTATATGCTCATTTCAGAAAGATAACAATGAAGCACCATCTCCTACCAATGTTTCCGCTGTAAATAATTAGCGGTATCTGCGTAATTAACAATAAATCTTAACTACTGTTGAACAGCTCATAAAACAACTTACGAAGGTAGAGGTCTCCTTTGGTCTGAACCATCTTATTTTAGCTTTTAGATTATCCCTCTAAGGACATGTAGTCTGGATTTATGCTAAATTAAATGCATAATAACTGATTAAAAGCTTTCAGAAAAATAAGTCTCCATCTAAAGGGTTTCAGAAGGGTCAATTTAGGACATCTAAATATCTTTTAGGATAACTATGATTTAAATTCTTTACCTGTACATAAATCCTGGAAAAATAACCTAAGTTAACTTACATATATGTACAAATGTAACCTCTGTTAAAAAAACAAAACAAATATACCCCAATTTGAGGACAAAACCTTTTGAGGGGAGACTTCATATAGGAATGTTTGCTGCTCTGCACTGTTGGCCTTGTAGTTTTGTTACCACTAGTAACATTCTCAAATGAATAGTGTGGGTTTATTTAAATTTTTTTTTTTTCAAAAATAAAAATAAATGACAAATGAAAGGAAATCTAATCAGAGACCAAGAGTTTAAAAAAAATGGATGCATTTCTGACTTTTTAACTTCTAAACATGATATTAAATCTAAGCCTTTTTAGGTCATTGCAAAAAACCCTATTTAAGTACATTATTCCATAACACTCGTGACCATCAGTTCAGTGGATTCCTAAACCTGTTCCTCCTGTCCAGGTTTGCAGAAGGAGGAATAGTACAGATTGGAGCACCAGGATTGGGCTCAGTGGATTTGGAAGTGGATGTTAAGCATTATCAGACATCAGGGAGCTGAAAGTGAATGCTCAAAGTGATGGAGAGTTGCAGTTCACTAACAACACCTGCTTTTATTTCTGGTAGCTTTACAGAGTGGCTTTCCTCAGAAGCAGCTAATTAAAAGACTCCCTCTGTCTTTCCTCCCTGATGCTGACCTCCCTTTGAGATCTGTTGTTGTTCTCAGCAGAATCAATCTCAGAGAAAGCACCACAGTGTTTCACAGCACTGAAGATTTTTTTAATGCACTTAACCAATTATTTTGAGTATTTTTTTATCGACTGGGTAGATTACACTGAAAAAAAATCAGATGAGGAAAAATGAGTTGAATTTACCTTAAAAAAAAGATGCAATAAATGGGGTAGAATGTGTAAATAACATTTAGCACGAATAAAAGAAAAAGAAATCACTTTAGTTTCTTTCCATTAAAAATTGTTAATAGCTAGCTGCAGGGATCCACTCACATGTATCTGAGCTCTGACTCCCTCCTGACCAGGATGTCCCTGATCCTTTCAATCTTGAAGAGCTCCCCCTCAATGTCATCCACAGTAATGGTGGAGTCCGCCATGGACACCACATCGTCCTCTGAAAGAGAGGAAGAAAAAGTCTTATCGCTGGGAAAAAAAACATACATAACGTCTCATGGAGTGTTAGTGTTGCTGTTTTTATCAGGGGAGTTTAAAATTGTTTCAATTACCGCTCACAGACAGGGTGGGTAATAGAGTTTTCAAAAATAATCAACACTGGCACTGCAAAACAATTACCCAGTATGAATGTGCATGTTAAACAGCTGCAGCAGGTGGAGTTGGGAATTTGCTCCCCGCTGTAGAGCAGAGCAGAGAGTCACAGTCAAATCCCAGTTTGTCAGTGACTGGCACGGCTCACATCGCCGCCACTCACCCCTGCACATGCCAACACACACGCATACACACACACACACACACACACACGACCGCACACAAAAATTGTTCAATTGCAAAAAGCCAAGGCAATAGAGCTGCACACTTGTGTCTGCACAGGCGTTCTGCTTCAAAGATTCTCTGTTAATACTAATAATAATTTGTACGGATGCCCATTTTTACACTGAATGCTCTTCAGTATTAATCAACACATTCTCGCACACTGACTGAAATGAGTGGTTATTATAAGGAGGAAGCAAATCTTGGGTAATGGAGATCAAATCAAAGTTTGATGAACATCCTTATCATGAAGGAATAATTTTTTCTTCTAGTGTAAAAGGGCAAACTGTGCTGTGCTGCAGCCTGCACCAATCGCAGATTGAACCATTTATGATGAAAAAAACATCAAATTGGATGCCGATCAAAACACCCTGCATTCTGTACTTTAAACGGTTCACAATTAGTGAAGGATTATGCTCATAATTATCAACTCAATGAGTGGTTGTAGTGAATAAAGAGTCGACTGCCATGTTGTGAGATCAGGTTCCCACTTCTTCCCCCTTTCACTGCTCAGCTCTCACTCTCACTGGCTCCTTCCTGCTCAGAACTTTGATTTGATTGACAGAATGGTGACCTCTCTTTTTAAAAACAGGACAAATACAATGAAAAAAAAGAAGAGGACGCCATCAGCTCATCCATCAGCCCTGCCATTTTATTTGAATGCCAATCTGCACTGAGGACATAGATGATAACTAATTTTGGTTATGGCTCTGTTTGGTAGATTTGCTAGCAGGGCTCTGTTCATTTGTTTTTTTATTAAATAAAAATGAAAAGTTTGATTAAAATATTAAACAAAAGTAACAAGCACAACAAAGAAAACATTCATATTCACTAAGTTAAGGTAAAATCTGAGGCTGTAGATTAACAACCATTCGGGAGCCGAGTCAAAAGAGCCAAACTTTCCCTCCTTCAGCTTCTTAACTTTTTTTAAGAAAGATTTTGCCACAGTTACTCCTGTCACATTTGCTCTAATGGGTATCTTACTAAAATCAAATAAAAAAAAGCTTTGGTTTAAAAAACTGTGCCTCACTTTTAGCAATGGTTACTACCGTATTTATATTTACTTTATAATCACTATCAGTAGCTGATTATGTGTATTTATTAAGGTTTATATTTTATTATCTCCTCTTAGATTTTAGAAATTTTTAAGCACCTTTTGATATAAAAAAAAATTATATTAGATGCTTACAAGCTCATGACAAAAGCCCAGACTGAGCAATTTCAGGAAATCATGTCTTCCTGTGTGTGAATTCATTCATCAAGCAGCTTCGGCTAGCCGGCGGTAAAGAAGGACGCAAACAAATAACACCAATATCACCTCACTTTCTGACTCTGTCGAGCCCTTAATACCTTTTTATTTACACAACTCACTATTCAGCATAGCTCTAATATATCATCTCTATTCAAGTCACACCGAACCTTGATCGAGGTACAACTGAGGTTTAAAGTGCAGCAAATATACTGCTTTATAGTAAAGAGGCAGAATAGGAGTGTGCAATTCTCAGTAAAATTAGATCTGTATGACTCAAGGCTGCCAAAAAAAGCTCTGAAGAATGCATTAACCGTACTTCATGATCAGAATTAGAGTGAACTGGCAAATATTTGCTGGAATGGAGTCTTCATTTTTGTAATTTACAGCTGCACTCCATGACACATAAACGTTGGGCAGTAAGAATGAAAAACACAGTTAAGCAAACAGATTGCAGGCCACTCTGAAAAACCTGGTTAATGCCAAGTTGTTGTAAAGATTCCCCTTCACCATCTTAGATTAGAAACACACAACTTAAATGTTATTGAGCTGACAATCAAACGGTCTTTACCAGACTGACAGCGGGTATTTATTAAGGACAAAATACGTGGCCCAGTCAAAGTACAGAAGAGAAGATGACTTGAAATTGGATTTTCTCTGAGACTAGCCAACATACCTGAACCTGAACTATTTATGTTAAAAAATAAAAACAGTGAGCAGGAATGTCTGTTTCTATATGAGCAAAGCCTGTAGTTGGAGCTGCTATGAAAGATGGTTGACAAATGGCGAAGGGTCTAGAGCAGGGGTCTCAAACTCCAGTCCTCAAGGGCCGCAGTCCTGCAGCTTTTAGATGTGCCTCTGCTGCACCACACCTGAATAGAATAATTAGGTCATTAGCAAGACTCTGGAGAACTGATCTACACAAGAAGGAGGTAATTAAGCCATTTCATTCCAGTGTTTTGTACCTGTGGCACATCAAAAAACTGCAGGACAGCGACTGGAGGACTGGAGTTTGAGACCCCTGGTCTAGAGATACAAATACACCCTTTCCCGATTATTTGAAACTATTTCGTCATCATTTCACAATTAACTGGATCTCGACGTTTTCATGAAAAAGTAGATGTTTTTTGATTTCATTCGGACTGATATAGCTAAGCTGAATTAAAATAAGATACTATATTGGATAAGCAGCTTTAGTAAATTCCATAATATCTTTTATTGAAATGACACAATTATATAGTGTGTAAATAAATAAAATAAGATTCTGTGTGCAGAAAAGGCGATGAATGAAATTTACACACATGGACCATCTGAGAGAGAAAATAATCTGATCTCTTGCTCCTTAGAAACATAATTTTCCATTGTAGAGATGACAAACATGTTAGCTTGTTACAAAGACTACATAAGCATATGCATCAGAAAGCCTGGTGCCACACACACATTATACTTATTGATGTACACTACTGGAGACAGCATGCTGCAGAGGCTCTGTAGACCAGCTAATACTGTCACTAAGCAGTTATGAGTCATCACCAGACCTTTCTGAAATTCTCACTGCTTCATCCAGGCTTACGCTTTTTCTCACTCACTCTCCCTTTACCATTTCTTTTTATTTTTCATCCATAATGTCACCCCATGGCTCCATTCTTAATCCAAACTCCTGCAAATATCAGTGATCTAGTGAGGCAAAATGAAATCATTTTCAAAACTCTATAGCTCTTTTTTACATGGCTGTAAATTGATCTGAGCTTTCTGTGATCAATGACCTTGAGATGAAAATACTGGATTGGGAAAGTAAGAAAAATAAGAGGAAAATATGATAATCAATGCAAAAATATGTAAAAAAAAAAAAAAAAAAAGGGCATATAGTGATGGCTTCCACTGACAGAGTTACAGCATCATCAGGAGACACTGAACTGATCAACAATGTTAAACTGCAATAGAAAACTTTGTTCTTTAACTTTATGAATATGATTTAGTTACAACTTGTCAGGAAGACAAAAGAATGCTTTTCTTCAAAAACAACACAACATAAAACATTTAGAGCTACTAAATGTTTTATGTTGTGTTGGACTAATATGAGATATATGAACAAATAAAAACTTGCAAATGGAAATTTTAATGAAAATATCATATTAAATAAAGTCTGCATTGCTTTATAGGGCTGGACAAAAGTAATTAGACCCCTTGAAGTCTATTATATTTTGTTTCATTAAATAAGAAATGCCAGGATATTTGGGGGACATTTTGTCACAAACCAACACAAAGTAATGAATATTTGTGTATAAGAAGAAAAATTACAGATAAATGAAAGTAAAATCTGACATATTTCACAAGTTGTTTGTGTTCAACCCCTAAATTATTTGTCCTTTTCATTATTTCTTTTGTGAAATAACTCAAGCTCAGTCATCAACCACTTCATTCTAACTCTGATTGTATATTTAGCATCGTTGTCCTGTTGGAAGGTGAAACTCTGGCACAGTCTAAAAGGTTTTACAACCTCGAACAGGTTTTCTTCCGATATTGCCCTCTCTTTAGCTCCATCCATCTTCCTGTCAACTCTGACCCTGTACTGAGAAAAAAATACATTTCCGAAGGATGATGCTGCTACCTCAAATTAGCTTAGTTTTTTCTCTTTGTTTAACTTCTTTTAATTGTAAGTTGTTTAATTCACAATCTGTAATGAGTGGTTGACAAAAACATCCAGTTAGCCTCCCCTACTGGTCCACGAGTCACTCACATCAGAGCGCGAAACAATCTGTGTCACAGATAATTATTACAATGAAGTTTAACAATATATTTTTCTCCAACATGTGACCGTATAGTGGTTATAATTAATAATACATCTTTAATATGAATTTTATAAAATTTCATCTTTCCTTTATAAATGAAACAATCTAGAAAATAAATACAGATAGCAATCAAAATTAATTATTAAATTACTAAATAGCACCCTCTAGTGCTTCACAGAAAACAACGGCCATGTTGTCATGGAAACAGCTAATAAACAAACTAACAAATTGGCAAACATAACTGACAAACAGGCTAATACAACAGACAAACTGACAAACATAACTGACAAACTGACAAACATAACTGACACATTAAATTATTGACATTTTTACGTGTAATGATTGGTTGACAAAAACTTCCAGTTAGCCTCCCCTACTGGTCCAACAGTCACTCTGTGTACCGCAACAACACTCCAATTTAGTCCCCGAACAAAACCACAAAAACAAGTTAGAGGAGAACCGGATTTGATGACTTACCACATCAGAGCACAAAACAGTCTGTGTGGAATTTCCGGTTTCCCCTCTTATTCTCTTTTAAAGTGAAGACAGCACGTCAATATGAATTATGGTTTGTCCACAACTTCTTTCTAAGCGACCCAAAGTTTTTGATTTTTTGAAAAATCAGAGTGTAAATGCCGCTCCGCCAGAGTGAGATTCATAGTGACATTTTGACCCCAAATCATTTTTTTACTCGCCCTCATGCTCACAAATATCACATGATTGGTATCAAATTCGGTCATGACATTGATACGCATGCCTGCTCCGGTCAAAGGTTTTAAAAAATTATCTAGTTCTTTTGGTTTTCTGTCAAGGTGCTTCAGAGCAAAATCATGCGCCAGGGTATCTGACAGATCTTACTGATTCACTTCCATGTATTTCTGAAAAAATTCAGACCTTGGCACACACCTTCTTTATATCATCGCTGTTAATACTGTGAATGACCAATTTGCATCACCACTGAATATGGCGATGGTTTATTCAAAGTGATGTGCAGTGTTAGTTTTTTTCTACACATTTTGCATGTAAGTCATAAAAGGTTTAGTTTGCTTCTTTGTATTCTAAAAGCTGCTTGTTCACCGTTGTTGTCTAAAAACCTCCCAAGTGAAATGGATTTTTGTTGAATTTGTCAAAAATTAAATCATATATAAATCTGTTAATCTCTTCATGTTAAATAAATTTAAAAATATTACTTTTTATTTAAGTATTTATGTCAGCTTGATTCATGCAAAACTGATATGATTGTTTCCATAGCAACAATCAGAAGCAAGACATCAGAAGTCCAGTGAGGACACCGATGAGGTCATAGATGACATCATGTACATCACAGTAGATCAAAGAAGTTCTAAAGCTTGAATGCTTGAATCTCAAAGCCTCAGTCAGGATCCAGACACTTTGTGGAGATTCAGATTTGTGCAGAGCAATAATGTTTAGTGTTTCGAATGTCCTCGTTCCCTTGTTTATCCCACTTAGTTGGGGCCTGGGATATGCTGTCACCATGGGGTTGAAGAAAGTCTTCCCTGAAGCGTTTAGTTTAACAGGAAAGATTTACAACAAAAGTTATTATCTGGATGATTTGTTTTGGCAAGGTCTTCCATCCAATGACAAAGTATAAACCAAACCGGCTGGCAAGGTTTGTTAGGAAAAGGCTATGGAACCGCAGACTCTGACCAGACAAGGACTATATGAGGCAGTACAGCGGACGACTGTACTGTCTCTGGACAAACAGGTTTGTCCCCAACTAGTGTGTCGGTTGTTAGTTCTGACTGAGACTGTACGAGACAGTACCAAGGAGAATCTTACTGTCTTCGAACAAACTGATCCGGCTGGGGAAGTTTGTTCAAAGACGACGGTATAGGGTGAGTGTGAGAGTACAGCCACAGAAAAATCTAACCCAGCTGGGAAAGATTTGTCTGCGGCTGACCTCGCAGCCAAAGCTGTAGCTGAAGTGACAGCACAAGCTTTGGTTTTGTTGGTTTCATCTCTTTCCTTTCCAGACGAGAGTTCTCTGAAGGTCTGACTTAAACTTATGGGACAAAAGGGCCTCTCCTTGGGCTGCCACCTTATCGTGGTGGAGGGGTTTGAGTGCCCCAATGATCCTGGGAGCTATGCTGTCCGGGGCTTCATGCCCCTGGTAGGGTCACCCAAGGCCTCATGCCCCGATGATGGATTCAAACTTTGGACTACGTGTTCCCTCGCCTGGACGCGGGTCACCAGGGCCCCACTCTGGAGCCAGGCCTGGAGGGGGGGCACGACGGCGAGCGTCCGGTGGCCGGGCTTTTACCCATGGAGCCCAGCGGGCCCAGCCCGAAGAGGAAACATGGGTCCCCCCTCCCATGGGCCCACCACCTGTGAGAGGGGCCAACGGGGTCGGGTGCATTGTGTGATGGGTGGCAGCCGAAGGAGGGGACCCTGGCGGTCTGATCCTCGGTTGCGGAAGCTAGCTCTTGGGACATGGAATGTCACCTCTCTGGTGGGGAAGGAGCCGGAGCTAGTGTGTGAGGCTGAGAGGTTCCGGCTAGAAATAGTCGGTCTCACCTCGACGCATGGCTCTGGTTCTGGAACCAGTCTCCTTGAGAGGGGCTGGACAAACTTCCACTCTGGAGTTGCCCAAGGTGAGAGGCGTCGGCAGGGGTGGGCATACTTGTTGCTCCCCATCTCGGCGCCTGTCGTTGGGGTTTACCCAGTGAACGAGAGGGTAGCCTCCCTCCGCCTGCGGGTGGGGGGACGGGTCCTGACTTTCGTTTGTGCTTACGGGCCGAACGACAGCTCAGATTACCCACCCTTTTTGGAGTCCCTAGAGGGGGTACTGGAGAGTGCTCCACCTCGGGACTCCCTTGTTCTGCTGGGGGACTTCAACGCTCACGTGGGCAATGACAGTGAGGCCTGGAGGGGCGTGGTTTTGCTTAAAGTTGTTTTGGCTACTAGGGTCAAAACTACTTTAAGCAAATGTCAAAAATACATTTTGTAATCAAATTTTACGTTGAAACAGAGGAACAAAAGGGCCACTCTGCGAGGGAGAAGCCATCAGTCCAAAAGCGACACAAAACGTCAGTCTTATATATATATAACTTAACTTATATATATATATCAATAGATATATATCTATTGATATATATATATATATATATATCAATAGATATATATCTATTGATATATATATATATATATATATATATATATATAGAGAGAGAGAGAGAGAGAGAGAGAGATACAGTATAGACCAAACGTTTGGACACAGGCTAATACAACAGACAAACTGACAAACATAACTGACACATTAAATTATTGACATTTTTACCTGTAATGATTGGTTGACAAAAACTTCCAGTTAGCCTGGAAGTTTTTGTCAACAGTCACTCTGTGTACCGCAACAACACTCCAATTTAGTCCCCGAACAAAACCACAAAAATAAGTCAGAGGAGAACCGGATTTGATGACTTACCACATCAGAGCGCAAAACAGTCTGTGTGGAATTTCCGGTTTCCCCTCTTATTCTCTTTTAAAGTGAAGACAGCACGTCAATATGAATTATGGTTTGTCCACAACTTCTTTCTAAGCGACCCAAAGTTTTAGATTTTTTGAAAAATCAGAGTGTAAATGCCGCTCCGCCAGAGTGAGATTCATAGTGACATTTTGACCCCAAATCATTTTTTTACTCGCCCTCATGCTCACAAATATCACATGATTGGTATCAAATTCGGTCATGACATTGATACGCATGCCTGCTCCGGTCAAAGGTTTTAAAAAATTATCTAGTTCTTTTGGTTTTCTGTCAAGGTGCTTCAGAGCAAAATCATGCGCCAGGGTATCTGACAGATCTTACTGATTCACTTCCATGTATTTCTGAAAAAATTCAGACCTTGGCACACACCTTCTTTATATCATCGCTGTTAATACTGTGAATGACCAATTTGCATCACCACTGAATATGGCGATGGTTTATTCAAAGTGATGTGCAGTGTTAGTTTTTTTCTACACATTTTGCATGTAAGTCATAAAAGGTTTAGTTTGCTTCTTTGTATTCTAAAAGCTGCTTGTTCACCGTTGTTGTCTAAAAACCTCCCAAGTGAAATGGATTTTTGTTGAATTTGTCAAAAATTAAATCATATATAAATCTGTTAATCTCTTCATGTTAAATAAATTTAAAAATATTACTTTTTATTTAAGTATTTATGTCAGCTTGATTCATGCAAAACTGATATGATTGTTTCCATAGCAACAATCAGAAGCAAGACATCAGAAGTCCAGTGAGGACACCGATGAGGTCATAGATGACATCATGTACATCACAGTAGATCAAAGAAGTTCTAAAGCTTGAATGCTTGAATCTCAAAGCCTCAGTCAGGATCCAGACACTTTGTGGAGATTCAGATTTGTGCAGAGCAATAATGTTTAGTGTTTCGAATGTCCTCGTTCCCTTGTTTATCCCACTTAGTTGGGGCCTGGGATATGCTGTCACCATGGGGTTGAAGAAAGTCTTCCCTGAAGCGTTTAGTTTAACAGGAAAGATTTACAACAAAAGTTATTATCTGGATGATTTGTTTTGGCAAGGTCTTCCATCCAATGACAAAGTATAAACCAAACCGGCTGGCAAGGTTTGTTAGGAAAAGGCTATGGAACCGCAGACTCTGACCAGACAAGGACTATATGAGGCAGTACAGCGGACGACTGTACTGTCTCTGGACAAACAGGTTTGTCCCCAACTAGTGTGTCGGTTGTTAGTTCTGACTGAGACTGTACGAGACAGTACCAAGGAGAATCTTACTGTCTTCGAACAAACTGATCCGGCTGGGGAAGTTTGTTCAAAGACGATGGTATAGGGTGAGTGTGAGAGTACAGCCGCAGAAAAATCTAACCCAGCTGGGAAAGATTTGTCTGCGGCTGACCTCGCAGCCAAAGCTGTAGCTGAAGTGACAGCACAAGCTTTGGTTTTGTTGGTTTCATCTCTTTCCTTTCCAGACGAGAGTTCTCTGAAGGTCTGACTTAAACTTATGGGACAAAAGGGCCTCTCCTTGGGCTGCCACCTTATCGTGGTGGAGGGGTTTGAGTGCCCCAATGATCCTGGGAGCTATGCTGTCCGGGGCTTCATGCCCCCGGTAGGGTCACCCAAGGCCTCATGCCCCGATTATGGATTCAAACTTTGGACTATGTGTTCCCTCGCCTGGACGCGGGTCACCGGGGCCCCACTCTG
This sequence comes from Gambusia affinis, assembly GCF_019740435.1. Taxonomy (NCBI): domain Eukaryota; kingdom Metazoa; phylum Chordata; class Actinopteri; order Cyprinodontiformes; family Poeciliidae; genus Gambusia; species Gambusia affinis. The sequence continues at coordinate 12,367,532 of NC_057871.1, read as the reverse complement.
GAGCCAGGCCTGGAGGGGGGGCACGACGGCGAGCGTCCGGTGGCCGGGCTTTTACCCATGGAGCCCAGCGGGGCCCAGCCCGAAGAGGAAACATGGGTCCCCCCTCCCATGGGCCCACCACCTGTGAGAGGGGCCAACGGGGTCGGGTGCATTGTGTGATGGGTGGCAGCCGAAGGAGGGGACCCTGGCGGTCTGATCCTCGGTTGCGGAAGCTAGCTCTTGGGACATGGAATGTCACCTCTCTGGTGGGGAAGGAGCCGGAGCTAGTGTGTGAGGCTGAGAGGTTCCGGCTAGAAATAGTCGGTCTCACCTCGACGCATGGCTCTGGTTCTGGAACCAGTCTCCTTGAGAGGGGCTGGACAAACTTCCACTCTGGAGTTGCCCAAGGTGAGAGGCGTCGGGCAGGGGTGGGCATACTTGTTGCTCCCCATCTCGGCGCCTGTACGTTGGGGTTTACCCCGGTGAACGAGAGGGTAGCCTCCCTCCGCCTGCGGGTGGGGGGACGGGTCCTGACTTTCGTTTGTGCTTACGGGCCGAACGACAGCTCAGATTACCCACCCTTTTTGGAGTCCCTAGAGGGGGTACTGGAGAGTGCTCCACCTCGGGACTCCCTTGTTCTGCTGGGGGACTTCAACGCTCACGTGGGCAATGACAGTGAGGCCTGGAGGGGCGTGGTTTTGCTTAAAGTTGTTTTGGCTACTAGGGTCAAAACTACTTTAAGCAAATGTCAAAAATACATTTTGTAATCAAATTTTACGTTGAAACAGAGGAACAAAAGGGCCACTCTGCGAGGGAGAAGCCATCAGTCCAAAAGCGACACAAAACGTCAGTCTTATATATATATAACTTAACTTATATATATATATCAATAGATATATATCTATTGATATATATATATATATATATATATATATATATATATATAGATACAGTATAGACCAAACGTTTGGACACAGGCTAATACAACAGACAAACTGACAAACATAACTGACACATTAAATTATTGACATTTTTACCTGTAATGATTGGTTGACAAAAACTTCCAGTTAGCCTGGAAGTTTTTGTCAACAGTCACTCTGTGTACCGCAACAACACTCCAATTTAGTCCCCGAACAAAACCACAAAAATAAGTCAGAGGAGAACCGGATTTGATGACTTACCACATCAGAGCGCAAAACAGTCTGTGTGGAATTTCCGGTTTCCCCTCTTATTCTCTTTTAAAGTGAAGACAGCACGTCAATATGTATTATGGTTTGTCCACAACTTCTTTCTAAGCGACCCAAAGTTTTAGATTTTTTGAAAAATCAGAGTGTAAATGCCGCTCCGCCAGAGTGAGATTCATAGTGACATTTTGACCCCAAATCATTTTTTTACTCGCCCTCATGCTCACAAATATCACATGATTGGTATCAAACTCGGTCATGACATTGATACGCATGCCTGCTCCGGTCAAATGTTTTAAAAAATTATCTAGTGCTTATGGTTTTCTGTCAAAGTGCTTCAGAGCAAAATCATGCGCCAGGGTATCTGACAGATCTCACTGATTCACTTCCATGTATTTCTGAAAAAATTCAGACCTTGGCACACACCTTCTTTATATCATCGCTGTTAATACTGTGAATGAGGTAGAGATATGAATGGCGGGACTATCGGAGATCACAAATAGCCCTCTCATATGCTTCAAACAGTTTCCGAATATGTATTCCCGAACGAGAAGGAGTTGTTTGCAATGCTTTTTTTAGTCAAATTGGCTGTCTCAAACAGAGAATTGTCTCCCCCTGGATGTCTCACTCACGCCTGGCAGGTGGCAGAGAGGATTATTTACCATAGCAACAGAACCCAGAGCAGGGAGAGCTGCTTTGGACTACAAATACGCATCACTGTAGTTCGAACTATGTTGGAAGACTCAGTTAAAACAGAGGAGGACTGAGCTGGCCTTTAGAACTACTTGCTGTTATGGGTTGTATATAACTCATTTAACTCAGTCACTGTTACATTGGGATGACTTTGACCCTTTCAAATGAAGCTTAACAAAAATTTCAAAATAAAAGCCTTGGCAATTTTTATATCATGTAATTTCTCTTTTTGGCTTTATATGACTGGTTTATCCAAAGCACTCTTACTCGTTGGATTAGTGTGGGCATTTAATATACAATTACACTGAAGTCAATATTCATTTTAGACAGGACATTGAAAACACGGTTCAGTACTTGTTAAATTGCACTCTACAGTAATGCTTTGGGAGTCAATAGTGCTAGTCAATATGACATCATATATGTACACAAATGTCAGATTCAGCCTAGTCAATAGAGACAGAAGGATAAGTTTTTTTAAAAAATGACCTGTTTTTTTGGCGTCTCCGCTCCATGTGGTGTGCTCCAGTGAACCATACTGGTGAGAGGATCCTTGCTTCTTCTCCATCGGTGCTGCAGCTGCTCTCCGGTAGTAAGAGGCAGGGCAGCAGCAGAGAACTACAGGGGAGGGTCTTGCAGGCGGATTGTTGATGTATTTGTGAGTCATCAGCAGTCAGTCACTAACGTACGGAGGCAAAGGCGGCAAGATGTTCCAGAGGTTCCCTCCAGCTCTGGCAGGAGAATGCTAATGTGTCAATGTGTACCAAACAAACAGCGCCATCTGGTGACCTCTGGACATAATTATAGCAACCAACTTTCTCCCAATAAATAAAGACATGAAACAGTAGCTTTTCTTTTTTTTTTTTTAGAAAACAAAATCATTTATTTAGACAATAACATTCCCAAAGTCGGAATACAACATATATTCATAACATCAGGAAGAAATAATGTGCAAAATACATCATGAATTTCAAACCCATGATTAAACCCCTGCCAGATCAGCAGATACACATATACATGCACCTAATTGGTTAATGAATCTTATTCATTTATACACACACCACTTCCAGTTCCTGAGGTCTTTAGCGACAGAAATCATACTCATTATGGTGCAAATTATACTTGATTTTAACCTGTAAAAACAAATACATTAAACAGTAATTTAAAGGGAAACTTCATCTTTTTTTTAAGTGAAACTGTTAAAAATGGAAAAAAAAAAAAAACATTAATATGATACCTGCAATATATAAATATTGGTATCTAATTCTAGTAAGCTGTGAGAAACCAAAAGCAAAGCAGATTTGAACCATCTAGAAAAAAACCTTGTAATCTAAAAAATGTTACAGCAGTCAATGGAAACACTTCAATAAATATTTTTATCACATCATAATCATGTACTGAGCCATTATCTACACAGAACCCAATGATTCGAAGTAGGAGGAAGTGCACAAATGATGATCTTCTTTGACAGAAAATGTAACATTTAAAACCCAAAATAACAATTCATTTTAGTACAGAAGTATAAAAATAAATGATGATAAATTTTAATCTGCCATAAAGCTTTGGGTTCAAACATTGCTTAGCTTCATATCAGCTATGTCCTGTTCTCAGTAGTTCATTGATGGTGGTGTAGGACTTCCTACCGCTGTCTCCTCTATATTTAGTCATCAGCATCAGTATAAATAACTACCCAGTTTACTTAAATTGCTATGGCATTTTTGAGACTGGGGTTGTTTTAAGACGCTAGAAATCCATTTAGGTCTTAGCACCTCTTTAACAAGCTGATAGATTCAATTTCAGTGTCAAATCAAGAGGTCAAACAGCTTACTGCTGCAGGTAACTAACCATTAATAATCTTTAAATACAACCTTTGCTTCACTTTTACATTTGCCATGAAAAACAAAACCAATAGTTGTGTCAGATCACATCTTCCCTCGCTAAGCTGAGAGATATCAAAAGGTGATTATGCATCAATAGAATATTTCACAGTAATTATAAGTCTTATTTTATGCTTTAAATATATACTTTACACAGCTTTAAAAATGCTAATTTAGTGCAACATATAATTTAAACACTAAAATATACCATTTAATGTATAGCAGGTCCACTTCAATGCTGCAAGATTTTTTACTTGTGTTTATGCACAGATTTGAACATGTCTGTGTTGTGTAATTCCAACCCTAAAAAACTGTCCCTGTAGTTAGTGCATATTGCCTTGTAAGAGGGTAAATCAGAGGTTTAACAGCACCTTCCTAACTATTAATTTGATTGTAATTAATAGTTGCTTCTGTCCTGAGTAATTCCTGACAATGCTCATGCTTCTAGTCTCACCATGTTATATCAGGTGCTTCTGGAAAATATCTGCAATCAAAATAGAGACTAATGTCAGTCATGTCACCTTGAAAAGAGTGTACATTACGTAGCAGATAAGACAGGTCTAGATGGTCTGAATGATAGCAGTAACAAAGATCCTGAGCATCAGATGAGATAAGAGCAGTAAGAGCAATGTTCAAGCAGGTGGCAGGTCAGCTGAGAGTGCATTCTTGTATCTGTGTGTGTGTGTCTGTGTGGGTCAGAAAGAAGGTTTGACGGTAGTGTGTAAATAGGAGTAAAGTAAGCGTTAAGATCAGCTCTTCAAATCTTCTGCATTTTGTGATGCCTTCATAAAGCATGTTCCCCGCAGATTTGTTATTACAACTTCCAAATTACTAACTGATAAATTTTTTTCTTGCACTGAAATACAAACACTGATCAGCCACAAAACTAAACCTCTGACAGGTAATGAAAACTGATTAACGTCAGTATGATGCCATAGTAAACAGCAGGACATGTCGTATAACACTGTTTTGTCAAATGCCAAACACAGATGTCAGATCATTGCGAGTTCAAGTGAAGTCTCAAGGGCAATGACTGAAATTAACATTTTCTCATCACGATCACGATTGTGGTCATTATTACAATAATACAACAACCATGAACAGATTGTTACAGACTGTTAGCAGCTAACAGTCCATGAAGATCCCTGGTAAACAATTCAAACACACCATTTAATAGGATAATCTTTTGTCAGAGATTATTGACTGTGGTTTGCTTTTATAATGAACTGTGTTAAATGAACCAAATCCTTTGAAAAAACCTGTTACCTCCCCCACCTGTGGTGGCTCTGCACCAAGAACTGTAGGAGACAACAGAAAAACCTCTGAAGACGACATGAGCACAACTCCCTTGTTCACAAAATGAAATCAAATATGGAATGGCGTCAGATTTTAGGGGTTGTAGGATCTCTCTTTTTTTTTTTTGGTAAAAGACCACAAGCCGTTTCTCCCACTAGCACTAGATTCACACACCTGTGTTGGTTGTTTTTAACCAACAAAAACAAAAGCTTTTTTGGTCTGCATAAGAGTTTGATGCATTCCTTGCTAAATGAACCAGATTTTCTCTGCAAACAAACTAGAGGTTGAATGAAAAGTGGATCAAACAGGACTGCTGAAAATGCTCCCTAAGTTGCAAACGCAGGTTCCCATCTCTAGAACAAGCACAATGCATGACGGCCGCACCCTGAACTTCTAAGTGGCTTTTTTGTGGCTGATCAATATAAATGTATATTTGCTTACTTAATTTTCTCTGCTGGTCTCTCTGGACAATATTGATCATTGGTATTAGGCACAGTTAAATGTAATGAATATCTGTGATCATTAAAGTGTGCACAGCAGGTTTTTCATGAAGAGCACAATGCTGATCTAGGTTAATCCCATCTTGCAGCATGATAAAACTTCTTAACACTGTAAAACCAGTGGACTTGATGAGGCAGTCACTTGCAGAATTTGATCATATGTGGCGCTTAAGTTACTTCTAAATTGAAAAAAAAAAAAAAGTCTCTCTCAATGTCAATCAATGTCAGTAAGAGCAAAGTGGCAGATGTGAAACACTTTGGGTCCATGAGCAGCTCATTAGGTCTGAAAGGCAACTGTTTTTTCTTTTGTTGTTGTTCTTAGAAGATCAGATTGGGAAGACGATCATCATTCCCGCTCACTAAGCAAAGTGAGAATAGCGTTACTCCTTCATGATGAGTTGGGTAACTTTGACACATCAGTTGATAATGCCAGCAAATGTATTGACTGGCAGAGGGAGAGTTTTGCTCATGTATTTGCTCAGTCCAGCATCTTTAGCTCCGTCAGTGCAGAATTTGGACCCCATGTATTTCTGCACGCAGTAGCCAGGATCCAGACAGGGAGAGATCTCGATGCTACAATGAAAATGTTCAAAATAGTCGGTCAGTTTGAACTGCACAAAAATGTGCGGAATGTTTTTACGGCTTCAGAGTAAGCTGCATCAAAATTTAATGTCACTTATTTAAACTCAGCAGTCATGGCTGATCTTCATTCAAAGGTGTGTAGCAGTTCAAATCGTTACCTCTGCACATGTTTGTAAATCCTCCGACTGTCTTTGTCCAGCGTGATAGTAAACGATCGCCTCTCCAAGGTACGAATCTTAATATTGCTTGTTCGAATCTTTGATTCCTGTCCAAATAAAATAAAATAGAAAATGCACATTAGGTGCTTCATGAAATGTTTACATACAGTGCACATAAAACTATCACATTCCTCAAAACCTTGAACACATTGTGGTGTTACCACAAACCTCTGTGCATTTAATTGTGATTTTTATGTGACCAACCAGTACACAATTGTGAAATGGAAGAAAAATGATAAATGCACTTCCAATTTATGACAAATACAAATGTGAAAATTGTGGCATTTGAATTCATCCCACTGAGTGAATGTGCTGTTGCACTTTCACTGCTGTTACAGCTGCTTCGTCCTTACCAGCTTTGGACATCTACACACTAATCTGCCTGCCCAGATCTAAAAAAAAACCCTGAAAGTCATTCAGACACAAAAAAAGTGTATTATTTATAATCTAACTCTTATTTAAACTTCTTCACAACTTTCTAGTTGGCCTGTCGTGTTCCTTTGTCTTCATGATGCTGTTTGTTCACTATTGTTCTCTAACTTTCACAGAAAATCTGGATTTATACTGAGAAACAGACGGACTATTTTTAATAATTAGGTGATAATCAAAGTATTTTATTTAGGGCTATTAGAATCAACCTAAATGCACACCACACTTTTAAGTATACAGTTTATTTAAAAAAAATAATGTTGAAAACTATGTATCATTTTTCATTTTGCTTCACAATGGCACTGCCTTGTTTTGGTGATAAAATCCAAACTAATGTTTTTGTTTTTATGTGACAAAACTGCATGAATGCTTTTGCAAGGCAGTTTATTTTAGTTCGGTGTTCATCACTTCGGTGGTTCTGTCTTGACTCACCCCACTCGAGCCTTTTGTCTTTGATGGAGCTTCATTCAGTGTTAGAGTCAAACAGTTCAGATCTACAAACAGAAAGGTAAGAGATTATTCACAGCACATGAATGAGGCGAATCAGAAAACCGGACAGCTGGTATTTGTGATTAAGCATTATGTAGAAGAAAAGCTAAACTGAAAACTGAACCTTCTGCTTCGCAGGAGGGAATGGCATTAATCTGAGCGCCTGTTGTTCGCGTTGAAATTCCTACGTCAACATCCCGCCCACTTAATGTCATCTGGACAGCACAGAGGAAAAACACAAGAACAACAAGTAAGTATCAGAGGCCACAAATAGAAGCAAATGCCAGATCACAAAGATTAGTAGAGATAGGAATTTACCAGCACTTTTTGGCATTTGGTAAGGCATCTGGCAAAGATTCCTGTCAGTGGAATCTTATGAGGAAATGCTGGATGTCAAAAAGTACAGCTCACCTTTTTGTAATTCATAGAGATAACAGCTCCGCAAACGTCAGCCGAGCCCACGCTCTTCTTATGTTTATCTGTTTGAAAATATGATTTATGTAGTTTCATCAGTGGGTCAGGGTTTGTGGCATGTCAAAAACAAGACAAAGAGAAGAGAGAGCAGGTGGAGTCTGGTTTACTTTTTAGTTTTTTATATTTGTGATTAAGATTTGGTGACTAACAAAGAGAAGCTCACAATGTATTGAACCTGCAGGTAGACTGTGTAAAATATCTGAGGAAAAGCAATAGAAAACAGCCATGTGTTGTCCAGTCACCTTTCATTGAAGCTGCAATATGTCTGAATTCTGGAAACTCTATTTCCAGGTTAGTAAGGAACACATCTTCCACTGGATCCCTTGTCATGCTGTTGAATACAATCTAATAGAAAAGGAAACTTTATTAGAACTATAAAATATTTACAGAAGATGTTATTTAAAAAAATAAATCTACATTTTAGATGAACAACATAAAAAAAGTCAAAATGTCTGTACCTTTACAAAATAGATGGTGAAGTAGACAGGCTGCTGGCCGCTGCGGATGTAGTAAGCAATGACATCAGAGATGAATGGGTCTTTAGGTCTCTCAGTATTCATTTCTTGCTGAAAGAAAAAAATCGTGAAAGATGAATCCACCTGACGGCACAATGTTGGGCCTTGTCACACTCAGGATATCAATGTGCCATAAAAACACTATGAGCGACACAGAAGACTATATAAAATAAGAATCAAATACTTTCTATAAATGAAAATAAAAATCAAATCAATCAAATCACTTCTAAATGTCTCAAAAGACCCAGGATGCTCCTCTCTGTTTTAATTTGATGCTGGATTTTATTGAGACGGATATTTGGAAAATGTACAAGAAGCTTTGGTTAAAAATGACAAGAAATCTAGACAAGAACATGTTTGGATTAGCATCCAGAGGATTTCTGGGCCTTCTGACAAACTAACTCACATGTATTGTCATTTGCATTTTTTTCCCCATGCGATAATTTTTCTGTTTCCTGTATAAGAATACAGTTGGGACAGTTTCAACAGTGCTTACAGTTTCTTTACTTGTGGTTTTGGTAAATTCAGCACATTTCTTTTCCTCACAGAAATGTTGCAAAGCAACTTCCTGTGTTTGAGCACAAGAAGAGAGCAGCTGCAATGCTGACAGACTAAACATAGGGTAAAACAGTGATATTTGCATAAGATACATATGTAAGGTGAGCCTCATAAAGAATCTGGCAACACTAAGTAAGCTAAAAGTTTCTAAAGATACATTTTAAGATGTCATACCAATTTAGCCAGTTTATGAATCATGCATCCCAAACTGTTGATGTTGCTGTTGTACCATGGATCCACGTTGCTCAAGTAGGAACCAAGAGTACAGGAATCCCCCGTGGACTGACTGAGGTTTACCTACAAATAAGGAACATGAAACAAAAAATCCCTCAAACAACATAGAAGAATCAGTAAAAATCATCGGAAGAGCTTTAAGTTTGAAATGGTCCACATTAAAAAGAGGAAGGTCTCACTGTTAAGCAACAAAAATGGTTGTAGGAAAGAAGAGCTACAAAACAACAGAGATAGTAGGAGAGAGTAGGCCACAACCTAACATAACCTTTTTGGGTATTTTTCTGCAAAATGATAATAAAACCTGTTGTATGTAGTCTGAAACATAAATCTCCATAAATTAGAGCGAAATATAGTATATGTATAGAAGGTTTTTTAAAGAAAATTATGTCCAAGTAATTTCAACAACTACAGTACATAATAGGTCTGTGTCACAATTACCCACAATTAGGATTTTCCCCATGTTTCACAATTCCCGCATGTTTATTTACTCTTATGTAAGTGGGCTGGATTTCACCCAGAGAGGTTGTCTTACCGTAACAGGAGAGACTGGCAGCTGAGCAGGGCGAACAGGAATGTAGTAGAACTGGAGACTGACTTTCATTGTAAGAAAAAGCCGCCGTGCTTCTCTCTTTCTGTAAAGGCCACAGAATAGATTCACCAGAAGTGTCAGGCCCCCTCAGTTCTGACAACTGTGGTTAAGCACGTGGTGCGTTTCAGGAAGTTACATTTGCAGTCAAAGAACTTCTGTTTATTTCTCAATTCAGGAGCCGAAAGCTCATCTTAGGATTTAGGGTCAAAAGATGACATCATGAGTCTGATGCCATGTGTCTTTAGAAAACCACATTTGTTTCTTAATCTAGAGCCAGCTATTACATCAACTGCTAAAGCAGGCAGAAACTTACAACACACATAACATTTGCTGCCCCTTTTGAAGCTTTTCAGCTATGAAGTTCTTCATACCTTATATAGATATGGTAGTATGCTTCATCAGGCAGCTGTTTAACAGTTTAATGCATGAACAAAAACCACCCCATGACAGTGTAATACAGTGGAGTCAAAAATGGTTTCCCTCCTACCTGATTTCCAAATTTTTTGCATGTTTGTCCCACTTATCTGTTTCAGAAGACCAAACCAATTTAATTATTAGTCAGTTAGATAGTTACATGCCCCTGTTTGAAAAGGTGATTGACCTCTCTCTGTTAAAACTTTGTGTGGCGTATCATTGTCTCTAGCCACATCTAGGTGTGATTAGTGATGCACCAGTTCTCAATCAAGACGTCACTCAAATAGGACCTGGATGACAAAGTGAAGTACACTAAAAGATTCTCAAAAGCTAGACATCATGCAGTGATCTAACAAAGTTCAGGGATAAAGGAGAAAGAATCTAATTGAGATCTATCAGTCTGGAAAGTGTTACAGAGCCATTTCTAAGCATTTGGGACTCCAGGTTGTCATCACAAATGATGACAACCTGGAGCTGTGGTGACACTTCACATCTAGCACCAAAGTAGCAATGCATTCCAGACAAAAAACATACAAATATGGTGGTGGTAGCGTGATAGTATGATTCTGTTTTGCTGCTTCAGGAAGAACCATAAATTCTGCTGTCAACCAAAAAAATTGTGAAAGAGAACGTCCGGCCATATGGCAGGAAAATTATCCAAAACACACCAGCAGTTTCACATCTGAGTGTCTGAAGACAAAATGAAGACTTTGGACTGGCCTAGTCAAAGTCCTGGCCTAGATCCTACTGAGATGTGGCTGCATTACCTTAAAAAAAGTTGTTTGTATTTGAAAGCCATCCAATGTGACTGAATTATAACAAGTCTGCAAAGATGAGTGGGCCAAAATTCCCCCACAGCTGTAAAAGATTCACTGCAGGTTGTTGCAAATCATTTCCGTTGTTGCTGCTAAGGGCGGCTCAACTGGTAATTAGGCTTTGGGGGCAATCATTTTATTTTACACAGCACCATATAGGTTTATAAACAAATGTGTTTAGAAACTGCATTTTGTCCTGAAACCCTCATTCTGGAAGAATGGAAAGAAATTAAATCTAAATAGAAAGATTAATGTTCCCAATCCATTTACAGATGAGCAAGTTTACAATCCAGTGGTCAGTACGGGTATCCTGTATTATTCTAACACAACATGTAAGAATATTGGCTTGATTAAAAGGAAATTGTAGTTAAGAGTTGGTTCATTTTGCAGGAAGTTTCGATTGGATATCTAATTTCCTTTTGGTTATTTTCAAGTAATGTTTTGTCACAATAGAATCTCTTTGTTCCCGTTCTGTTTTTTTTAAATTGTTGTTGTTTTGATTTTTGTTGTTATAAATGGAAATGTTAAAGTAAAGTTTAATATCACCTCATGTGATCATGAGGTGATATTAAACTTTTGTAATCTTAATGTTTCAATAATAAAGAATATATCTATATTGTTTAAAAACTGCATTTTGGGTTTATGTGTGTTTTCTTTAACTAATATTTAGATTGGCTTGTTGTTCTGAAACACTAAAGTGTGACAAATCTGCAAATAAAAGGAGATCAAGAAATCATTTTTCACACCACTGTCAAATAAATTATAATTAGGCTTTATCACTAACATTAGTATGAATATGATTGCACATTCAATGGGACAGCAAACAGCAGTCCCACAATTGTTAACTCATTTGTCAAAAAACGTTTTGTATGACACTCTTACCTGTAGACGTAATAAGCCTTAGCCAGGCGACCCACTACTCTGTCATCTCCCATAACTACAATCTTTGCGATAAAGTGTCGCTGCTGCTTGGGGAAGTGGTTCTCCATCATGCTCATCCCCGCTCGCCTCTGCAGAGTGGCCGCTCTCCTTCCTCCCGTCCCTGGTTCTCCTCCACCTGCTGTACTTGGGTTGTCCTCCAGTGTGTCTTGCATGAGCACCATACCGTCCTTCGCCGTCGGTTTCAGTTTGATGCCTCGTCTCCGTGACAGCCTACTCGAGTCTTGCTCACTGAGAGAAAAGAGGAGGTCTAAGGCACAATCCAGATTCTGATAGGGATGGGGTTACATCACAACACTGACAAACTGAATATGGAAAGTGAAATGTTTAATGGCCTGCTCTAACGGCTGGCGAGAAGAGGAAACTATCTCTTTACTAAAAATAACATCTCAGCTTGGCTTGAAAGTTGACAAGCGGAAAAACAGACAAGACCACAGTGGAGATGTTTAGTCATATCGAACCATGCCATGTTGGTGAAAACCAGATGAAGCATATCTTCATTTGTCAAGCTTGGAGATGGAAAGCAAGTGCTATGCGCTTGTTCCACAACCACAGAAGACGGACGCTACAATAACTGACCCCGCCATGAACTCTTCTGTTTACAACATTCAAGGCATGTCAGATCTTGTTTGACAATAGCAGAAACTGAATCATCCTAAAAGTTGTAATATGGGGAACTAATTTATGAGTAATGCAGACACTGTCTGCTTTTTGACAAGATACATAATTGGACAGAATATGTTTTGTTTAAAAACCGATGAACCTCAACGGGTTGATACCTGATCCTAAAATTTTAAAATCTAAAACTATGTTTGGTATATAATTGCGTACGTTTTCTTTTTGGGTGAGAAGATCAAGAAGTTTTGGCTTAAAAATTCTGAAGAATGATTTTTGTAATTTGAGGGTGTAAAAAATAAATAATTTACCTTTTGCACTGTTCCCACGCTGAAACGATACAAGGGTTGTCCAGTGACGTTGATGGAGAGAAATCCGAACTGGGGGGCAAGTCCTTTTCAATGCCACTGTCGTTGGACATAATAGAGAAGCGAGGCATGTCCCCTGGAGTGAATGGTGATTCGCCAAGCTCAAAGTCCTCCTGTTCCTGGCTAAAGGAGAAGTGATCTGACACGCTGCTGGACCGGAACCACTTGGACAGCTCCCGCCCTTTTAAAGCAAAACAAAAGCACTATGGTAGATACTGTCCAAACTGTTTTCTCTGTTAACTTACTGAGACATGAGTTTTGCATTCAAGCTGTTTTTTTCAAGTTATGTCATTAGGACCAGAAACTTTGCATATTAACACCTTTCATCATACACGGTCCTTCAGTCAGGCGATAATTACTCCCTTAAATTCTGAGAATATGAACACTATAAAATATAACTTTGTTACAGATTTAGGTCAACTCTGTTGAAAAGATCAATAAATCCCCACTGTTAATAATAACCCAATCAAATGGTTTCATATTGCAGTGATTTCAGCCTTCACAGTGATGAACTCATGCTATACTGTTAGAAAGGATTTACATAATTTTAGCAGACCAGTTGTTTGTTGTAACAATGCATCTTGGAAATAAATATTTTGCTGTTAAAAAGCCAACCTATTTCCTTTAAATGCTGTCACATTTGTAAGATCAGTGAATTTGTGAGATAACATGGATTAAGTTTTTTCACTACTTTCCCCCACATTGTCTGAGTCACTCACAGATATCCAGATCTTCTGTCCACAGGTGGAAGCTCATCTCAGGGTTGGGAATCGGGCAGTCACACACTGGTCCTCCACACAAAGGCTCTGCAGCACACAGAGGAAGATGTAGGAATAACAACTAAAACAAAGCAGTACCCAACATCCACAATTTCCCCTGTTGTCCATCCTTCTGTCTTCCGACCGGAAAGATCTCAGTGGAGGTTCACTGGATGTGTCGCTGACTTGATAAGAGCGGGAGGGAAGAGTGGAAATAGATATCCGGAAATGCTAATAATACACACAGCTGACTGAACAGATTTGGACATGGAGGAAATTGTGATGTGTTTGATCTCTGTAGCAGCCTGTGTGCCAGGCCATTCAACACAAAACCATATCTGATGTTTTTGTGTCCACAAAGTGAACTTGATTACTTTAGCCACATTGACTAACAGTGAGACCATTGTTACCACTGAAATGTAAAGGTTGTAGAGTTTTGGTATGTGCTAAACCTGGCCCATGTTGTCCCATCTGAGAGTGATGATGGAAGTCACTACTTTTGGGTAAATGAAAATTTTAAAAAAATCAGTAAAGTATATACATTTATTTGTATAGACTGCAGAGCCTGATTGCAGACAGTACACAGCTTAGAAAGTGTTTGAATATCCTCAAATAACTCAGACTTCTAAATCAGGTAATGTTACACTCAGCAGAGAGAAATTAGACCACACAAGGCTTGCTACCTAAAAACAAAAATGTAGATCCCAAATCATAGTAATGGAAAAATGAAAACTACAGTTTACTTTTTTCTTTCCTTCATATCCAAAGGCAAAGTTCAAGTGGTTACAGTCTGCATTCCCAGGATGTTATTTCTCTGTGTGTACCAAAGGCCCAGACAAAACTTGGAAAGAAAGTTTTTAAATATGCTGCCTGCTGCACATTACTGCAACTAACTGCAGAAGGATCTAGAGTTTGAGAATTGCATTCATGTCAAGTATTTCAAAGCAGTTTAACACAGGTTATCACAATGGTTTCTCACTTACAGCAGAACCTTACCAGGATATCAGGGTTTTAGTATAAAGTATTGATTACCGTCAAGTCTGTTAGAATTTTAGATTACGGGTATAACCACCGCCTTCTGTAAGCTTCGAATTCCTGTCTTTATTCCTGGTAGCGGTTGAGTGTTTTTGGTATTTGCATATGTTTACAAAACCAGTGAGGTAAGATGATTGAGAGTCCAGAGAGCAGTGTTGACAGAAAAGCTGCACCTTGCTTCTACACAGGTTTGTGCCAAGGAGCTCATACCTGCATCAGAATCAGAGACAATTTCGCTGTACAGCTGCTGAAGACGGCTGTTCAGCATTCCTCCTTCTCCTCTGTAGCCATCCTCCACACACTGCTCCAGAGTTGCCAACACTTCCTGAAAGTATGGCTCCACTTCTTGGCCCATGTCCTGCTCCACAACAAAAACAATCGGCCTTGATTAAACAGAGCGGTGAAAAAATGGAAACTAAGCATGCATAGGATGGATTCAAAGTAAAACATTGATTAGTCAAAATGTTCATTTGTCTGCTACTGAATGTTTCTTGCTGAGGCATCGAGATGAAGCTCTCACACCACACACCCTCAGTGAAGATGTTTAGCCATGGCAGCAAAAACTGATGTGGTCACCAGAATATATAATCTGACCTGTTGGAGCAAGTATTAACCTCAGTCATTTCTGGAAGCATTTCCACTCATAAGAAGCAAACTTAATCTTTATTAGTGACCCCTGCATAACAAATGGTTTTACCCCACATGATCTCCCAGAGGCAACAAACAGTATCTTTATTGATTTACAGAACATAAAGTTGTACATAATGTCAACAGTAGAACGCTACCTATTCATTTTGAACTATAAGGGTTTTCTCTTGGTTACTTTTTAAAAATGAAAATACTGTTTCTGATTTCACTTTATTTTCCAGCTACTAAAGTGACTCAACTTTCTGCATCACAGCAGATGGTCAAACAAAATATTTCAGAAGCTGGAAAGCCAGAAAGCAAAGCTGCAAAGTCACTTAAACAGAACAGGAATGAGTACACAAAACACACAAGATAACAGCAGAGAGAAAAAGGAACTGGAAAATTGTGAATGAAAGGCAAAACGGACAACATTTAAACAAATGTAAAGTTACTGACCCTGAGTGCCTGAGCCAGTTTTGGACCGTGGCAACACTGTGGTCCTAAGGCCGCCTGTATGGTGTGCTGAACCACACTGCGCATGTGTTCTAGCGGACTCTGGAATCCAGTCGAACCCGAGGCAGACACTTCAAAGTCCTCCGTTATGGTGGGTATCAAGGAACCAGAGAAGATCTCTGGATCGGCTAACACAAAAACCCTGTAGATAATTTAAAACAGAGTCATAAAGTTAGCAAGCTAACAGAATATTGGTTTCATTGAAACTGCAGGGCAGATTTTGTTGAGTCAATTATTACTAAATGATAACTCACCTCTCTTGAAAAGGATAGTGCTCATTTTTTAGCTTTTGCTCTGCTGTGATCAACCTCTGGTACATCAGGCCTGTTGAGCAAATTAGCATTTAATGACATCATCAACCCTCTCAACATGTCAAATTAAAGAACAACTCCAGGGCTGAAGCAACTCTAATTCATGTTCATCTGCTTTGATGAACAATATTTATCACAGAGGTTGTTTCACTTGTGAAGAAGTCACTATAGTTAGGTGTGTGTGTGTCTCCAGCCTTAACTCCTTTTTCATTTAATCAGTTTTACAAGCAAATCATGGAAAGCTGCATCTATTCAAAAATGTCTCCTAGTAACTTAAGTTGTCTTATTTCACAAATGTAAATGTGATACTTGTGAGTAAGGAAAATTAAAAGTTATCTTTCTTCAGTGTGACTGACAAGCAGAGGAAGCACAAAGATGAAAGAATTAAAAAAAATAATTTTCTGTAAGATGTTTCGACTTGTCTGCAATTTATTGAAGCTGCAGAAGAGTGTGAGAAAAAAAATAATAATAGTGAATAACAGCTCCGTCATTTTAAGCTTTCAGATTTTGTCTGTCATTAATCATACTGGAATTGAAAATGTTTGCAGTCATTTGGAAATTTTACAAGTGGATCCATAATCTTTTAGAGAAAGCATGCAGAGAATGACGCTTATGGTTACTAAGCTTTATTGCAATAATGCATTAAATGCTAATAAAAGCCACTAAAGTCAATTGAAATGTCACCTCTGTAATCATTGTGGCTTATTTTTAAAATAGTGAACCTCTGTTTATATAGTTACTGCTCTCTGATTCTCATAGTGTGATGTTGTCTATGCTCCTAACATAAACACAAACTGAGCACTCAAAGCATTTTGTGGGTCATTATTCATTTCACATATTTAATAATGACATAACACCTTCAGTCAGAACAATTAATGAAATTAAATAAGGGAAAAGTTTTGAATACTGCCATCGCCATTCTGCTTTCAAACAGATGTTTTTTTAATCATTTGACAGTTTGGCCTTTATTTCAGATGTGATGTGGCTAAAATATGGACGGTGTTCTGAGCAGAATTTGATTTATGAGCTGAGCTATCAGTGATATTTGCACAAGAAGAGGTTCACTACCTGGAATGAAGCGTTCCATTTTTATTTGTCTTGTGTAGCTGAGGCCCACGGTGCAATAAGGCTGAGGATAGGTCAGTAGCCTCTTACAGAAGTCATACACACGTTTGTACAGCTCATCTGGGATGTAGGCTGTCTAAAATGACAAATCATGAATAAAAATTGTGGGTTAATGAGTAGAACGGGAATACAAAAAGCTGCTTTTAAGGATGGTAAATGATACGTATCACAATGCCAGTAATGAAATATGAGGAAATGAACTTTATCATGGGCTAAATGCCAACATTTTTTGTCCCAATTTTCTTGTTGGTGTTAGTCTCAGGAATTAAAGACATTCCTCTTGCTCAGTGCAAAAAACTCCAAACATCAAATGCATCTAGGCAAGCAAGTCTGTTGGAGCTTTTCACAGAGTAACTGTACCTGAATGATGGCGTGCACCAACGTGTGGAGCAAAGGAATGATGGATTTGCGAGAGTCCCATCTTTCCGCCTGAAGAGAAACATGCACAGATGACATGTGACTAAAATAAATCTGTCTTTGTTGATCCCAGGGTGACTAAAGCTTCCTTTCTCTTCGAAAATGCAAGCTCAATAAATGATTAGAAACAAATACTAAACCAGGGTGAAGTATTTCAGTTTAAACAGGAATTGGTGAACAGTACCTTTTCCAGCTCCTTTATCAGCACCCACAGCAGAGATAAGCTGTTAGCAGGGTTGTTTTGAACCTTCTTATGAAGTGTCCATCTCAGCATTCCTGCACACAGACACAAAATGCAAGAACTAAAAAACATTGTGACTGTATCTCACTTCTATCTGTTATAACACTGAGCTAAGTTAGTCTGGTGACTAACAAAACAACAGCTTTTACACCACAGACAAGGCTGTATTTTACAGGAACAGTCATACTGTCTGCACTAAATGTCTGTTCACAGAGGAAAAGTTTATGAGCTGGAATCATTTATTGAAGAAAACAAGACAGAAACCAAAGTCCTAAGCAGATGGTATCCTGACATGGCCATATGCTGAAACCCAATGAAAAACAATAAAGACAAGATCTATGTTCAAACTTATAAAGACTAATAAGTAGGTACAACATGAATTTGCTGGTTATTTTCATTTTATTGGAACAGAGCCCACCTTTGTTACACCAGTCTGGGCCCTGCTGCTGATCGGTACAACGGGGCAGCACAGCCTGGAGGCTTCGGTACAGTTCTGACTCAGGAACTGTAGGGGAGAGGTCGCCTGGCAACCAAGATTAAGCATTAGGACAAAAGCTAACTATAATAGCACACGTTTTTCTTGTCACAAAAAAAATTTTGTTGCTCAAAAAACATTCACATAAATATTTATGCATATAGTGTCTGAAAAGGAAAAAAAAAAATTCTGCTAAAACCTGATGCTTTACCTGTTGGCTCCATGCTACTCGAACTATCCCAATGGGCCATGTTGGTCAGGACTCACGTACATTTTGGTCCAATCAGCTGCAAAAACAAATGTTAAGTGTTACCTTTGTTCTGTCATATCTATGAAAACACACCAAGTCCTCCTACAAACAGCCTAATTTGGATTGGTGATCTGGTCTTTCCCTTTGGTTGCTACTTAAGAGTGTATGACTACACAGAAGTGATGAGTGCAGCTATTAAAAGCTCAATTCTGTGGTAATCATTTGGGTTAATACGATTCTCAGTATTTCCATGCATCTGTACATGATGCACATATGAGGTTTTTGCTTCTTGTTTGAGTGGTTAGCTATAGATTTGGGTAGAAGTTTAGACACACACAGTATGGACATGAATCTCTTACTATTTTGGTCTTACATTCACAATTCAAAACCATTCTTTTAGAAGTGTGATGTTACACTATTTACAACAGCAATGGCCTTTCAAACCAAAAATTTTACTATGATTATTCTCTAATTAACAAAGTGTTAAAATGAGAATTAAATGTCTAGGCAAAAATACAAACAGACAATTAAATATCATTTGGTTAAACAAATAGTTGAACCTGAACTATTTTTTTAAACAAGTTTCTGGTAACATTTTGATTTTTTGTTTCAACATTTTTTAAATCAAAATTCATAGTTTCATATGAACTGGTTGACTTTTGTGTCAGGGTTTTTTATCATTAATTTTTTTATGTTTCCATTGGAAAGTCTATTCCAGAAGATTAATGTTAATTCATTCATAAAATTGTTTTGATGTGTCTAGAATTGGTGTCATCCTGAAATAGGAGGTAGCCTTCCTCCTCCTTTATTCTTTATGTACAATGCACCAGTACCACTGACAGGGAACAAGACTGTTGCCATAATGCTACCACCACCAAAGTGCTTGATAGTGGTGTATCGTGTTATTGGGTAAAAATCTCACCTTCAATCTTTCAATTTATGGTGGCCAAACAGCTCACTCTTTGCTTGTCTGATCTGAGCTTAAAATGATCCTATAGAAGACATTTGATTTGTTGTTTGTAGGTTTATTCCAATGTGCCGACTAACTCCATAGCAATATTAAACTTGCTTCACTGTTGAGAGTAACACTTCTGCTCCTACAACTTTCACTTATGTAGCCTACAGAAGTTTAGTGGTTCAAGGATTTCATTTGAAAGCGACAGATTGGGTCAAGTGGGTGAAACCTGGAAACAATCTGATGTTCAAACTGTACATTGCTTCTAAATACACATGCTTACTGTTAATATGTTGTTCTCAACTCATGATTTCCTCTTTTTTTCCTTATCATCACAACCTACCAACCAGTTCGCCCCTCGACTATTTGTATTTCAGAAAAGGTGTAGGTTTTGAGGGGAACAGGAGGCCAATTAACTGTCCTCGTCTTCATATTACTGGAAGATCAGTTATTAATTAATCGTAGTTGAAATAGTATAGGCAACCAATTATCAAAGAACTGCACACAAGTGATAATGTAATGATAATTGTGATCAGAAATATTGCATGACTCTAAAAGACAACAAAAGCTTTAACAGCTTAAAACAGTAGATAATATAAACTTTGTACAGGTCTCAACACCTTTTATGGAAGTATATGCCTTTGAGTCAGTCATGTGATTTCTGTGTTTTATTATAGATGCTTATCTTTAGTGTGCCACTGTGTGCTTCCATTTTGCTGCTGAAATAAACCTTACAACAGAGGAACAAATTAAAGATCATTCCATACCAAAATAATCTGTGTCAGTACAAATATGGATCTGAAACGTAAAAGATATATATTTTACAGCGAAAATAAGGATCTGATCCATGTAGATGTATTCAGCAGCGGCCTGTACATTTTTTGTCTTTCTGGTAACTGCACAATATTTTCCTTAGTTACTACTGACATCAAGTTACTACAGGTTTCTATTTCTCAGCTGCAACAATTTGTGCAAATGTGAATAGGTCTGTTTGTATTGATCTTGTCGTAAATGAGTATCCTTAAATAAATAATTGTTCTAGTAATGATTGTGAAAAAAAATAGACTTTTTAAAACAACCTTCGTTGCAATTGATTTGATGTCAAGAGACTTTTAGTGAACTCCAAAACCGTTTACAACTTGCTCACTAACATTGGTAACTCATAACTCAATGTTATAAAACAGTTGTTTGCTCCCAAGTCTAATAGGCGTTTCACTGAAATTAAAAAGGTTCTTTAAAAATGTATTTTTCTCAATTTCACCAAACCTTCCAGAGTTCTCAAAGTCATTTTACGTCTCTATGCACTCCAAAGTGTTTCATATCTAAATAAGGACAATAGGTAATGTCGACCCACACAAACATCTTCACACGTACAACGGGATAGTGGCTACTCTTCCTCCACAAAGGTGCTAAAACGCACTTCTATAAATAAAAACCCTGTGCCTACTTTTACTACTCTGTTTGTCCCGAGACCCACACATGTCCATGAGTCACAACTCAAACACCCACAACACAACTTTGCAAACTCTGTGTTGCAATAAAGATCTACCTATCAGGATAGTACTAATCACAGGACTTGTATGTTTGTTCTTAAATATAATTGCAGCAAAGACATATTTTGTGGTATAGTCTTCCGTAATACATTTAGATCCAAAGAGAACTATAATATATAGGTCACACTGAATTAAATATACTGTTTATTACAATGTCCCAAAATAAAATTCCTTAATCCACAAGTTTTACACAAGACAATGAGCTCTAAATGCATTTAAATGTATCCAAATATTCAAACATAATATAATTAAGAATAGAAACAGCCTTTATAGTCCACAAGTATAAATGTTATTTAAATAGAAAATGAAAAATGAAGCACATTGACTTCAAAAACTGATAAAATCGCCAAGACTAGCAAGAGACTGCAAGTGACAGTGGTGACAGTGATAAGCTCTAACTTACCCTGATCCATCTGGACTATACACAATCCATTCATTCACACAATACACATCATGGACTAAAAGCAACATGTAAGCCAAACAGAGGCGTAGTGAGAATGAATTAGTGACTTCATTTCCTCTTTTAACAAGACGTGTGAGTTCATTAGAAGGAGATGACAACTATCAGAGTTCCATGAGCAAGAATGAGGAGTGGCTACTTTTCTGGGCAAGTGTATTGTAAAGTACACTTGCCTATATATGTTTCACATTTCCAAACTTTCACAAACTGGTATGCTGTCTTTATTTCGTTGTTCGCCTTCAAATAGTTAACTTATTGTTCATTTGAGAACAAAAGAAAGACTTTGCCTTTGCATCATGTAAGAAAAGCTGCAGACTGACACATGGTTAGCATCACTCTCTTTTAGGACGTGAACGCAACCTATGTGACCACAGGTTTCCGGGTGCCACAAGTTGATTTACGTTGTCTTGAAACTCTGTTCGCTGTTGGCTCTCACTTTTTCTCAAAGCATATTGTAACTAAATGTTTTTTTTTTTCTTTTTCTCTATTTACTACTTGCACATCAAATTCAATAAATCGGGTGACAAATGCACATGCATTATTGATTCCATGAACATGTGCTGTGTGTTTATTTAAAAAATAAAAATTTAAAAAAAGTTCTAATCCAGTGCAGAAACTGACACACACAACACTTCCTTTCTCTCTAAATGAGTGGGCAGATGACGCTCTATATTTAGATGGAGGCCAAAAGATGCTGAATTTGAGACCGAGATGGCGCTTTGGTGAAGAAAAATTTAAAAATAGATCCCACTCGTAATTTACAGCTTTTCAAGAGTCTAATTAGATGTAATCATGTTGACTGCTTTGAAGGGAACTTTTGTTTTTAAATCCAAGTGATTCTGAGTGTAATTCTTGCACAAAGTATTTCCCTAATCCTGAACTAATCTCTTTACTCATACACAGAGCAGGAAATGCATTAACACTGCTAAAAGCCAGAGTATGTGGAGATATTTGCATGGCAGAGACATAGCTTGCTGCATCAACACAAAATTCTCTCTATTTTAGCAGCAAAACAGAAGGAAAGAGAGATTGTACAAATGTAACAGAAACAGTGAAAAATGTGGCTACAGCCAACAGAGAAAGCCAAACTTTTCACCCAGCTGGACATTTGCACCTACTCACTCCAAACTGTGGAAAGCTAACTCTTTCATTGGACTGGTGCTCTGCATGCAGCAACCTGGATGACGTCTTAATAAACTCTCATCCTACAGTTCTTGTTACCAGAATTGTTGGTAGAATCAGTTGAATGACACACAAAGCTGCCAGCGAATACAAAAACAGCTAAAAGCACTGTTAGAGATGCCAAATCCCCACACCAGTGAAACAAACTTCCCCCTACGACTGTTGATTGTTTGCAGTGAATGTGAATCAGTTCCTGATGTACCTTTCGGCCCCCCAACAAACATCTATCTGCTCGTTCTCCTGCACAGGCAGCTGTCACCGTGCACCTCAGTGGTCAGACTGAACAATGAAACCAAACAGCAAACAGGGGAGTTCATTTCCGTTCCGGCACGCTGCAGACATCTCAGAAAACAGGAAGGCCCCGGCAGAGCTGTGTGGAAGTGCGTTCATAGAGCAATAAAGAAGTGGTGTTTTTTAAGGTGGACGGGGGAGGGAGGGTGGAACTGTATTTATAGTTGGTTCTTTCATTGGAAATCCCCTGCAGTGTCTGCCACTGAGGGGATTCACTGACGCTGACATCCAGACCTGGACTGGTCTTTGCACCTTTGACAGATGCCAAGGAAGACTTGAAAAACTGGCCTGGAGAGACAGCAGTTAGGCTTCCTGGCAGGAAAGTGTGTCTGAAATGTATTTATGGGCTAACAGTGAAAGTTGATACTCTTTTAATAGCGAAAGAAACAATCTATGGGGTGATAGTGAAGAGCAGTACAAACATGTCCGAGCTGCAGAGGATATCAATCAAAGAGAGTTCCTGTATTACGATACTGAACAATCTGAGGAAGCTCTCCTCCACCAATGATGGTGTGTACATGTGTGCATGAACCAGGTTCTAATATCTTTGTGGGGACCTATTTCTGTCAATAATGTGGGGTTGTGGGGACATTTTCTGGTGTGAATTTAGTTTTGGTAGGGTTAGGGTTAATATGTGTGCATGTTTAGATGAAGGGGCAGCAGATCCACTAGGACTTTGTAGATGGGGCCACTTGGTGCAGTACGTTTACACATGGTGGAAAGAAGTGAGTGATCAGAACAGATGTTACCTAGCACTTACATCTGCCCTGGATGATCACAACTACAGATCTAAACACTGTAACACCTGTAGCTATAAACAGAGCTTAATGCACTGATGCAAACCTGAAAGTGCACAAATTAGTTTCATTACTAATCTCAGAATGTTGAAATTTTTTACCTGCTAACTTTATTTTAGATATTTCAAAGTTTTCTAGGAAAATATTTTTTTTTGTTTTTAGCCTTCCTGCCAAGAGTGATCATTAATTATTCATGATAGTAGCGGAAGCCACATTCTTTTGCATGTTTGAGAAAAACAACAAAACTTTCCTGGTACATACTGACGTCGGATACAGGCAGAGGTGGGTAGAAACTAGTTTATGCTTGACTGTAAACTCAGCAAGCACTCAAAAACTTTACTCCGTAAATATAACTTTACTTTAGTCAAGTAAAGTTACATTTACTTCAGTAACATTTGGGAAAAAAAAAACTATACCTCTAAAAGTCATTCTACTCCCAACGACCCCTACATTAGCTTTTACTTGAGTAATATTATTATAAAGGATCACTATTCTTACTCCTGCAGTGAGTAACTTTACTGAATGAAGGACAAGCTTGCTTTAACCAGACTTTCATGAGACACCTACAGTTTCTATTAAAGTGTGGCTTACTGTATGTTCAACATTCACCAATTTAATGTTATTTTCTGTCTGCTGAGCTTGTTGTTCAAAACCATGTATGTTATCACTGACGGTATCTTAACATGCTATACCGAGAAGCACTGAGAAGTACCTTGAGCGCAGCAGAGGTACAGTTCTGCCAGACTAGCCTAATTGCTGCTGACTAGTCTGGAGGAGCAGAGTGGGGTAGTCATAGGGATGGGGCCTCTGTGAGGAAACTGGAGCTCTGCCTTGCTCCCCCCCAGGAGTATTTCACAACTCAATGGTTGCTATGGGAGATTAAAAGGATTTATGAAACATGCATGAAAGACTCTAGGCAACACAACATGTATGTTTGTAATGAGGGAATGACATTACAACATGATGTAAAGCTCAAAAAAGTCGATTTACATAATACTGCCTGTTTAACAGACCTTCTCATAGACTGCAACACTAAATTAGTTGCCACAGAAGTCGGTATTGAAAACTAATTTAGCTCAGTTCCCTGAAAAGCAGCTGGCTCTGTTACAAGTGCTTCATATTTTGTTACAGGTTTAGCCAACATCTTCTTTGTCTGCAAGGATTTTCAAAGTACTGTTCAACCAGACTACAGATAAAAATCAGCTGTTTACATACTCCTATTATCAGTGTTATTCTCAATGCAAATTTCCTTGTGGTATTTTCTTTTTTTATACGACTTAAATTTAAAATGTAACACGTCTTCTATATTTCTCTGACGAAACATTTGTAATCGTCGGAAACTGCAATTGCAGCTACAGTTTCCAGCGAGGAAGAGCAAACCTAATTTGTATTTATCACCACAGCACATACTTTTTAAGATAAAGATAAGCAGTTGAAGTAAACTTTGTTATGCTCACTAACCACTAAAGACTTACTGCAGCTGGCTGCTGCCTCTGCTTTCCAAGGAGCTCACAAGTACGTGACTATGCCGAGAAGTGCACACATTTGTTTCTGATAACTCAAACTGAAAAAATAAAGTCTGTAAAACTTTCGCTGTTGAAAATGCACATTGTGCTGAGTGGGCTTTTTAAATACTTTTCACACCTTTTTAAATATGACCATTTCAGCATGTTTTCCGAGAATTTTTTTTCTGTCTAGTTCGAGTACAATCTGCAGTGAGAAGACAAACAAAGTCTTACCTTAAGAAACATTTTATATTATCGTTCATGGATTTTACTGGTGGGTTTAGTACAACTATATTTGCAAGACAATTCAGACATTGTTTATTCAAAGATAAAAAGAACTCAGAGGGGGAAGTAACTATTTCATACTCCACAAATTTCAGAGTTTTATCATGACCCATGACCAAAGCTCTCACTGAGGGAATGAGGTTATTGCCCAAAAATCTTGCCATACATGGCGCTATCCATCAATACAATCAGGTTCTGACCATTTATCAGAAAATCACGTCCAAAGCAGGTGAGTCAACAATAAATTTGTACAGCGCATACAGCAATAAAACCAGCTGAGCAGCTCCAGGTGAGTTGCCAAGAAACGGGGCAGTGCCATCTGATTTTGACCTAATTATTGGCAGGTTTTTGAAAAGGCTTGTTTTATTTTTTTTTGCATATTTGTTAAAACCGTCACTATGTCCAGACAGTATCATAACAAACAGATATTCTTTTGAAAAAAATTTACCTCTTCACCTTCTCCCTGAAAACCTTCTGCCATCTGCAGAAATACTCCCAGTCAGAAACAACCAAACACATCCAGAATTATGACAGACTTATGACTGTCAAACACAACTTGCGTACGCACTGCTCACAACCTCCTCTTTGCTTTCCGTTGTGCAACAGCTCCCCCCCTCCCATAGTGGAGCCCACCATGAATGCTTAGACTAGTAAGCATGGTTACTGGTGGCAGCAGATAAACAGCTTTCCCGTTAGGTTAGATTTTTTTTCTCCACCATTAGCATTCACATGCGTTGTGCGGGGAAGGGTGTGACTATTCCTCCTTTCTGACCGGGAGCGGTGTATTTCTGCAGATTTAAGGCCTATGTTAGGTACATCTACAAGCACAGCACGGTGACAAACAGCATTAGCAGATAAGACAGAAAGAGAAACACGGTCACTACAGATCTGAGTTCGGCACAAGGAGGATATGCAAAAAGTAGTCTGTCTGTATGAAATGCTTGAATACTCCTGCTCACCAGGTATATCTCCTGACTGAATGATGGTTGCAGAATAGATGAAAGAAAATAGTTTGGGTATACTAATGCATCACATTCACATGCATAACACTATCACAAATATACTCCACATTTATAAAGCTTTAGATTCGCGCTTATATATTACAGATTTCCTCTGCTTTTTGTTTTATCTTACTTAGACATTTCAGATAATCAAACAAACAAAAAAACTGGGAGGGGTTTAGGGATAAATGTTCCTGTGACAAGTTATCACCCCCTTCTTAAATTATAATTTGCCTGTGACTAACAACATTTTTGGTTCAATTTTACCAGCCAAATCCAGGCCTGATTGCAGTCATACTTGTGTAACCCAAAAATCACAAACTCAAGCCGACCTGGGCAAAAAATGTCTCAGAGAGCAACACATCATGCCCCAGCCTAAAAAAACCTCAAGAACAACTGAGAAACAACGTAAGGGACATCTACCTATCTGGAAGGGATACAAAGCCATTTATAATGAGGCTCCTGAACTCCTGAGAACAACAGTGTCAACGTCAATATGGAGAAAATATGATGGATCTTCCAAGGAGTTGTAGGTCTAGAATCCAGGGCAACATCAGGCTCTTCAGGCCTCATTCACCTCCTTTAAGGTCAGAGTTCCATGTTCAACAATAACTAAGAAACTTGACAAAAATGGCTACCATGGAAGACACAAAGCAGACCCAAAAGAACATAAAGGCCCACCTCTCATTTACCAAAAGACAACTGGACTATATCCAATTCTTTTGGGATAATACTATGTGGACTGATGAGACAACTATTTTTGTCCCGAAAAAAAACAAAACAATTATGTAACTTATCAAATTTAGATTTGGAAATAGCATTGCTTTTGTTGGTGTAATATAAGAGAGCTCATGTTGTGATTAATGACAAGCTCATTACCCATTTGAACCTGGCTTTTTTCCTTACCTGTTTTATTGACTACCATATTTTGCATTTGCTGCACTCACCTGTTGCCCCTTCTAGCAAAAATTTGCATTCTAGTAATTTACGAGGTCGGAGGTAATTTCAAACAGTCATGTGGTATTTACAGCAGAACTCGATCTTTGCAGCCGTGATTACACTTGACATCATGTCAACTCAGCTTTAACAGAGTATTTAAATGTTTAATCTCTTCCCATTAATCACTGCCTAAAAATAAACTCATAACAATAACAAAATTTGTAGCAGGTTATGTCATCCACTTCTAACCACAGATAGAAAACCTCACCCAATAGTTTGACAGAAGTGGAACCAGTTATGGAGCTAAACTAGCATTATCTACTCAGTTTGGCAGAATGTAAACACTTCCGAATTTAGAATAACACTGACAGCTCACCAGGAAGAAACCCTTGTCTATTTTATGAACAAATAGATCTCTTGCACACATTAAGCTATCCTGGATCGCCTAAATCTCCTAAACGGCACCAGAAAGCTCAGATCTAAAACAAGGAAGCTGCGGGAAATAAACAGCGGTGCACTCAGGTTCCAGCAGACACAACAGGGATTTTGGTGATACCAAGCACTCTTTTCCTAGTCATTATTATCATCTCAAGAGGAGAAATAATGACCCCCATCCCCCACCTCTGTTTCTTTCCGTATCAAAGGCCACAGGGTTGAAAAATCTTTTAATGTTTTCATAGTAAAACGGTGACGAGGGGAGGCATTTACAGTCAGAGTGCAACACGAGCCTCGGCGTCTGCATCTCTGCAGAGGCATTTCTATCAGGCGCTGTTGTAAACTACTGTAAGACTATCTGCGATGTGCGGTTACTTTTTCGATAAAGTTACGCTATCAAGATTAAAATGTCACATTTCAGCTTATCCAGGCAGCAAGACAAACAACAACATGAAATGAATGACAGCAAAATTGGTAAAACATCGTCGAATATTTACACTAAACAGAAGAAAGCTGAGCATTTTTTTTTTTCACTTTTGTGTATTAAGTGCATTCTCCCCTAAAATAAGAGGCTAAAATGTACATTGGTCGACAATTTTTTGGGGGAAAGTAGGCCCTAAAAAGCTTTCTAAAGAAACGAACAAGTCTTACGTAATATATTTCAGAGGTTGTGAGCACTTACCTAGAGTGAAGTTGCTTAAACAGCTCCATTTGTTTTATAGCAGGCTACTTTAGTGCGAAGGTATCTATCTGTGACACTTTGCTCTGCTCATCTGACTCCAACTGACAGGCTAACGCTGAGCTGACACTAAACCACGCCCACAACAGGATGACAGCCAATCAAATCACTGACCGAAGTACGCCTTTATTACTGTTCGAAATTATTCAGAAGAAAAGCCATTCATTTCCCCAGCACATTTTCTCGTGCGGCGCTTCATAGCACACCACATTGCATTTCTTTTTTTGAATTGATTTCGATTTACTAAATTTATTTTACAACACTCACGTCAGGTGCTTTTCAACATACAAAGTGTCAATATCCAAAAAGTAAATTTAATGAATATTTATATGACTAAAAATTAAATGAAGTTGTAATAAGTACGTA
The DNA here is from genome assembly GCF_019740435.1 of Gambusia affinis. Classification (NCBI taxonomy): domain Eukaryota; kingdom Metazoa; phylum Chordata; class Actinopteri; order Cyprinodontiformes; family Poeciliidae; genus Gambusia; species Gambusia affinis. The sequence continues at coordinate 12,338,507 of NC_057871.1, read as the reverse complement.
CAATAACAAAAATTCTTTGTGATTACTTAAATTGATCAATCTCCAATTCTCCTGTGTTTTTTTTCTCTAAAAATGGTCTGCTTTATTATTTATTTCTTTATTTTTTTTATTTTTTATTTTTATTTTTTTTCATTTATGAGCAGGGATTGCACAACAGTGTATTAGGTTGTACTAATTTAGCAAGCTGGAGGTTTCAGATGTCTTTTGTGCTATTTATTGATGAGCAAAGTGGTGAAAGAGTCCATTGTTTGTGTTCACCTGTCTTGCCCATGTCATGTCTGTCTGTTTTACTATGGTTAAAATAAAACACAAAGTTTGTGAACATCTTTTTAATCATGTGCAGTTTCTCCTGCACATGATTAACTAAATAGACTATCTTACATTTTCATAGGTGCAAGTGTTCAGTGAGAGCACCAAACACCAAAGGTTTCTGTTTTGTTTGTGATGTCAGACACCAGCTGAATTATGAATATGTCCTATCAAAACCCAGACTAAATACAATGACATGAGCTTGTTGCTTCAGTAAATTTAGAAACGAATGAAAAAGCTCTGTGTGATGCAGGTGACTCATTATCAAACTCTTATCCTCACTTTTTTAACCGAGTGGCTCATCTGTTGAAACAGCATGTTGCGGTTAATCTGGGAGGAATTGGATGAGAATATATTTCTGGCTGTCAGGAGAAAATGATATTGTTGTATTTAGACTATATTGGTGAGTGAGCAAAGTACTACAATAATAGCAGTACTCATGCAATACTGATTGAAAGGACAATAGAGTTTAACAAAATATTAGACTAAGGGCTTGATGTCAGCAAAGTTATATTCTTAGATAACTTGCATGACTCCAATCAGTCCCAAATAATAAAAAAATATATTTTGATTAGAAGATACCTAACAAATTAACAACACAATGAAAAGCGTAAAGTTAAGATCAATTTTAAAAATCTACACTAATTCAATGAGATTTAGTTATTTCATAGTTCAGGTCTTATAGAATATTATAAAATGATTTGAGATGTTAGGCTTATCAAATATGCAGCATAATCTGATTAGTGACGTTTCACAGGGCACCAACTGCTGATCAATCACCTTGTCTGCAGCATTATTACCCTCATCCTTCAATATGTTTTAACGACAGTGAATATAAATTCCAGTGTAGAAATTTTACATGTAATCATATATTTATTTTAAATTATAAAGGATTTTCAATTGTTTTTGTCAGATTTGTGTGTATATATGTTCAGTTGTAGTTAAAATCCACAAAAAAATTACTTATTTTTGTGAGCTGTATCACATTTGGTCCTACATAGTTACAATGTTTGCAGAGTAGTTACACCCATCTATCCGTTTAATAAAGAGCCCATCAAAAGGAAGCCGTGCCAGTGTTGTCGCTTTGGAGTTACAATCCATTTTCGTCCGCTTTATCCGGGGTCGGGTCGCGAGGGAACACCAAGTCCAAAGTTCTTGTCCATCATAAGGGGTCTTCGGGCTGCACTTTGTCTGGTCCCTCACCCTGGACCTGTCTGCCTTGGGTGACCCTACCAGGGGCATAAAGCCCCATATAACATAGCTCCTAGGATCATTGGGGCACTCAAACCTCTCCACCACAATAAGGTGGCAACCCAAGGAGATGTAGTTACACCCTTAATAGAAAATGTTGTAAAGGCAAAAAAAAAAAAAGAAAAGAAAAAAAGGAGAAATCACAGCCTTATTTGAGCTGATTTCACTTAAAATATAGTGCAATCCAGGCAACATTAGAAGGAAGTGCAGCTGCTTCTAACGCATAGCTGCTGAAACCGAAAAATGACTACTAAATCATAAGAAAGCAGAAGCTGAAACTCAGAGGATTTACCACACTTGGCTTGTCTAAGTAAAAATAATGGACTTTAACTTAGTCCATTATTGCCCTGAAAAAAATGTTGTTCTACTTTTAGAATATATTACCGTAATAAAGTCCTCAAAGTTAAAGTCTATTCTCTGATATCTACTATGTGTTGTACAATTTTTTTATTATTATTCTTTCTGAGAAGCTTAAAATACAACACCATTACAAACGAAGACACTCTTTGTCTTACGGCTTAGCTTGGAGTTGTTGCAGGTAATGAGCAAATTAAGGCTTTCATGTTTGTCAACACCGATACTGTATGCAAAAGATTAGTTTCACTTGATTAAAGAGATAACTTAGTAGCTAAATCCTATTGGTCGAATGCATTTGATTAAATTAGTATTACTATGTGTGAGTAACTCTATAAAAGCAGGAGTGTTGTCAGTTCAGAGGTTGAAGATCTGTCATTGAGAATACATCAGCATTAACCTTAGAGAAGCAACTGTTCCTCTCCATCTGTCTGGGACTTTTTAGAAGTTTATCTCTTCTACTTGGAGTTCACTAACGTTCCTTACAAATACTTTCCAACACAGACCAATGTTCTCAATATTCTGAAAAACGTACACCAGTTACATTATGCAATACTCAAAGAAGTTACAAAATACCCCAGAGCTCCAACTCAGACTGTACAGCCCCCAGTATATTAAGAGTTAAAGGTTCATGGCAGCACATTAGAAAACTGATCAAGTATGGCTTTTAAAGGGGCTTCAAGGAAGTATGTTTTACCCCTTGTAGACTGCCATTGCAAATGTATCCAAAACTATCACTCAAAAAGGTGATATATTTCTACCAGTAGTATCTGTTGACCCACAGGTAGCATCTAAAAAATATTTACCTGCCTCTGAGGAGTCAGTTATGACTAATTATACTTGATTGTACAGAGTGCTTGCCAAAATGTATATCTATCCTAAGTTCTATAATTAAACTGAAAAATCTCTGCCTTATATAGAATATGATGGTAAAAACCTGAAAATATATCATTGTAAATAAATCCAGGCACTAGGGGTTAGCGATGTAAAAACGGTAGCAAGTGTGAAGGGCTTTCCTTTTGAAAAAAAATGGATTTTTTTATGATGGGTGCAATATCACTTACAAATAAATACATCATTTTCCTATTAGAGAAAAAAACTCACAAAAATTACAAAATACATTTTATTGTTACACGCTGTGTTACATTTTTAGAAAGTGCAGTTATCGGTAATCAGTTACATAGGAAGATGTCCATGTAAGTGCATTTTGCAGCACCATCATATCCATATCTATTGATCATTTTATCATCTTAAAGTTGGATTGTAATTATTTTTCCCATGATATATTACAGTACTTACAGAGATTTCAAATTATGTTTACATGTGCCATAGAGTGGAGGTTTAATGAAAAGTCAACAGAGACCCCTAGTGGTCATATTTATAGTTGCGGTTAAAACTGCGACAGAAGTAGCTCCTTGGGAGAAATATTATCAGATTATGATACACATAAAAACATAATTGAATCAAATAAAAATTATAGTACATGGAATATGAAATATCTTAAGAGTAAAGAATTTACATGTTGTACATCTTATAGTGTGCTTTCTCAGATTTTGTCAAATAATCTGCAACAGGTCAGAATCGATGGTCATGTGGCTTGACCAAAACATGTTGTCATGGTGATGCCAGTGTAAATCTCATCTTACCTGTTAATTTTAATATTTACCCTGATCAACCATTATATGTTCGACTGTAAATGTGGTCAAAGTCAGTTCTGTCTATAAACTCAAAAAGAGGAACTGAGAACAAACAGTCAAACTTAAAACGTTCTTTTATAACAGCAAAGGCCTGCATTGCACAGATAAAACCCATCCCGTCTCCAGACACTCTTGGTTTAACATGAGTTAAGAGTACTGGTGTGATCAGAGGACAGCCAAGCCTGGAGTTCATTGTGCAAGTGCTTAGTTTCCAAAACCTGCATTCAAAGTCAGCCATATTGGATTGAATCCAACTATTAAAAAACAAAACAACAAACAGGCACAGACAACTTAAAGTCCTGAGTGATTTTCCTCCTGCTGTGTGTGCAAAGTGTACAACGAATAACAGTGCTGAAGATCTTTCCGATAGAATCCAGTGACACCAGTGATGAACGTTTTCAGGGCAGAGCCCCGCTGAAGGTTACGATGGGCAGGCAGAGCAGAGAGCAGAAGGTTGGGTTGAGAGGCTGGATCTGAGCAGAGGACTGGGATCTTCTTAGCCTCCAGTCAGTAGAGCTGTCAGGCTTGTAGCACACAGATATTTCACATCTGGATGAGACACAAGGGTTAGAAAACACTTGATCATAAGTCAGCAGATACGAAAAGGGCGCACTTTGAGACAATACAATGAGATCAGATGGGAAATTATCTGAGAAATTATGTTAATTTTTTAGCATGTAGCAGCGTTATTTCTATCAAGGAATCTATTTGATTAATTTCTCATTTGATTCCATACCTGGTGACACTTTGCAGTATCTTCTTTTCATCCTGGTCCAGACAAACAGCAAACGTCGTGTTTCCAGCTCCACTGACCTGCACCTTGTCCACCTTCACCTCAGTCACAGTGAGCTGCTACAAAGATGAGCCAAACAAAAGCAATAAATCTTTGGGTTGGTTAAATCACTTAGAAAGCTTCACATTTTCTCATTATAGAACAATAAACTTCAAGGGGGTCTATTTGGATTGTAGGTGACAGACCAACACAAAGTTGTGCTTAACTGTGCAGTGAAAGAAATACAAGCAATGTTAGTTTTTTCTCTGGCATGTTGTGTTTCACATGCAGAACAAAATGTCAAATTTTGGTTCCATCTTATCTGAGCACTTTCTTTTCACATGCTAGCTGTAAAATGGCTTATGGCAAATTTGCAAAGAGAACTTCCCATAGCTTTCTTTGAACAATGGGAAACTTCCATGATGCCCAGATTTGAAGCACACAGCAAATAGATGTCCTGTCAGAGGTTCTCCTATTGAATCTGTAGAGAGTTTTGCAATTATGCCATACTATTTGAATAACCCTTTGAACATAGCTTGAGGTATTGTTTTATAACCTAACCCTGCCTTAAACGTCTAAACAACTTTCTCCTGCACCTGTTTGCTGTGCTCCTTCGTCTTCATAATGATGTTTGAATTAGCTGACTCCTCAAGATAACAGATTATACTGGTTTTTATTTATGGATATCAGAGTACAGGAGGATAAATCTAAATGCACTTGTTACTTCCCAGATTATTTCTTGTAAAAAAAAATTTCACCATGTATCATTTTTGTCCCAATTCAGAATTATTATAAATTTCTACTGGTTTTCTTAAAATTCCTGTGAAAAGCATTTTGTGGTTTAATAAGACGAGATGTGGAAAATTTTAAGAGACATGAATACTTTTTCAAGGGACTGTGCAGAAAACAGATTTGCTGTACTTTGGTCAATTATAGGAAATTGAAACCAGTCTTCGCACATCATTTGTTAAAACTCTTAAGTGGATGAGAATCTGAGCTGTAATGTTGAGAAAACTTTTTTCATTTGCAAAAGTGCAAAAACAAATATTCTGTGTTGTGGGTTTTTGCTCTATCGAGCCGTTTGTGTGAAAAACTGCTTTCATTTGATTTGTGAAATCAGAGCATGCGATGCTATCAAAGTCAAATTCAGGTCTGCATCTTTGTAGGCTCAGCGCTGCAACGTTGTTTGCGACGCCGTTCAAACCACAAACCACTGAGACGGGCTGATGTCACGTCAAGCTTACTTGGTTGTAGCTTTTCTTGCTTTTGCCATTCTGTCTCTTCAGGACCTCAGTCATGGTGAGCTGCAGACACTCCATCTTCGAATCTGACACAGATTTATGTAAACATTTAGAACACTTTCTCCTCTGACAGAAGTTTCACACACTTCAAGGCCTTCAACATGGGAATATGTTAAAAAGTGCCAAGTATATTCATCAAATATACTTGGAGTCCTTTCACAAATAAATATCTTGTTTCAGTCGTAACCTTGCTGTAGAAATGCTACAAAAATCAAACCTTTAATTAATTTGAGTTTCTCAGTTTGATGGGAGCGTTTTCCCAGTTTTGGTCATTATGGAGTAACACGAGTACAACAAGCTGACTAGAGTTTGTTAATAAGTCTTATCAAGCCAAACAGGCTCACAGCTATCGACTATACTGAGGTCAGGCACCCTAACAACAGAAAACTACTTTAGATTAAACCAGCCAGTTAAATCTGGTTAAATTTTATTCTGAGCGAGGGAAAAGTAAAGCTGTTGCATCCAACTGTTGCTCCTGTAATTACATGCACTACTCTTTGCTTCATGCAGCTAGAGAAAACTGTTGGCGTATGATTATATAACTTTAAACTGAAGTAACTGTGTGATAGAAAATTTACGTTTTATAACCTTGGCAAGGCTTGATACCACTAACCAGTCAGTCCTGAAGCATCCAGGACCTCACAGACATCTGTGTGCAAGTTTTCAGCTGGTTGCGCTTTGGAAATCCCCTTGTTGCTATAAAAATGCTCTTTAAATTCTATCAGACTATTGAATCTTTGCTATTTGTCCGGTATTTAGTTAAGGAAATTCTAACAAAGTGGGTCTTTCTGACAGACTACTAGTTGCAAAATGCCTAATTTGGTTCTTTGCCATTATTAGTAGATGAAACTGGCTCATCTCTTACTTATAGAAGCCTTCTAGAACAATTCAAGCAAAGGCTAGCTGGCATTAACTTAAATATGATCTTTTGTACAGGACTGAAAATGAGTGCAAAAAGTAGCAAAAGTGTAATGAAAAACATAAAATGTCCTTCGGACAGCCTGAAGAACCATTGTTTCAGACTACTTAGAAGGATAAAAGAAAAGAGCAGAGTGTGGCTCAAAGGTTTTGAACAATACTGCTATTTAAAAACACAAAACTTAAATCTTCTATAGAAACAAAAATACATAAGCATTAATCTGCAGCCATACATTAGAGCATCAAATAGTGGCCTACCCAGTTCCTCAGGGTTCTTGCATGCTTTGATCAAGTTCATTGAAGTACAGACTTTGGTTTCTCTTTTCCACTGGCTTCTTCCACTAACAACCACCTGAATGAGAAGGAAAGAAGGATGAAGAAGACACTCTAAAGCAGTGAACACTGACACTGTAACATGGGAATCAGTAAAACAGAGTTCTGACTAAGTGAGTAACGGCACACAGCCAATGTGTCACATTATGTGATGGACACAACATGTAGGGAATGGATGGGTGAAACAGAGATTTTTTTTAATCACAAGCTGGAGTTATCATTGAAATGTGTGTATAACTAATACCCAACTAGGATGCATGAATGTAATGGTCATGCATATAATGTTGGTGTTGTTCACATCTGATCAGCATGAATTTATCAATATAACATCAAACATTGACCTTTCAAAATGGTTCTTCTTAGCACATTTTATAGGCTGGAATATAGAGAAAATATTTGAAACATTTCAAATCCACCGTAACACTGAGACGTTTAAACAACAGAAAGAGCAACTTTCTGTTTGGCTTTCCTATTATTGTTTATATGTTGATACTAACAATAGTAGTTTTTCTCCCTCAGTAACAGCTTCCTCACAGAAGAGTGTTGTTGTCGGCCTGGTCTGGTAGCTTTTAGGTGTGTTTACCAAAAAAAAAATCTAACTAAGCTGCTTCTAATCAGATTTCTCAGCGCACATCTAGTAAAATGTTTCAAAAACATTGAAAGCATGTGAGCACGACCTTTTTCAGGACAGAGCACTCGTTTTGAGGATGTGATTTTGCTAGTTTAGTAAAAGTGACAGAAACTGAAAGCAGCTAATTTTATTAAAAGAGGAAAGTCGGCAAGAGTTAAAAAGTGGTGTACTTTATCATTGAAAAAAAAAAAAAAAAAAAAACACTTTTAAGACTACAGCTTTTACAGAATGCAGTTTTAACTTGTGATTGCCTTACCCTATTGTAAACCACCTCGAGAGTAAGAGGCACTGCTTCTCTGTCTCCATCAATGCCGAAGCGTTTGCTGGCAGCACCTGGAATAAAAAAAAAACAGGACCTACGTTAAAACCACCATCACAATAACAGTTTTGATTATATATTAAAGCATAACGCATTCCATTATTAAATATACTATCTATTAAACCAAAATAGGTTTTTATGCAATGTTTGGTACCAAAGTTCTTTTTCCATATATTTGCTGCAAAGCAAAGGGTGTGATCAACTTTCCCTGAATATTTACTTCTGTTTGGAAACGAAAAACCAGAAGTGCAAGCAGCAGTAACTAGAGCGGTGAAAGAAGAAGTGATGCTAATGGTGTCGTACAAAAAGGAGTTGTTCCTCTCCTATGAATACAGCCCCCATTCATTTTTTAACCGATGATGCATTTAACTGCATGAAAATGTGTAGAGGTTGTTAGGTCATGTGCTTGCTTGCGTGCCACTCTCACCCATGGCCTTGATGGCTCGTGTTCCTGCGGTGTGACCCAGCTCCAGAGAATGAACAAACACCTCGGTCCTCCTCTCTCCACCTGCCAGCATCAGCTCCAAAACCCAAAGTATGAGAATTACTCAGAGGATTGGAGTGAAGCATGTCACTAAGGAGGATGTTTAAAGAAACAAGGGTGTGTATCACAGCTGAGTGAGCGTAAATTACCTCAGCCTGATAAAGCTGGATGAGAGCCGGACGTGCTGCATAGCGGCAGTAGTACAGAACCAAGTCGGCCAGGATGGGCAGACGCTGCTCATAGGAGCTGTCGTAGGAGGCCGACTCAGTTTTTGAGGTTTGCTGAAACAACATTTAAATATGAGCGTAAAGTTCCACGCAGAACAGTGCAAGCAAGGTTGAAGCATGACATCAGATATCACTAAATCACAGTGCATCCCAAAAGTAGTAACCCAGAAACTTTTTATTTTGGTCATGTTGCAGCCTTTTTTGTGATTTTATGTGAGAGACCAACAGTGGAATTAAAAGGCCTGGATTATAAACCTGGCCGGCCACCAGGCTTTTCTTGTACTCCCAACAGGCTAAGCATTATAAATTTTTTTAAGTCTTTTTAAAATGTTAGCATTTTTTAAGACTTTATAGTTGATGTTCAGGTGTTCCAATCTTTTAATAACATAACTATCAAGTGATATTTTCAAATTTCCTATCAACTTCAAACATTTTTTAACTCAAAAACAAAAGTCTCCATAAATGCCAAAAAACTTAATTTTGGTTTCATCTGACCAAAGCATAACTTTCCATTTGTTCACCGAGTCCCCTAAAAGGCTTGTTAGTAAAATACAAATGGGACTTTTGTGGTTTATTATTATTATTTTTTTTAAGTGGATCTCTTCAGGACTCTCTTGCATAAAGTCAAGATCTGTGCAGTTCACAACAACTAGTAGTCTTTTCAACAAACTCTTCTTTCTGAACAATTAACCAGAATTACCATAGACATCTTGACTGTTTTTGTCATCAAATCTCACAGTGATCCACTCTAATTTAGGTGGAAAGTCATGTCCTGGTGAGTTTGAAGTTGTGTCATACACTTTCCAGTTATTTTAATGGGTAAGAGGGAAAATGTGTCTAAAGAAAATTAGAAAACCATGTGTGCCTAATTTAGAGCAACTACTTTGTGTTGCTCTATTACATATTTCCAATTAAACGCATTAATGTTAGAAGTTTCAACATGACATGAAGCCACTGCACACCTCACTATTTATAACTCATTATGATAAATACCGAGGTGTTTTTATACCTCAGTATTTATAACTCATTATGATAAATACCGAGGTGTTTTTATACCTCAGTATTTATAACTCATTATGATAAATACCGAGGTGTTTTTACATTCTTTCTACAGAATGTAAGAAGAACAAAAAAACAACAAGTGAACGTTGACATTCTGTACCTGGCAGACGACGTTGGTAGGCAACTTGAGGAGACTGAGGGTGTTTCTTTCGTACCACGGGTCCAACATGCCCAGGAGATGTGCAATGTCATTAGTGCTGTCGCCTGTGCCTGTGTGGTTCTGATCCTAATAAGGCAAAAACAACATGGGTTACTTCACTTTTACATGTTATGTCGGCATCAGTAGTATAAGGCTTTGTGAAATTTAGTTATTTTTTCAACCCGTTTATTGGTTTTGCTTTGTGTTGCTGTTGCTATGTTATTGAATGACCTGGGCATATTTGGATCATTTGGGCCTGGTAAAGCCCGACCAGCTCAGTCTGTCATGGGGTCAGAGAAGGAATCCCTGAATCCAACTTCACCACTTTATGTTTGAGTTTTGGTTTTCCTCAAACATCACATTCATGCCTGAAATTTACACAGCAGTGATTTACTGACTGACATATTTCATGAGCTAATTTAAAGTTAAAATTAAAAACTCTGGTGTCCTGTCTTCCTTTATTTTGTATGATTTTGAGGCAGCAGTAGCAAAGGTTAGAAAGAAAAGACTGAAATTCACAGAGTTCTCAGTCCATCTATGATCCTTTTTTTAAAAATACAACCATAACATTAATTTTGAATTTACAGAAGAAATTTCAGTTGAAATCTGGCTGGCTTACCAAATAAAGTTATTAAATATATTATTCAAATATTCGCTTCGTTTTCAAACTTTTCACTCTTCCAGAATATCAGGGCAAGAACACCTCATCTTTAAGTGTTTCGTCTGACTTGGGTTCTGTGTAAACTGGGTTATCTATTAATAAAAATTGTTATTCTCATTTCCTGGAAAACTATTTTAACATTTGCATTGCACAATATTTGCATTTAATAAAAGGTATTTCTCATCTTTCTGTGGAGTAGATAGTTTTCAGTTTCTTATCTGGAAACCGGAACTGGCTGATCCTCGACAGAAAAACTTTGTGTTTACAACAGGGAATTTCCCATCTTTTTTTTTTTTTTTTTTTTTACACGGAATCTATGAATAAACAGATAAGAAAAACATAGGATATTAAATAATTTAATCAGTTTTCCACGACTCACCCAGGGATGGCCTGATCCTTTTGGAGATCCAGTTTGAGGAAAAGGAGTGGAAGACCTCCGATGACCGAGTCCTAAGTCCCTCTTGACCGGCACAAAGTAGAACTGCAGGTTAAAGGCTCTTGTGAGACGAGGACATGTGCTCTCTTTCCTCCTCAAGCTGCTGTAAGCCCGGGCCACCTTCCCCGCTACATGATCCGCACCGAACACTACCACTCTTAACGTGGTACTCTTATTGTCCTCATCGCTGCTCAGGATGGGTCTCCTTCGAAAGCAGATGTGTCGTAGAGCTTGGTTTTGGAGCCTTGGCAGAGAATCAGAGCTGAATAATTTCACCTGCTGGGGCAGAGAGTTGGAGCGAGTTTCCCGCACCACCAGAATGTCTTTAGATTCAGAGTTGCCCAAGCTCTTAGCCCTGGAGAGCATCCTGGGATTCTTGGGTTTCATAAATAGTCGGTAGAGGTGCTGGCTGAGGCGACCGGACACCTTGCTCGACTTCGGAGAATGCTTCTCAGCTACCGGAGAGGAGCTGATGTAGTCGTCGGAGTCGTCGCTGTCAACCCCGGACGTGAAAGAGAAGAGGGAAGGCGGGTAGGACTCAGAGGTCATAGACATGGTGGAGAACATGGAGTCTTTGGAGGTGGTAGAGGTGGAGGAGATAGTTGAAAAGGTAGAGACACGGTGACTGCCGTTACAGTCGTCTGTGACGACTAGAGCAGAACCCATTTCTCGACCTTCCTCGTCATCTTCGGTCCCATCCTGCTCGTCATCAAAATCATCCTCCTTCTCCTCCACAGCCTCCTCAGAGGCGTCAAATTCATCAACGTCAAGCTCCAAAATGGTGTGGAGAACATCTGTTCCAGTCAAAAACATTCACATCAGCTGTGGAAAATATTATATACGCATCTAGATTGTAACTGTATTAAGCTGCAGAATTTACCGAAGTTGTCCTTCTCCCAGTGAAACATGTACGTTTTGGCTGTGGGTAAAGGTAAAGTCTGAAGGTTTCCTGGAAATGAGCAAAGGACAAGTGGAATATGGTCAGATTCCAGCTCATGTGGTAATATCTTTCTATTTTTAGATCAGGAGATACACAGAGAAATTTACTGATGACCAAAATCAACTGACTTTAATCATGTGGTCCAGATTGGTAATCGGTGTGTCCAAAATTAAGGACTGGATATTTTTCCACTGAATGAACACAGTGGAGACGGATATTACACAGTCATAAACATGACATAGCACCTGTCATGAACATGAAGGCGACTATCATGAAGTGTCATTTGGTATATACTGAGACTTTTAATGCAAACTTGCATTAATAGTTGCATTAGAAGTGTCAACTTACTATTATTTGATAAATCTACTTTTATGCAAAATCATTACATTAAAAGACAATTTAAAAACTCAATGTCAAACAAAACACAAAAAGTGTTTACCTTTAAAATGAAGCGACAGGAAGTGCAGAAAGGTGTTAGAAGCTTCTACAGAAGAATGCCAGGTATTCATTTAGACAGCTATGTTTACACAGGAGGTGAGATTTCATCAAATAATAGGAAGCTAAACCTATTGCAGCCAAGTTAATTGGTTTTACTCTTCTGAAGAGCCCAGTTCTTTCTGTCATGGATCTTGGATTGATTCCTTGGATTAGGAAAATGTTAGCAATCCTTCTAGCCATATCCTGACCCTTACAAAAAAATCCCATGAAAATCACATGTGGAAATGTGTGGATCACATGTGGATCACATGTGATTTTACCACGAAACGTTCCAAAATCACACGTATTCATGTGCTTTCACATGTGATTCACATCATTCACATGTAAAAATTTTCATGGGATTTTTTTGTAAGGGGAACCTCTTGCTTATTGCTAAGCATCATCTTACCATCAGACTTCCTCCCATTAGACGAAGGGATTTTAAGCGTCTTCCTCAAACGCTCCAGTTCTTGGATGACATGACTTCGAGCTGTACCTGGATCACTCACGGCGGCTGTCTCCAAGATGTCGTTCACCAAGGAGAAAATCTCCTTCAGCTCGTTCTCGGTTTTTGGCTACAAAAGCAAAAATATTAAATTAAACGTGTTTTCTCTCATGTTTTATGGTACATAAAGGACTTGGCGTCCAGCTTTGGGAGTGTACCTCCAGGGCCTTGTGGATAATTTGCAGAGGATACTTGGTGCCCAGCGCGGACTGGAAGGCGTGTTTAATCAAGGTGATGTAGGTGTCTTTCTGCGAGTGCTGAATGCGACTCAGCTGCTCGGCCACGGCGAGAAAGTCGGCAGGAACCTCATCGGGGTTCATCAGCAGCACAGTGCTGCTGGCAGCAGAGAGGCAGAGTCAGGCAGAGTTCAGTGTCACGCAGGGAGTGATGCAAACAGGATGCTACATGGTTGTTATAAGATTTTATGTGTGAAGAAGGGTGAGAATGGGGGATTTCCAAGATCAAAACAGTTCTCCCAAAAAAAAGGAGATACTATTAAAGTAGTTCAAGAAAACAGTGTGGACAGCAGTTCCACCTTTTAATGTTTTAAAGTATGACATCAGATCAGATATAGGACCATGAGATATTAGAAAGCAGATGATGCAGAGCTAAATCATATCATAATTTGGACAGAACATGAATAGTCCTTTGCAAAATTATACATACCCATTGAGCATTTCACATTTTGTCATGTTACATCCACAAGCTTTAATGTTGGGATTTTAGGTGACAGATCAACAAGTAAAAAATGAAAAGTGGTAGGTGAATCTACTCTGATAGTCTCAAATAAAATCCAGTTCTAACAACTGGCTTCAGAAGAAACCTGATTAGCACACAGAGTCAATCTGTCTCCAATTTAACATCAGCTTAAGTTCAGCTGGAGGTGTCAGAAGTTTATTAGAGAATATTAAAGAACAAGAATCATGAAGACCAAAGAACACAGCAGACAGGGAGAGTTTTTGTAAACTCTGCCTTAAACCCTTGAAAAAGAGTCTAAAGCAATGAAAAACATGGGATCTACAAACTGAGTGTTCAACAAATCTGGTGTGGTAAGAAGAAAATGATAAGCAGTTGTGTAGGGGAAGAAAGTGCTCTGATCAAATGAGATGCAAAATATTTGACCTACATGCAAAACACAGTATGGAAGAAAATGCACACCATCCTTCCCACACCATTGCAATAGTGAATGGTGCCACTGGCACCACCATGTTATGGGGACACATTTTGTTCAGTAGGGACAACAAATTCAGAGTTGACAGAAAAAATGGATAAAGTTAAAAACTGGAAAAATATTTTGGGGGGGGAACTTATTGGAGGCAGTAAAACACTTGAGCCTGGACTGGATGCTCAACTTACAACATTGCAAAAAAAAAAAAATGGATAAATTGAAATTTGCCAGATTTTGTTGTTGCTCTGTCACCTAAAATAAATTTTAAGCCTGTGAGAATAACACCATAGATTCTTATGTACATTTTTCAATATGCTACAGCAAAAGGAATTTGTTTTATATCATAAAGTCTTTAGCAAATGTTAAGTTCCAGTTAGGAACTATACAGTGTGAACATACATGGTCTTTGAAGTATAGCCCGAGCTGTTCAGACCCTGTTCTTCTCTAACCAGCCTCTGAAAGGAAATTCCTGTGAGAAAAGTAAAAAAAAAAACAAACAAAAAAAACAAATAATCAGCTGAGTTCAGTACAACCACCTGCAAGGTAACACTACCTACTACCGAACAGACATTCATTCAGATTATTCAAATGATTTCATTCAGTTTATCTAATGGCATTTCCATTGGCTGTTTCTGTAAACTTCACTGCTCCACTGTTCCTGATTTTTGTTCCATGGAGGTTACAGATACATCCGCTTTCACAGAAGAAGAAGAAGAAGTGCCCACAAATCCCGAAGCTGGGACGTCACTCTGTCCCGCCCTGAAGCTGCAGTTCACAAAATCATCATCTTAAATGCAAAGGCTAAACTTGCCACCAGGGGGAGTGCTCTCCTAATAACTACAAACGTTTATTAAGGTTGTCCTGTTAGAAACGAAAAGAATCTGTGACTAGTGTCTCTCTGTATTTACCAGGTGCCTTGATCTCCATCTGCAGCATGGAGAGGAGCTCTCTGCACACACTGCAGTACGGGTCTGGCCAAGTCAGGAAGCTGTAAAACACCTCCAAGGCTTCCTCCAGGAGCTCAGTGTCTGGGGGACAATATGGAGTCTGCAACCAAAACATAAATGAGATATTTAGCTAAGCAAAATTATTGCTCTGGGATGAACATATTAGCTACATTACTAGCATGTAAAAGTGCAATTTTATATTTTTCTTTCTTATGTTTTCACTGCTTGTTGTAATTAGTTACTTTAGGTGCCTCACTTTGAATTGTTTTTTCTAGCTTGTGTGTAACACTTCTAACTAACCTCATGATGGTTTCAGTAGAGGAACTACAAAACAGAGTTTTCCTACGTGTGCTTTGGACGGTAAATCATTTTTCTTTGGCTAAAAAAGGTTAGCTGTGCTGAATACATTTGCATTTGGAGAGGTCGTACCTGCAGCAGAGTGGAAGTGAACATAATGGCGAGGGGAGCCACCAGTTCATACTGACACTGCTCCTGAGCCTGGACACACACACAGAGGGAAAAAGAGATGCTTAGTGACCACTGAATTAATATCATTCTGCAGTGTGAAGGATCTCTTTGAAAGGGTGGTCACCTCTTTAGTCTTCCTGATTATCTGCTGCAAAAGGATGAGGAAGTTCTCAGGATCTCTTTTGACGAGCTCCTCCAAGCTCCAGCGATTCATCGACTGACCCGCAGAACACATCAGCACTGAAATGCGATAGAGAGCATAACACATATGTTTATCACACATAAAGACACATATGTGTGATAAAAAGTGTTTTTTTTAACATAGAGTATTAAATTGTGAGACTAATGCAAAGTTTGCATGACAAAGAATAAACCATGTTTAGAAGACTTTGTTTTATATCTGTAATGTGACAGCAGTAACTTCTCTGTTCCACATGTCATTCTTTGTGATTTATCCAGAACATTAAAAATGACCAATTAATGCAACCTTGCCAATCTTGGCACACCCCGCTTGACCATTGTAGCATTTTGCCACCATTTGGGGCGGCCTATTACCATAAGTTGGGCTGAATAATTGGAAGCATTAGCTACTCTTCCTCGACTCACTACACTGCCGTCTGTCTTATCTTGACATATTCGCTTCATTTTTGAAGCACAGCTACTCTTTTATAGTAGATGTCTATTAGCAATGAATGACAATGGACTGGCTAGACTAAAATACAATCACATGAACAAATTTACTTCTTTGAAATCAGTTGTTAAATTAAATAGCAATACAAGTAGATTGCCAATGTTAGGGAACATTGCAATTAATTTTATAGTCATAACAACATCAAAACAGTCTTTAAGGATCAAACTGTCAGCAGCAGCATGTTTTAATGGTGTGTTTTGTCACCTTTTTATAGCAACCTATACAAGATCTAGCTATATAGCTAATTGTACAAGATTATTTAGATGTGTTTCCTGTTGCAAAAAATTGTAAAGACGTTTACCATCTAAACATACAGATTTACAACAGATTGCAAAATAAAGAAGCGCTACAATAAAACATGTTGAGTGAGTAGAAGACAGTTAAAATTTTTAGAATATACCCTCTCAGCAAAGATTTACAAAATTTTAAGAAATACCCTGTGCTTGATAAATGAACAAATGTTTATGTTTTACCGAGCAATTGAAGTGTTTCAACAGTTTGAAACAGAAAGTCGAAAACAACAACAGAGAATCACATTTAAAACCACACTCCCTTGATATGTTTCACACTTACAAAGCCAGCTGAAAGGTGAAAGTACCTTTGCAACAATAACTCTCTAAGTGTGCATGTATCTTTAGAGCTCAGATTCCAAGGGAACAACAAAACTTAGTTTACTGATGTTACACAGAAATATTTGTAGATGACACATCAGAATGTTTCTGCTATAAATACTTAAAATGGTTATCTGACATCTCCAACAACATTGAAGAATCTGTTTCATAATCACCGATTTACTGGCAGCTTGTTAGGTGCCTAATTTAAAAATTAAACTTCTACCTTTACCTTATACTGGTACTCTTTAAATTTGTTCAGTTTTGCACTTTACATGAATAGTACAAACAAGTAAGTAATCACAGTGCAGGGTTACATTACATCCTTAGAAAGATGGCCTGAAAAAAACTCAAGCTTCAGCTCGAGATTCAATCAGATTTGGGTCGATCAAGGTAAAAACCCTGCTATGTACTTCTGTAGTGTTTCATTCTGTGTCACTGGTTGACGTACATGAGACAAAATGTTGATCCTCCGCCTATGTTTTGTTATCCTATACACCGCTGTAACTCCTACCTCATGACGCCTCACTCAGTGCGGTGTGTGCCAACCACTTCCTCCCAGCTGTCTATTTCACACTACTTCCTCCTACCCCCAATAATACGCTGCTCGGTAGATCTGAAAGCAACAGTGTCACCGCCAACAACAACAAGCTCAAACATCTATGTGTTGATATGCAGTGAGAGCTGTTGCTTGGTATGCCTGTGGCGATAGCATAGGGTGCTAAGAGAGAGCAAACCGCTGCCTTTTGCGTGAGTCAAACTCAAGGTTAGGGTGTAAATATTACTCAGAAAATGGACAGCTTTTTAATTTCTGAGAAACAGAAGCGCAATCCCACAAATTTGCTACAATGCTTTTAAAAACAGCCTAAGGCCCGAACATCACAGTATGTACAAAGTTTCCTCTACAGTGCAATCTTGACACACATTTCAAAAACAGTAGTGTATTGGGAGTTTGACTTTGTACTCTTGTTGTGTTGTGTCATATAATCAAACATTACTTAGCACAGAGGTCTCAAACTCTAGTCCTCGAGGGTTGCTGTCCTGCAGTTTTTAGATGTGCCACAGCTACAAAACACTGGAATGAAACGGCTTAATTACCTCCTCCTCATGTAGATCAGTTCTCCAGAGCCTGGGGTGTCAAGCAGAGGCACATCTAAAAGTTTCAGTGCAGCGGCCCTCCAGGACTGGAGTTTGACATCTGTGACTTAGCACATGTACTCCCTAATTGGTAGAATTATATAGTGTAATTATGCATATTATAATTAGTTTAAAAGGCCAGGTTTACATTTTGAAAACCAAATGCCAAAAAGTCCAATAAATGGGGGAAATGTCTGTGGTTTCCACCCAACCACAAACTCAAAATCCAATATGGTTTCTCAGTGCTGTATATACATATACAGCACTGAGACAGCTGTTTCAAAGTTTCAAAGTGCAAAACTGAAAGATTGTTTGCTAATAATAGTTGGCCCGTTCACTAAAGATGTCAATTTTAAAACCAAACTGTTTTTTATAGTTGATACTGGGGTTAAAACAGCATGGGTTTTAATTTACTCCTAGATCAAAGTCCCGACTTCAGAGGTAAGTGAAACATAGTAGAAGCAGGTAAAGGTAGCCTGTTCCTTCAGTCCATTTGGCAAATTCTCATAATTTTCTCCTTGGCACTCGTCTTTTGCATCTCTAGCAAAGCTAAGTTCAAAGTGCTTGGCAGGTCATCCATTTTGGCTCTTGCTGCTTTTGGCTTTACATTCTAAAAAAATTGCTCATATAAAGTATTATGAATATTTCATCTGAAATATCAACGCAATATTAATTATTTGGCTCTCCAAATATCCACTGTGGTACTTCAACTATTGGAGAAGCATTGTTTCATACAACATGTCAACTGTAAGTCATGAAGAAGATGCCAACTTTACCCTTGAAAGCAGTTATAAGCTGCTTTGTTTACTCACATTACCTACAACGTCACTGCTGAGAATATAACACGCTGCCACAAACGGCTAAAAATTGTTGATTTTCAATTAACATATCCGCTTATAGAATATTTCTTCACAATTAGGAACAATATTCTTGCATGTTTTAAAATCTCTCAGACATAAATATACTGTCAAGCTTAAACCACCTCGCCCTCATTTTTGGCGCCCATAGACATAGACTACACTCTACTAAAAAAAAGTCAGGCTGACAGCAGCGACATAGAACTAGGGCTGAAACGATTCCTCGAATGATTCGAGTACCTCAATTATTAAAATTCCTCCAGGAACATTTCACTGCCTTGAAGCTTCGTTAATTTATATTTTATTATTTAGCAAACCGTGATCCGGCCGGGACATTACTTGCGTTGCGCGGAGCTCTGACTTCCGCCTGCGTTGTTGACAAAAGCCAAGTGTTAGCGGCATAATGTCCAATTTTCAAGTTCGGCCCATGGGGATTTTATTGATTGATGATAATGCCTGGGTTTTCATTGTTTTTTGGGGACCGATAAGCATCCTTAAAATGACTGGCGCGATGCCTGGAGTACGGCAGCTTTTCTCCAACGGGAGCTGGAGTATTAATACAGGTGAGCGGATAGACTGAACACGGCGGTGTTAAGATTTAAATTTACCTATTTTGTCTTTAAATTTAAAAGTAAGGACACAAGTTTCATAGATAACAAAATAAAGTCATGTATGGGTGGAGATGCATCTTGTTTACAGGTCAATTTGCCACTTTGTTCTCCTGTTTCAAGCCCATGCATTGCCCCCGGGCAATTGCACTTTTGTGTATAGCTTTACATATTTCAACAATCTCTCAGAAAAAGCTGAAATCAAGTTACTTTTTTTTTATATAAAGGGTCATGAGAGTCACAATGTGGTTTATTTTATAGGAACAGTGCAAAACGTTCTTGTTAAACCCACCTGAACCAAAGCTAACTTGATAAACATTTATTAGTGTCTGGATTCTTACCGTTCCAGTGGTGCGCCGCTGTGGGACTCTGCCTCAGTCCGTCCAGACAGCGGTCCAGAGCATGCTGGATCCGGTCCTCTGTGCATGTGGTGTGCTGCATCTTCACCACTCAGGTACTGCAGTGAAGCACGAAAAGAAGTGCCGTTATTAACCAACAAAATAAATAGCGCCAGGCCCACTCATGTTTTCAGTGGAATATGATCTGGTAAATGTCGCTGCAGTCATCGATCGTGTCACCTTAAAAACAGCCTTTTCATGGCCACGTTCTTGTGCTATCGTCACCGCTTTGCATAAAGGCACAGCACCCGGTAAAGATGAAAATGAGGCCATGTTGATACACAAACCATAAAGTGTTATGGCTCAGTGAGAGGAAGAACAAATATATATGTTTTCTTAATTCGAAAGTATTGTTGCTATAGTTGCAAAGGCCATATCATCCTAAAGCAATCCAAATAGCTTTAAGTTGACTAGTTTGAACTTTTCCATCCAGTGTGGTAGCTGAACTTTCTGCAACTTATTTTATGCCTTTTAAAAAGATTAAAATGAAAGAGTGTTGTATATTTAAAAAATTAAGAAGTGAATAGTTGCTAAATATAGGAGAAACTGGATATACTTCCAGAGCAAAAGCTCACATATGTGATGAACTTCACATTTTATTTTTTTTTACTTTTTATTCCATCACTACATCTGTCTGTTTTTCTATGCACCAACTGAGGAAAACCCAGGTGTGGCAACTTGTTTCGGTTCTGTTATGAACACGTCTCATTATATATGAAACAGTGATTTCTCAATCTTGCTCATCCCTCTGAAACCATCAGCTAAGGCTTTAGTGCGGCAGATCGGTTGCTGCAACCTTTCCAAATCCAGACCAAAAACACCAACCCATACGTCTAAGGGGAGAACAGAGGTTGGGTAAAAACAGAAGGTTGTTAGAAGAGCACAAGTGCCCACTTATTTCCAAGCAACAGTAGAGGTTTCGTTATTGTTTAAATCTGATCCTTATATTGTCGGCTTGCGAAGCTGATTGAAAAATAAAATAAAATTCTGATTGTGTTCCATTTATGAATGTACATAAACATGTATCTAGTTTGGGTTTGATCTGTGTGGTGATTACACAAATGAGCCGTTGTTAAACTATCGGAAAATTTTTAAAGGGACAGTGTCATTTTATAATGACACTATTAAGTAACAATGTCACTTTCAGTTGTTATAATAATGCTGTATAAATCAAATATGACTTAGAAGAAAATTGACTTGAAATTGGGCCTCAGCCCTCAGAAAGTCATCACAACATTGCTCCTTTGGCAACGTTTTTACCAGTGTTTCACTGAGAAGTAGATCGTTTAATGAGCTCAGCAGATGTGCAGTTCCCACAGGTGTTTGCCAGTTGCTGCTCAGTCAGCTTCTGAAGGAGCTGACTGAGTTGCGAGCTGGTCTTTCCAGCTGAGAAGCCTGGAAACTTCAGGTCCGAGGAGGAGCCTTGTCCTTAAAAGCTTCACTTGCTCCCCCAGCGTTTTGCACAGCTGAGGTTAAAGGATTTTTCAAACAGATGAAGTAACATGAAGTAACATTCCAGGTATGTTTTGGATGAGGGAAAAAATTATAATATGATACAGAAAAGTAGATTTTACACAATGCTGCCCTTTTGATTCTAAGTCTAAGAGTAAGAGACCCAATGGTGCATTTGGTGACTTTTTTGTATATTTTTAACTCTTCTGGTGACTCATAGAAACATTCCCAAAGCAATGCATTCTATATATAAATACTTGCCCAGAACTAAGAAGCAGAACAAAAACTCCCTTAAACTAGAAGAAAATCTTTTAAAAACATTGAATTATAGAAGTGAAACAACTCATTTGTTTGGCTTTTTTTATTTTGACAAAATAAAAAAGAGTCATTCTCTGTTTTGAGAATGACTATTAGTCCAAGTTTTCTTTTTTAATACAAGCTAGAAATCACACCTAAAGCACCAGTTGACAGTGTGAAGACACACAGAGACAGATTTAGAGATGAGTGATCACTTCAAAAACAATCGTGGCAAGCTGTGCTCTCAAAATTTCCCCTCACACTGACAAATTCCCCACACTACATGAAAAGGACATTAAGCGTGACTGGAAAATGAAAACTGTAAATGAATTACTCACACGAGCTACACACTCCCACTCAGCCAGATAAAACCATTACATACACATGTGCTTTATGCTAAAGCAGGTTGGCCTCTGGCGAAACGCTGCACATCATCATATGAGAAAAACAGATCAGCTGGCAAGTAAAACTGAAAACAGAAAGAGATCGACCTGGATCTCATCATCTGCATACAAACACCTTACAAGTCCAAGCAAATCATAAAAAAGTAACAACTGCAATATGTCCAATGCCTCAGTATAGAGCAGCTGCACCATATGGAGAAGCAAGAGTCCTCAATGCAGTTGCCCATGGTTCAATTCCCACCCACGGGCCAATTGCTGCATATCTTTCCTTTTCGCTTACTGCCCTTCTTCCTATCCAGCTACTTTTAACTAAAGGCCACTAGTGCCCTTAAAATTCATTCGTACAAATTCTAAAAAAACAAATTATAAAATAAATTGTAATATTGAGTCTTGCTTTCATCCACAAAACACTAAAAAGTATCTTGACTAGCAACCTTAACATCAAAAAAAAAAAATGAAAATGTGTTTTTCTTACAAATCAGAAAAGCTTTTTTTTTGTTGGTAGTTGTGATCGACAGCCATATTAACTACGATTAGCAGTGCATGCCATACGCTGCCTTTTCTGCCCCTTGTCTTTTTCTGAACACAGAAATGTCATCTTTGATGTCCTAATGTAGTGCACTATTGGGGAAAGTACTGGTTCCACTTTAAAATCCAAAAATTACCTCAGCAATTCTATGTTTTATGTTTACAAGTTGAAGCATGACTCCAGTAATTAAACATACATCCAAGTATTACTTTCAAAACCTTGATACAAACAAAATCTAGAGATAAAGCACAACCTTGTCTCACTAGAAAACTTCCAGCAGATGATTGTGTTGACATAGCCAAAAGAGATTGGTGGCTTATATTAGAGGTGCAAAAATTGTGGGTTGGTAGTATTTGCCTGTTGGCTCCAAATGCCAAACTTTGTGTTTAATATTTAAGCTCGGACTTTGTAGTCAACAAGGAAGGGACATTAAAAAGTCATTTGAAGGTAATGACCCAAACAGGGTTCCGATGTGGTTCTGTGTCTTTGAACAACAGTCACCTGATGCTGACTGATCCTGTGTCAGATCTTGGAGGACATTACCACTTCTAATAATATCTCCTGTCATTCTATCCCGTACTTGCCATGTTATTTTGTAAGTCTTTATTATTAAGTATTGTTCCCTGCAATCTTCTAATTCTCCTTCTTCTGGCTTTGTAAGATTGCAACAGATTCATTTAAAACATTCTTCTCTTTTGTACAGCACAATTAAGTTGTGATGCAGATATTAAATGTTCATGTACAATTACTATACCCAAAACTCCAAATAAAAAATGTTAGCTAACAGTGAAAGGACCACTAACGCTAACAAGAACAATCTTGTTAGCATCTTCGCTGAGATGTTTATTTCCACAGCATGGGGATTTATGCAAGTCATTTCCAGTTTTAGTCAGGTGTTTAAAATAAAGTCAGCAGAATCACAGAGATACAAGAACCAATCAAAACCCAAACTGTTTTTTTCTGCTACATGGCAGCTGATGTCCGCGGTTCATTCAGACTGCAAGACAGTGAGACAGGAGAATGTGCTTTGTTTTATCTTAAGTTTTTGTTCTGGAATTAATAGATTAGGAAATGTTTGTAGAATGAATTTCTTTAGCATCTTTAGCGACTATTTGGTGTCTAGTAAGGTTCTGAATTCCCTATCTTTGTTTTTAATTGCTAAATACATTACCCATGCTAATTGCTAAAATTATAAGAAAAAGAGTTTGAAATGTGAACTCTGTCATCATTTGGACTTTTTTTTTACCTAAATCTCTTGGCATGGACAATTATTAAAGGTAGAAAAAATATTTTGCATCCTATTATATTTCTTAAATAGAAATCCTAAAGTGTTGACAGATTTTATGGAACAAAGTGTAACTAAACCAAAGATTTAAAATAAGCCACGAAGTTTGGATCGGTTCATCTGGAATAAAATTAAGAGCTTTACACACGCTGTGTGGCTATTGTGAACTATTAACAGATGTGAAATAGCTGAAGAACACAAAGTTGAATCAGACAGCTGTGAAACTGTCTTTGCTTATCAACCTCTTACTACCACATCAAGTTTATGATTGCTAAGATGGAGCAATGATCATAGTTTAAACATTCTTCCCCATTTTGATAATGAATCTAAAATTGTAACGTGTAAAATGGGCTGTGTTTGAAATTCTCTGTAATTCCTAATCATCACGCCTCATGTTCTACATAAGCTGTCTGTACACATAGATTATTGTTGTACTGTAAAAACATCCCAGCCACAGACCTCAATGCAGAAGCAGGACAGGAAGTGTCTGCTAATTCAAGTTCAAGAGGCCGCAAGAACCGAAACGACACTATCCCACCATCAGCACTCTTTATTTCTTTTTTTCCTACAGCAAAACTGTTCAGCAACAATACCATCAATTGTGTATGTAAACAGCAATTGTGTATGTAAACAGCAGGTAAAAGCAGCACTTTTTCTGTGCTGTCCCTCCTCCCCTAGTTGTATTGTGTCTGAGATTCGTCCCGGATGGCTCTGAGAAGTGCCTACCGGCCGAGCGTGGCGGACACTTCTGCTGTGGGCTCCGGTCATTGTCAGGGCAGGACAGAGCTGGACACGAGCCCGGTGAGAGTGGAAGGAACTATTAAGTTACAGCTCTTCTGACTCCTGCATCCAGGATGGGGTTCAATGAGGACATGTACAAATAATAAAGACGACAAGCATTTGAATGGGGTAGTGAAAGTACAGTCACCAAAGTATGATTCTGGGTAAACTTGGTATTTTATGCAACTTCTTTGAAAGCTTTCTCAAACAGATTTAAAAAAAACAAAACATAATTGACATATTAGTAGTAAAAATCTTTGTTAGTCACTTTCAAAGCGAAAACACCCATCCTACTGAACATGACCTGGATCGGTGACTAAACAGCACTGTCATCACAAGGTTGTTTACAGAGTTTTGAGCTACAAATGTATGAGTCTGTGGCGTTTCATAAGAGGATGTACGATGTACATCCCTGACAGTCAACAAGCTCACTTCCACTTTTTTTATAAGCTACACTCTGCAGAAGTCAGACAAAAACATGTGGCTGCCTGTGATGTGACAGATTTCACTAAGGTTTACTAGGAGCATTGCAAAACTGTGGAATGGACTGTGATTTTGAAATTAATTTCTTAATATTGCTCTTGGCATTGGGAAAAAGAGGGATGCTTGGCCTAGATATCCATTTTCTTTTGCACCTCACAGATGCAAACATCTGCCAAATCAATCAAAGCCATCCATTTCGACATTGCATTACATAAACAAGACAACATATTTGGTTGAATGCTGAAAGGGGAGAGATTTTAATAGCAGTGGATTTAAACACACCTTTTTACTTCATCTTTATTCAAACAGAGCCCCAGACACCAAGCAAAATTACTAAAGTTCAATGCAAATCCAAGGCAGCGCAAACCCCTTAAAGTTAACATAGATTAAAGTCTGAGATTTTCTTTTCAAATGACTTGGATTTCACTGAGCTCCTTTCAAATTGCTTCTTATTTTCCTGTGTTATGTTAGTATCTATAAAAGTATGTTTACATGGGTCCAAACCAAATTAAACATCTGGTCCAGCTGCAATTAGGTCCAATGTGTCCAGTTAATGTTGTTTCCATTTTGCAAATACGCATATTGGATTTAAGATTGAAAAGTACACTGTAAGAATATTTAAAAATAAGTTGTATATTTCTCCATGTATATTGGTATACATACAGTGACATTCTACATGGGTCTAAATGTGATCCTTGTTTGGTATAGTACATGTGCAAGGGCATGAAGGGTGTAAAACTCTATGTTGGCTCCATTTCACAATATTTACATCAATAAGATGGAGTTTTTGCAAGGGATTGTTTGACATTATTGCTTTTTTAGATCTATTAATGATGTCACAAATATGGTGGGTTCACACCATAGGACTGATCCATGTGACCAACAAATCTGTAGCAGCCTGGCATTGTTGGAGATCACAATTTGTCTGCTATACAGCCAAAAGTGCTAAAGGCAATGTTGTAAGACCGCATTCTTACAGCCATGAATAAAAACACAACAAAGGAATAAAAGGCGGTAATGCAAACATGAGATCCTTTCTGGATTCCCTATTACACAGTCCCATATTAAAGAGCAGAGCAGAGTGTAAAGTATCTACATGACTCTGTTGGGCTTTATAATAATTGGGAAATTTATTTTCCAGTCTAACTGAACTTTTCCAGCCCTTCATCTCCCGGTGTGATTTTCTCGTTCTCATTCTGTCTTTCTGTTTAATCTTCTTTCTTCTCCTCACAAGCAGCTTCCCACATCTCCCACTGATGCAATTACCAACTGCTTCCTAACAGGAAGACGACTTCCCTGCTTTGCTGGGGAAGCAGGTGCTTCTCTATTGTTGCAATGTGATCGTACTCTTAGATATGCTCCCACAGACCTAGAAGGACAAGATCTTTATACAGTAAGTGTCGCTGCCTTTTTTTCCCTTTCCTCTGTCGGCCCACAGAGCTCTTAAACCCCGTTTCTCACTCTGCTGGATGTGAACTGGCTTCCTACAGCTTTAGGAAATAACCTCAGTCCAACGCCAAAGCCTGTCTGTAATTAAAGGCTTCCCTTCAGTATAACAACTGCTAACTGTGGGAATTTTCATTAACTAGAACGGAGTAAAGGGACAGAA
The DNA here is from genome assembly GCF_019740435.1 of Gambusia affinis. Taxonomy (NCBI): domain Eukaryota; kingdom Metazoa; phylum Chordata; class Actinopteri; order Cyprinodontiformes; family Poeciliidae; genus Gambusia; species Gambusia affinis. Next base: position 12,311,967 of record NC_057871.1, on the reverse strand, counting down.
AGACAGAGATCAACAAGTAAATTTTCGTAAAAAGAGAAATTTTGTAGTAGGTATTCCGGGCCAAAAGGTGGCACTGTGACACTGCCACAAAACAATGCAAAAAAACCACAAACAGCACCATTTTTGTTATTTGTGAGAATGAACCACATCCAATAAACAGAGAGAGATGGAGCTCAGATGTCATAACTTCAAAAAAGAAGTGCCTCACATGTACACAACGAAACAAGAAACTGACGATTAAAATGTTTTACACTCTGATGCTCGTTTCTGGAGATGAACCTGGTCACGTCTCTACATGGACGACGTCTTAAAGGGAAAGTGGTATTACGGTGCTACAAACAAATCCACTGGAAAATTGCAATGAGATACCACAACATTAAAACACACATTTCTCATCCCGGTGAGGTATTTCTAGGAAAGAGCTGTTCCACTGCCATCACCTCTTCTGGTTATTTTTAACCCTGAAATTCTGAATTCAGTCTCCAGTGTCTGAAACTTGAACACACATGCAGATCTTGAATCCCTAATACTAATAAATTAATGTAGTATCATTCCAAATATTGCATTCAAACACTCCTTAGTGATTATAATATTCCATATGCAATGCCAAATTCCAGTTGAATCTATTCTGCAGCTCTCTTCAACAATGAATAGGGCTTCTTTAAAACGCAGTATTAAATTATTAAATTATGTCCTCAGTTTGTGAAAATACAGCAAAAAAGTTTATTTTAAAGCATTTTTATTCATATTAACACTACCTTAGAATAATCCAACATATATGTGTTTGTCAAATCTGGACTGAATTGATTCCCACTGATATGAAATCAATAAAAAAAAAATGCTAAAATCTTTTTAAGCAGGTTGTATTTTTTAAAATAAACTCACTAAAGATCTTTGAGTCAAGCTTATTTTATAACAGACAGAGGATGTGAAAGTGTGCTGAGGTCTCCTTTTACAGTGAAAGGACTTCTGTACTGACAGCAAAGACAATAAAGAGTGCTTGTTTTACTGAGGACAGAAAGCTACTATGTATAACTTGACTTTACTTCCTCAATAATGACTGATAAACACATGAAAATTTAAATGCAAATATTGTGTCCAGGAATATCGAGTCATGCAACCTTATCCCAAACAGGACAGAGGCAAAAACAGGATTGACAACCTGTCCTCTACAGATACATAAAACTTTACAATGAAACAAATGACGGAAACACAATCATGTCAGAAAGACACATGATTGTTGTTTCAGAGTGATGTGGGAGAAAAATTTAGCACGCTTTCATCACCGCTTATTATTTTCTTTAATAGCAACAGATGTACATAGTGCATGTGCACAGATGCACATGTTCACACAGACGGAGGCGCCGACCACAGCAGTATGCGTCGTAAAGGTGAGCGTGAAAGATTTAACTGATACCACAGTTGTAGCGACAAACAGGAAGCATTTATGTGAATAACACGGTGCTGCACTTGGATGCTGCCTTCACCTTAGTCGGATCAGTGTGGCAACCTCCTTTCCTCGCCTAATCTGATATCTGTGGTGAGAAAATAAAGAAACGCGCAAACTGTGTCAAAATCTCATGCAAACAGGATTTATGGTAACGTTGCCTGTCCTGACTCAAGGGGACGCCTACAGTTTTTATTTCTCAACATGGGGAGATGGTTGTACTCAAGCTGATTGTGTAATCCAGAAAATTCTTAGAATCCCTTCCTGTAGAACCTTTAACTTGTAACTGTGTCCTTTTGAGGACATTATGGTAAAGTCTTGTACTGAGACTTGTTCTGTATTTAACCACGGTGATGAGAAAGTTGTTTATCAAAACTGTGGTTAAACTTGTACATAGAAATGTAGCATGGTTTACCAACATGTTCTCTCAAACAGTTTACCACATTCTGACCTTTATTTGAAAGTTCATAATGTATGTCAACCTCTTTTTGAACAACCTTCAGGACACTTGATCAATGCCAGCTGGCCTTTCACCAACACCAATGTCAAACGCATTATTCAGAGCTCAATCAATAACAGGTAACAAGGTACTTCAACAGAGGTCTAAAGGAATGGTAGAGGACAGTTACAAAATCTATTAATGCGAGTCTACTTTCCTGCATTGGCTTAGCTTTGGTGCATGAATTTTATCAGATTTTGGCAGCAGAAAAACAATAAAGTGATGGGTTAGAATAAGGGTTGTCACATTATCAACATTTTAAGCTGATAACAAGAATATCCTTCTGCACAGGATTGTTTCTATATTAACAGTATATATCTACATTAAAGCTAGAGCAATATATAGCCAACACATTGTGGAACTTTGTCTAAAAAAATATCCTAATGGTTTAGTAAGTGTAAACAGAGATCTGTCTCATGCAAATGTATTCAAAGCAGCCTTGTTCTATTCCTGGTCATTTTGAATCATAAATTCTTTGTTGATCAACTGCAGTCAACAAAGAAGGTGGCCATGGGCTGTGACCAGTTCACTCTGGATCTTACTAAAATAAGACACAAAATTCTTCACTTTCTAAATTATCTCAGTTAATTGTTGTCAAATAGTACTTAATTCATTGTGAGCCATAGCAACCTGTAGCTTTATTAACCAACAGAGATGTATTACTGAAGTAGTGGGTGTTGGTACCACCCACCATCTATCATGGTGGGTGGTACCACCATGCATCAGTTCAGCAGTGACAGAGGGTAGAACAGGAAGTAGAGGGGATTTAAATGGATAATGTTAACATATGCTATTCTGCATGTTTAATTCTTTGCTGTTGCACATACAGGAGCTTTACTGACCTTTTTAAATTTCCTATAAATATTAGAGCAGGGCTGTCCAACGACCAGTGACCTGCAGCTATTAGATGTGCCTCTGATTCAGTACATCTAAATCAAATAGATCATCAGCAGGATTATGGATGACTTTTCTGAATAGAACAGGACAGGCTAAGTCTTCTTGTGTCAGCAATGCTGCTGTGCCACATTGTGAACAAGCTTGGGAAGATGAAACAGCTCAGTTATGTGGATTTTGAAACAACTTAGTATTCTACAACAAAGTATTAATTACAGCTAGATTTCAAAGTGCTTTATCCAAGAAAGATCTCCCTTCACCTCTTCTCAATCCTACAGTGCCTTGCATTGTTTCATTCCGCACACGTGAAAAATGGCCAGCTCACTGAAAAACAGTCCTATACGCGTGGCCTCAGACTCTAGTACATGTTATATACAGTTTAATTAACTCTTAGGCAAATGTACCAAGTTCTACAAAGGCCTGTCAAAGAGCCTTCCATTTGTTGAAGAAGGAAAACATCTAAAACTGTGGTTCTCAAACGTTTAACCACCTCAGTCAATTTTTAAGCTTTACAAGCACTTCCATGGTGCCAGACATTTTAAAACTGAAGTCCAATGGCAGTAAACTTTCCTAGTTTGTTGTGTTTTCTGTTACAAACAGCAACAACAAATAAAAATCAGTCTTATTGGTACCACATGGTCTTGGCTTGATTCAGTGGTCTATGTGCAAATTTTCAACAATGACTTTTCAAGAGAGGAAATATAGGTCAAAAGAGATGCATATGTCGTGATTTATAGCACTTCCCCATTATAGACTATAACAACCCAAACAACCAAAATACATGCATTCATTTTCTGCTCCATCATGTCATCACTTATGAACAACCTACCCACAGATCTTCCTCTCTTCCACTTGCAGACTGACTCAGATGAAGCAATCCCTTTTCTGGAACCATATATCCAAAAACATAGAGGACATCAGACTCTTGGGGACCAGAGTTACAGAGTTCCTTCCCTTTAAAATACCTTTGATATTGAAAAATAGCAAGTCCTCCTGGAAGGCTCAGGCATATAAAGAGTAAGCAGTCAGTCCCAATTATTGTAGTGTTGTTTTTTTACTACAATAATTAGATTTTCACTAAAGTCATCCCAGCAATCGGTGCATGCACTATCGCAATCTCAAAGAATCTTCCTTGGATGGAAGAAATCTCCATTCTTCTTCATTCCATCGCTTGCATTTGCTTCCAGCAAGTGGTCTTCACCAAGACTACATGCTTTGATTCCTGCCACAATATTGTCTGACTCACCATTTGTGGCAACAATGCAATTCAAACAGGTGTACCTCATGAAGTGGACGGTCAGTGCAAGTCTAACTGATGTTCCAAGCAGTGAAACATATCAGATAGTTGACGCCACCCACCAACAGGCAGGTACAAGACAATAGTCACAATTTATTCAGAAATGCCCAGTTGTGTCACCCATCAGCTCCTCTTTCCTGTTGCAGGTAAGCCACGCAACAACGTCCTGGCACTGAACTTACACGTGCTTTTTTTTCTGCATCATCTCTACTTCCTCTCTTTGATAAGTGTGAATCATAAATGGAGAAAAGCAGAAGTCTCCAAAATTGTTGTAGCACTTAGGGGGGTTCTCCGTTTTCCCGTAACAACACGGCTTTTAGCGGCACTTAATATTTTGACAGTAAACAAACAACAGAGGAGCGCTGGCTTTTAAAAAATCCTTAATGAGACACAATGAGATGACAGCAGCCATCATAAAGTATATTTTTGCAACAAATCGTGTGCAATCAGAAGCCAAACTTAAATCCTGTTAACTATTAAACACAAGCTGTCATTTTCATTCAACCATCACGATACAAATTCATCACCTTACCTGCTCTTCACTGTCCAGCCTCCATCGTTGTCTGCGTGTAGCTGAAGAATCAAATAAGTCCGCGCAAAAAGTGTGTCCTTATCGGCGTCGCTTCCATTCATTCACTCACCGCCCGCCGCACAACCGAACAGCCTCAAAGAGCCACATCCTGAGCCGGGCCGGGCCGAGCCGAGAAGTTTCAGGTCAAACCAGAGAGGGATCAGCCCGTTGTGCTCTCAATTCGCCGCTTTTCTGACTGCTTGCGCTTCACAAGCACTTGCGGCTCAAGGAAACAGGAAGTGTACCACCGAGGTGCATGTGAGCACAATGACTGAGGCTGCTGCTGTGTGTGCGCGCGTGCGTGTGAATGCGTATCTCCATAAGGTTGCATGCGGATTTTTGCAGGGATGTTGAACAACCCCAATGAAAGGAAGTCATTTGTTTTGTGCTATTTTCATTTAAGTCTTTGAACTCCTGTGTTCACAGTTTTCTGAACACGCAGTGCTTTGCAGAAGTATTCCACTACCTTGAACTTTTTCATGTTTTGCTGTAATCATAACTTTGCTAGGGTTTTGTGTGATAAACCAATAAAAAACTGTTAATTATATTTTTAAAAAGAGAGAGAGAAAAAATTTGATAGGCCTGGTGTTCAGCCTCTTTGACTGCGATAACTCTAAATTAAATCCACTTTGGTTTCACAAGTCATCCAGTTGGTAATATATAAATATTGTTGTTTCCATTAAGACACGAAGAACTGCAGATTCATAACTCAGGCGGGGAATAACAGAATTTGTATGCATAAATTTGGGCTTTAAGGAAACTGGGCAAGAAGAACGTCATCATTAGAAGAAATCTGTAATAAGTTCTGCTTGAGATTAGCTATAATAAGTCAATCAAGGGACGCAAATATATGGAAAAAGATCCTCTGCTCTGATGAGGCAAATTTTGAACTTTTAGTAAACATGTAATACCCAGAGTAAAACATGGTCATGGCAGTATCATGCTGTGGGGATTAACGCACGAATATGTAATGTCTGCTGTCTTATGACTGGTTCTCTGTGAGCTCCACATAATATTAACTGTATGATTAGATGGACTCTATTTACTAATTAAGAGACTTCAGTTGGTAAATGCACTGTAATATTTAGAGGTATCGGAGTAAAGAGGGCTGTATAAATATCTGCATCACACTTTTTAGATTAATATTTGTAGCAAAAAAAAATCTTAAAAGAAAAAAAAAAGCATGTATAATTTTCCTTCCACTTCATAACGTGTGCTACTTTGTGTGTTGTTCTATCACATAAAATCCCAGGAAAATGCATTGAAGTTTGGCAGCAAAAAGTGAAAACAAATGAAGGAATACCTTGTTTTTCTGATTATGGCCATGAACATTTCACAACATGAAGTTTAATTCAGCCATTTTGATTTTTGGTTCCAGTAATTTGCTCACTTTTAAGTGGTATCACAGTCGTACTGATGGAAAACCTACGAAAGCAAATCCTCACACTGAACTAATTGGAAGCTACCGTATACCGATTGCTCCTTTCACTAATTACAAAATCATATTCCTGTAATGCCACTTGCTTGTCAGCATTATTCTTCCTGTAATCCTGCAATAAACACTTTGATAATTCAACATTTTGACTCCATTTTCTGTCTGCATTCAGCTCTGTCAGGAAAACACTACTTCCTCCCATGCTGCTTTGCTTACTGTTTACATATTATTCTAATAGGGCTTCTGTGAATTCCCCTTCTCTTAAAGGACTCTAAATGCAGTTACAGTAACCCATGCAAACCCGAGTAAGCACGACAGAGGTTCAACTTTCATGGTTTCTCAATTCATTGACATCTGATACAATGTATTTAATCTGAATCCCAATTGCTTTTCAGAATATGGAAGAAAGAGTCAATTTTATTTTCAGGGCAATGTCAAGCTAAACGGTTCGCCGGTCATACCAGTAAGCTGACGTCTTTCCAGGCCTTTTTAGTGCAGATTGTTGGGGAAATGACACATTGAAACATCATTATATTATTACTGATATTAATGTCACCTCACCTGTTTCTTTAGTTGAAGAACAGTCCTTCACAATAAGCAAGATTTTGCTGAAAATACATAGAAAACATGAATTTGTACTCAGCCGAAATCTAATATTGTATTAACTTTGTTTCTGATTTACAAGAAACTTTAAAACACCACAATTATCTGTTTTTCATAAGCAATTATTAATGTAAAAAAAAAATCTCATGTTAGATGTGTGATCCATGAATAATTTAACAATATAACGGATGTATTAGCTTAATGAAGGCGATTGATAGTAGCTGGAATGGCCTCAAATCAAATGATGCTCTTGGTTCCATAAAGCCTCTGACAGCCTCTGGTCTTAAACAAAGATTAAATGTGATTAAATAGAAAAGGGAATGAGCCATCTTTTATTCAAATGGAAAAATCCTTGTTGCCTATAATGCAACAACAACAAAAAAAAGACAACTCTCATTTGTAGAAAGGATGACTACAGAATGATGTCTAATGTCATTGAATGATTGGATTATTAGGGCTGAATCTGAAACCCAACAAGTGTGCTATTCAAGGCCGAATTTTAGCGTCTATCTATGGTTAAACTTGGTTTATCTCCTGCTTCTTTCTGTCTATTTCTTTTGTTTTGTATTTCTCCTCCACAGTGATCTTAGCCTCTTATCCTTATCATCTGACTTCTTTCTCGGCCTACCAGCATGTTTTTTCTTAAATGACCTTTTGCTGTTTAATGTTGTTATTCCAAATATTACCGCCTGTTATAAAACCAGCATTGTTCCATAAGACTGTGCTTCAAATGACCTTCTACTAAGAAATAATAATAATAAAAAATTTTAGCTGGAATATTTTGTTTTATCCATTATTAGCATTCACAAATACCTTATTTTGGCTTCAAACTCATTTGCATACAATGCATATAAAAAGTATCCACTCCTTTGGGTATTTTACCCCTTTTTATTGCTTTTCTTAATTTTCCTTTGGGATTAATAAAGTAGTTTTTGAATTGAACTGAATTAAATCCACCATGTCTTCGTATTGTTTCTGTATAGTTTTAGCTTGATGCTTTGGGTCATTGTCTTGCTGAAAATACAGCTGTAGTTCTTTTGCAAATGCAAACTAAATTGTATGCATATATGCATTTATTCCCTGTATATATTTTAACAGCCTGCCTAATATATTAAGTTTCAGAGAAAAAGACTTCCAGGAAGCCATAAAATGCATCTTTTGCGATATATTCTTGAAATAATTCTTGCAAAGTAATCAGCTGAGTAAACAATATGAAAAACTAGTGAATATATATTTTTAAAGGTCAAAACATAACTAAAAGTAAAAGGCAAACAAAGCAGAGTTCCTGCAAAGATCCTGAAGTGGTGCACCACTTTGCAAAAAGCAAAAAAGGAAGTAAAAAAATCTGATATTGAACAAAATGTGCATTTCAAGGTTGTAAAATAAAAATAAATCATAAATTGTCGCATCAGTAGAGCTGTCCTTACTGATCAGTCTAGCAGAACTAATAATCATTCAAAAGAAATTTATTGTAAATTTTTATATTGTTCTCATTTCTGTGAAGGGTTTACAGTAAAAAAAAAAGAAAAGAGAAGTTTCCACTGAAATAGAGAAGTTCAGAAGTAGAAGTCAAGGACATGAAGACTTCACTCATGTGGCTTTAAAAAACGCATAATGATGACGCGTTTGATGTCAAGACCAGTTGGATCTTAATCATTTCTTATTGGTTGATTGAGCTCTAACATACACATAAGGTTTAACTGAGAGGATATTCAAATTCAGGTTAATTTATTTGTTGAGAACTTGATGTCACTGTTCAAAAACATGTCAGAGCAGTTCACTGACTTGAATATTTTCAGTGCTAAAGAAAAAGTGAGAACTTGATGATCAAATAGTTCTTTAGAACCAGACAAGTCTTTTGGATGGGAGGAAATTTCTTGGCAAGTTATGAACAATTTTCAATCATGATTGTACAAAATAAAAATGATCTCCAGGAGCTGAAGTTTTCACACAATATGTAAACTTGGGCAGGTGTGATGCACATTTAGGACATCCTCAGGTTTCAAGGAAACGTCCTCACTTTAGAACAAATGGCCTCAGATGTCAGACCAAAAAGTCATCAGGGCGCTGACCAAATGGCAGCAGAACAAAAAGTGTCAGATTAAAACATTTCAGAAATAAAGGCTTTTTATGAAATATTCAAAAGTTCTGAAGCACTAGTTATTGGGTTATCATTGTCATTGTCCACAATCATTAATATTACAAGATGTGAAAGCTTTCTGTTTTCTATTGAAATAAAACTGAAGTGTTTGGCCATAAGGACTAGCATTAAATTGGGTAGAAAAGAGGTAAACTTGTAACCCGGAGAACATAAAGTACCAAGGCAGCAGCATCATGCTGTGGGGATGCTTTACTACAGTAAGGGTTGGTGTACTTCTTAAAATAGTGTCAAATGGAAAGACAATTAGAGGCAGTAAGTTACAAAAGGGCTTAAGAATATTAAAGTCAGAGTTTTGGGGAGTACATCATTCTGTAGGACTGTAGAAAATGTGTGGTCAGAACTGAAAAGGTGCGTCTATAAACTTGACTCAGTTACACCATTTCTGCCTGGATGATTGGACCAAACTCCAACAAGTTATTGAGAAATGTTGCACAAAACATTTCATTAAACAATTTGAATTTAAGGCTAGTTTAGCACAAAGGAAGAGTACATGAACCTCTAAAGAGCATAAATTAAATTCCTTCTCATTACTCTGCAACTTTTGCAGAGAGAAGTTATTTTGGTAATCCTAATCGACTTAAAAACTGAATAGATTTAGACTGATTTAATGTCAGTCAATTAGGAGAAATTGACTGACTTTTTATGCAGTTTATGGGTATTTGAAAGAGAGTCTTAACTTATCTCCTCAAACATGCAAAAGCATCTCCTTTCAGTCCCATCCAATGGCTGAATGCTCTTTAATAAACTGTGCTGTGTCTCCCCCGCCTGGACTCAACTCTAAAACACAGCTACTTGTATTTCGAAGGTGGCGTTTTCTTCTGCAGCCACCAGATGGCGGTTTTACGTCTGGAGGAGGCCTGCAACAGGTTTAGCGGAGCTGCAACAGAACTTTATGGTGCTGCCACTCAAGAAATGGAAGGACCAAAGCAGGTGTCTTAAGTCTGCGCTTTTATTTTGTATAAGAGAAATAAAACATTAGGGTCACGTTGTAACTGAAGAGACTCCTGCTTGGCTATTTAAAGGAACTTTTCAAGGAGATCAATTGTCTAAAATGCTATTTTATTAATGTCATAATTTAATGATCTCAATTGCTCATCCATATAGATTTAGAACAAAATACAAAGATATATGGTACCATACAAAACTGATCAGAACGCATATTCAAATGAGGTTTTTCTATTCGTGAGAAAACGTTTTGATTTTGCTCCAGCTGTTTTCCTCCAGAGGCAAAGCGCGTCCCCGATGTCTTCTGATGATGCACCACCAGTGGACGTCGTTGTTCCGCCCGGTGCCTCACCCCCTCCTCAGCTCCTCACTCCATCAGGATGCGCTGACCTCATGCATGGATCCAAGCTAAAATCTCGGAGTGAAAGAGCGGTAGGGGGAGAGAAAGGAGTTTTGAAAAGACCGGCAGAAGGAGCGGGACTCGCTATAAGGACGCAAGCGACTCTTAAGTTCAGCTGGAAGAAACAAACAACAACACAGGAGGAGGCTTGCGAAAATTAAGAAAAGTAGCTTATATCTTTTTAAATCTTTCCAGGTGAGGTGATCTTTATGTTTTCTTCCAAATTTACCTCAATATCGTGCAATTTATTCTTAAAGAAGCGTATCCCCCCGCCCCCCATTAATTTTCAGATTTTCCTCTCTCCTCCAGCCACAGACACTTTGGGGACCAGCAGATCGACCATGATTAGGGCTCTGGATGCCGTCCTGCCTGCGCTGCTCGCCGCCACCCTGTTGTCCCGGAGCGCCTTCGGTGGCTACGGGATGAGCCTGTTCGCGGCGCAGACCTCCCCTCCGGACCCCTGCTATGACGAACACGGCAACCCGCGGCGCTGCATCCCGGACTTTGTCAACGCCGCCTTCGGGAAGGAGGTGAGGGTGTCCAGCACCTGCGGCAGGACGCCGAGCCGCTACTGCGTGGTGACCTCCGCAGAGAAGGGGGACGAAAAGACCCGGAACTGTCACACCTGCGATGCCTCGGACCCCAAGAAGTACCACCCGCCGGCGTACCTTACGGACCTGAATAACCCGCACAATCTCACCTGCTGGCAGTCCGAAAACTTCATCCAGTTTCCACAAAACGTCACCCTGAACCTGTCCCTCGGAAAGAAGTTTGAGGTCACTTATGTGAGCCTGCAGTTCTGCTCCCCCCGTCCTGAATCCATGGTTATCTACAAATCCATGGACTACGGGAAAACCTGGGTGCCCTTTCAGTTTTACTCCGCGCAATGCAGGAAGATGTACAATAAGCCCAACCGGGCCGCGATAACCAAGCAGAACGAGCAGGAGGCCGTCTGCACGGACTCCCACACCGACATGTACCCGCTGACCGGCGGCCTTATCGCTTTCAGCACGCTGGACGGCCGCCCGTCCGCACACGACTTCGATAGCTCCCCGGTGCTGCAGGACTGGGTCACGGCCACAGACATCAAAGTCACCTTCAGCCGCCTGCACACGTTCGGCGACGAGAACGAGGACGACTCGGAGCTGGCGCGCGACTCCTACTTCTACGCCGTGTCGGACCTGCAGGTCGGCGGGCGGTGCAAGTGCAACGGGCACGCATCCCGCTGCGTGAAGGACCGGGACGGGAGCCTGGTGTGCGAGTGCAAGCACAACACCGCGGGGCCGGAGTGCGACAGGTGCAAGCCGTTCCACTACGACAGGCCGTGGCAGAGAGCCACAGCCCGGGAGGCCAACGAGTGTGTCGGTGAGTCCGTCCACGGTCCTCCATCCTGGAGCGACTGGCAGATCAGAAGCGATTTTTCAGTTTCTCTTGAGAGGGAAACTGAAACGATAATGACATTAATTAATAATCTATAAAATAATAATAACAGTGGTTGAAATCATACAAAAGTGGAGGGAAATAAATAAGCTTTCAGGGGGAAAAAATGGATCAAAACCTCACTTATTTAAAAAAATTATAAAATAAAGTGCATTTTGAATTGTTCGAGCTTAATCACCTAACCAAGATCTTCCATCACCAACCAGAAAGCCACTTTTTTTCATTTTAATTTGATCTATTGAGGAAAATAAATAAATAATCCCCTAACCTGATTACTGTGACATATAGCCCTTCTGAGATATTTTTCATGGACTTTAATATCAATATTATTAAGGTTGTAATTTGGGGAGATTTGTTTGAATCTAAGGGATTCAGCATAATTTATGCAAACCCACACTTATACAAAAATCCTAAAATATAATCTAGTGATGCACCAATCAGTCTTTTCCTGGCCGATACCAATTTCTGGTTTTCTTTGAGGTCTTACTTTCTTACTTTTGACCATTCTATTTTTTAAGAACTAAAACATGTAGAAAAGATAACATACTAGTAGCAGAAAACTAAAGAATTAGGGAATCATAGATATTTTTACAAGACAATTATAGTCAGTGATATTTAAATTTTTTTTTTCAGCTAAGAAAAAGTGCAACACAGTACATGTTGCTTTATATGTTTATATTCAAAATTGGACGGAGTTCTTCAGATTGATCCATTAAAATGAATTAGAAAAACCCCTAAGTTTTTATTATTTTTATTATTATTATTTAGCTTTCAGATCTGCCGATCATTAACTAAAGCAAATCTAACAAAAACTGGCCTAATCCAATCTCTGCTTAATTGGTTCATCTTTAGTCAGTGTTTGGTTTAACACAAACCTACAGAAACAGACTGAAAAATGAAGACTGCACCAAGTATCCCCTGTATTTCTACATTGTTAAAGGTTAATTTTATTTATTATAAGGACCAAATTAAAGCCATAAAGTGTAGCATCTAAACAGCTTTCTTAACCAGAGATAAAAACGGTTTCACACCTCGCTGGCTGGCCAGTCTGAACGGAGTTACTGCGTTTTATCCTATAAACTGAACACAGAGAGTGAGCAGTAGACTACTGATAATGCCGGCTCTTTTAACTTCTTGGTTTCAGATTTAGGGTGAGAAAACCTTCCAAAACTGTGCTAAAGCTAAACACCAAATTTCACCAAAAAGCAAAGCAAAACATTTCATGGAGTTTCTGAGATTATATTTTACAGCCATTTCTGTCCTTTAATCACATTTAAACATCAGCTTGTACTATTTTCATAGATCTTGAGTAAAAATACAACCGCTTCATGTAAACATAAATCTAAGATGTATATAATGTAGTCACCTTAATTTTTGTGTTTAAGAGAATAGCAGCAATTATTCTTGTTTTAAGTAAAATAACACAGGCACAAGAGGAATCTGATATTGGCTTGTTAATGTGTAGTTAGTAGTGCTAACTTAATAAGAGTGATGGGTGACTGTCCTTTTTGTCTGTCTAGAGAGATATTTCCAAATAGCAAAATTTATCTTTTTTGTAAAAGAGCAAAAAGTGTAATAGCCTTCTTTCAGCCAGCAGTGGTCAGAAACAGGTGGGGGAGGAGCAATCCTGCGCTACATTGTGTTCCTGGTGGCTGAAGAAAACTCAGGTCAATCTGGAAATTTTCTCTGACCCCTAATAGAAATGATGTTAAACTGTATGATGGACATTTTGGGTGGTTTTAAAACTGTAATTTATTAAAACCCTGCCATGTTTAGATATTGGCAATGAGCTCATCTCTAATCACATTCTGATAGTTTTTATTAGTATATTAGTGTACATATTTCCAGTCTAATTCTGTTTTAACTTCTATGTAAAAAAAACATTAAAATGAAGACGAATCACCACTGTGATCAGAATTCTGGATGAGATGAACACAGAGCGTGCAAAATGACGAATGAAAGACAAATTCAGCCAATGGGAAATCTACAATTTTCCTTTCAGCTGCAGCTCTAAGAACACACAGCAGCTGCCTAAGAGGGATTTGTTTACTGATGGCTGATGTTAACATGGTGAAATGTGAACAAGGAGCATTTGTGGTCAAATGTGCATTTACTGTAACAGTTACTCCTCAAACAAGATACAGAGGAAGGTTTTATTGTACTTTAAAGTTGCAGCCTGCATCTCCTTCCAGAAGGGGTCTTACTTAAGCTCTTGAAAAAGTCTGCTCCAAGAACTCTGTTAATATCAGAGAATATTATTTAGATTTATAGTTGGCAGCAACAGAATAGTCAGCACTGATCTTTAAGGACTGCAGCTTGATATCTGTAACTAAGAGTTCAAATTTTGCTGTTTTTATGCTAATCTAAATGAAACACACGTTTCCTCTACACCAATATAAATAAATGAAACATCTAATAATGAGGTATGCTTTTACTCGTAGTTTGCGGAAAAATCTGAAACGTGTCGAAAAAAAGTTTTTGAGGAGAGTTTTAGAAAATCAGTCTGCCGCCGCACGAGAAAGTGCTGCAGTGTCTGTTGATGTGTGAAGGTGTTATATTCTGCCTAATTCCTTCCACCAAAGATCAAGAAACGGGGACAATGAATCCACAGAGAACTTTTAAACAATTGCGTTTCTGCCCCTGTTTTTAAAGCACTTTGCTGATTGCAACCACCTGGATCTTAAAGGTTGCTCAAGTGTTCTTTGTTGTGCATCTCAATCCATTTGGCTTATTAACTCTCTGAGGCGAACCAACAGCTTCTAATGCAATGAGTTCAGCCAGCAGATGCTTTGGCACATCAGAGACCGTAGGAGATCTTAGGAGCTGCAGTAAAGGCAGGATAAGGCAAACTATGGCTGCATCGCATTGGATGCCAGTTATGATGTAAAAGGGATTTTTTTTGTGTGTTTTGGAGAGTACTGTTTGTTGAATTATCCAGGATAATCAAATGATGGCTTAGAGAGGCATGTTGAATGAAGGGACTTGCTCTCCACACAGCAGCGGGGTTCAGTGGAGTAGTTGTCAACAGCAAACTGGCTTAAATGGCAGCTAAAAACGCAGGAGTAAAGGAAATGAGGAGAGGAATTTGATTTAAAAAAGGGGCATGCAAAGACAAAATGTTGTAGTAAATGACTTTTTCGTCCATCCTGTTCATTATTCGCTTTTATTGGTACCAGTACAAAAAACCCCTCTTTTTTTAGCAGAGATTCACTAACCAGGTTTTACGATTACCAATTCTGCAAAGCTCAGAAGCTGTACTGATTTAGCATCATGAGTAACAGCAGAATATTTCTGCTTTCTACATTTGCTGAAAACTGATCTGCATCAAAAAGAAAAGGTGTAAATTAAAATAGAACAATAGTTAAATCAGACATCACAGAGTCACAGAGTCACCTCTCACTGCATCACTGAAATCTACAAATACATTAATAAACTCCAGGTTTTAGAACCTGTTCAAATATAATACAACTAAAGACGGTTACAGGTCTTTACAAGAGAAATTGCAGGTCGCAAAATGTTTTCTCTTTCTTGCACACACCTAAGCGTAGAAGTTAGCCATATCATTAACTCTTGCTTTTTTTTTTTTTTTGCAAGATTATTATAAAATGTGTGTGAATAACTTAGTAAGGCACTGTGCATATTATAATGATGCATGACAGGCACAATATCGGACAGATTAGTTCAAAAGTACCCAAAGTGTTCAACGTCTCAATGTGGCAAGAGTAATATGTGAATCTCCCTTTCATTTTTACTACAAATTCTTATCACACATTTGTTGAAATGCTGCCTGATTGATTTTTATCTGAAAACACATCAGATATATATTTTACTATACACTCCTAGATTTTGCAGACTAAGTGTATGAATCAATGCACTCACCAAAGGGTTTGCTCATGTACATGATTCTAGCAGACGTAAAGCTACGTTGTCCAGTTTTATCCGTCTACTTTATAGAAAGCACACAGTGTTGTTTGCAATATTGCTCCGAGGTGGTGTTCTGACAGAAGCTCAAAACATTCTCTGCAGAGTGGTTAGTAGTATGCATTAAAACTTGTTTTAAAGACACAGCCACTGGGACAGAGCAAAACATTTTCACTTGTTTTTTTTTAAGCCCTGTGATATTCTATCGGTGTCTTAAAAAGATAGGACACTGTTGTGTTGTGCTAAATGTTGGTATTCGCATGTGGTAATGGTTAAAGACAGCTGCTTTAGTTCTTTGTGTGAGGCCCTCAACATTTTGAGGATTTTATGTATTTCTGCCCAAATTTTAATGAGGTTTCAGATCATTTCCAGAGCAACAATGAGAAAGTGCGACAGCTGAAGCGTTCACCAGACATTTTGCGAGTTCTGCTCCCCCCGTTCAGTTGTCGAGTTCTGGGTTTTTCAAAAGCAGAACTGAAATGGACAGTTTTCCAAGTTACTCTAACTTTTCATAAATATTGCAATTCTTGGCAGAACTATTCATACTCCTCGACCTTTTTGTCATTTTGTCACCATAAAAACTATATGTGCTTCTCTTGTCTTGTTGTTCTTTTCAAGTAAAATTCTAAAAAGTGTCTTTTATCTCTAGAGAAATCCTTTTGTGTAGTTTCAGCTGTAATTATTTCGGCCATTTCTGTACCAGCTTTGCACATTTGAAGACTGAAACGTTGGATTTAGGTCTGGACTTTGATTGGGCCATTTTGACACAAGAACAGGCATTAATCCTATCATAGCTGTACCTGCTCAAAGGGGAACCTCCACTTGACCCTGGAGTCTTGCAGTCTCTGACATGTTTTCTATACATGGTGTGTAGCAAACTTCACTTATGGTTTTCTATTAACATTAGTAATATTTTCAGTGCCGACACTGCAGTTGTCCATCCAACAGTTCAGATTTTTATTTCTGAAGGATGGAACTTGCACTTGACATTTATATCATTCTTTGTGCTGGTCTATCGCAGAAATCTCAATAAAAAGCAAGTTTTATTTATAGTGAAACACTGTGAAACATGTTAAGAGATGTGAATACTTTTACTGGCGATAGACTAGACAAAACCCAGAAGAGATCAATTTTAATTTGCATATTGTGAGGTAGATGAATCTGATTCTAAATATTTCTTACCACTTCTTGTTGTCAGATGATTTGCTTCTGTTTTGTTTATTTGGAACCTTCAACACCAAAGGCCTGGTTGATGTTTAAACAGCTCGTTGTGCACCTTTATAAAATCGCTCTCCTTCATCTTCAAAGGTGGAGACCAAATCCATGGTCAGACACAGTGATGGCAAACAAAGCTGGGAATAAACTGATAGAGAAGCCATGCACTTTGCACCGTATTACTCTACTCACACTTTTCTTCAGGTCTTCAGGTCGTAGATTCAAACAGAAGAAGGGGGGGGGGGGTTTGCCCTGCTCTCACTTCAAGAACCTGTTTCCGTGAGCTCTTATCAGTGTTTATGACTGGTTTTGTAAACCGGCATAGAAATAAATTGAGCACAGTCCAGACAACTGGCTCAGCCTTCTGTTTTAGATCCAGAGACCTGCTGTATCTCCCAAACAGACAAACACCAGTCACCATTCGAGCACATACTGTAAGCAAACCTGAGCCTACGGTATATCAACTGCTGGAGCTAAACTCTAAAAAAGGCAGCCAGAAGATATGTATGGAGAAACACACTCACATGCAAAGCGCAAAGGGGAGCAATGCTGGAAATCTTTCTGTAGCACAGCTCTGCAGATGTGGACTTGGCTTTTCTACCAGCTCCATGCAAATTTGACTGAAAGTATGTACAAGTAAGCCTTTGATGTGTAAATGTTCCTCATTGAGGTTGTCAAAGTGCTTGAACCTTTCTAATTCACTGGGCCAGAGTCAAGATCAGCTTGGGAGTCTTTCTCCTAGGCAGTAGGGATGAGAACATGGCTCTAGGGTTGGAGTTCTGGACCTGACCTAGTATCAATCCTCCCACTGCTTAGGGGTCCATGAATTTTGTTAAATCTAATTTTAAGTTATCCCGGACGAGCCCCCAATTTGTTATGGTCTGGCTCTAGAACCATAACAAATAAAGGGATGTAACGCATGGGATAACTTAAAATTAGGTTAATTTAAAAAAAAAAAAATCATGGCTGGATGTAGAAGCTAAGGCAACGCAAAGGGAGAAAGGGGAGAGAGTGACAAAAAGAGAGAGAACAGGCAGGGTGAGAGAGAGACAGTGGTGCTCTCAAATTGTTCTGAAGACACTGGCCAACTGCCTCCATTTCCAATCAGCACCAATGAGGAGCTCTGAAACAGAGATGTTAGAGAGACCACAAAAAAGGCCTTGGGCTGTAACACCAACAATACACAGACACTAATGAAACCTGCAACCCTAAGGAAGAAACTGAGTCAATTGTATGAAGGAAAATGAGAAGATGAGGGAGGTAGAAATGAAGGAGATGGTGTTGAGGTATGGCTCTGGGATTTCACCTGTATGTGGAAGCTACTTTCCTTACAAAAGAGTTTACTAGGCAAACAGCGTATTGCCTGGAATCACTGGCTTTGCAGGAGTCACTCATCCATGGCAAGCATTTGGCAACAGTGGAGGGAAACAATTGCATTATTGCTGCAAAAACGCAGAGAAGCACTGGGCTGATGGGACTTTCTATAGGAAAGAAAAGCAGAAATCAGAGTTAATGGCAGCAGTGGCCCAGTAGCATCTCTGATTAGATCTACTGAAAGATACAAAGCTTTGTCTCTGACTTTCTGTGTTCCCCCTTTGTTTGTCTCCTTTCAGTGAGACAATCCTGTGCCTTGCTCTTGGGCTTTTTAATAAAAATATCACTGGGTAGATTGATGACAAAGTGGACCTGTTGTTTTTCTTACATTTTTTACATTTTACAAAGTAAAAAAAGAAAAACAATAGAAAACTATCACATTTGAATCTCTCCATCCAGAAGCAACATAGTCACCATGAGCGAGCTCCTTTCTTTTTGAAATTAATTTGCCATAAATGGCAAAATGATTTCAATATGACAGCTAATGTAGATACTGTTGAATATGTCAAATCATGGCAGATCTTGAAGCTATTAAAGTCAGGGCTTGGCAGCTGGCCTCTTATTGAGAAGGAATTTTGGAGCTTGTTATTGCCTGTCTTGCAGCCTGTTCAAGAAGCCACTCAGTTTTGATGGAATTTAGTTTTGCACAGATAATAAAATCTGACAGCTCTGTTTGAATACTAGAGATGAGTTTTTATGACAAACAAATTTGACAGAAAGTGTGCACGTCTTTCTTTGTGCTCAAAGTGAAATACGATGGGCGTATCTGCCATGAGTTCTTCCTGAATTTTCTCTGAGTTGTCCGGTATTAGTATCAGGGTCCGAAAGATCTCTTTTCATTACTACCATTTTTGTTTTCAACCTGCTTTTTGATGAAGCTCAGGCTGCACTGCATGAGGTGATGGAATGTGTTCAGATGTCAGCGAAGGCAAGAACTCATTGTGAAGTTTCACAGGCTGTGTATCTGTTGTTCACTTCAGCGTCCTCTGGGCAGAGCGAGCGGTTCTGGGCTGTGGTTTTGTTTCATTGCTTTGGCTACGACACGTAATTAAAGCCAGATCCAGCTTGCAGCGTGAGCCCGCATTTTAGTCCTGTGTCTCTGCTCGTACCAGAAATGTGGCCTCGGTTTGGTTTTTGAGAAGCAGTTTGGTACGAAGCCATATTGCCTGTGAAAGAAAGCCATATAGCGTTACGCTGTTGGCTTCTGGCCCGGACTCACTTCCTCTTGTCACCCTCACTTCGGCTTGGACTCACCATGGACTGTGCTGCCTTATTACAACATCCAAACACGCCTGGAGCTTATTCTTTTTTTATTGATATCAGATTATTTGTTATGAGCACAATTATTATTGCTCTAAAGCTGTGGAAGAACACATAAATGCCTTTACTCAACTTGACCTGAGCTATTAGGACTTGGCACCCGCATGCATGTCAGAACCGTGTTTCTAATAACATCAGTTATATTTTCTAGAGAGAAATGCGATCAATCTACTTGCATCCTGAAGACTTTTGAACATTCTAATAAATGATTTTTTTTTTTTTTGTGAAAAGCTATGGAACAATGTCAGAATTAGTTTGTTATTCTCAATGGAAGATGTCCAGGTCAGCAGTGCTGTGACCCCCGTCATGGCAGGTAGTTTTGGCAGTGCATGGTCGGCGTTGCTTATGAGTACCAGGGTACAGTTACCTTCTTTAAAAGTTTCAAAAACGCAAAATATTTTCAAAAGCCTACAGTGTCGTAGAAAACCTTTCTGCACACTGCTGGTCAGATGGCTGGATGAAGGATAGTGTTGTCTTGCAAAATTGGCTGCCTAAAAGTATTTTGGTCTTGGACAACATGCACAGTTTTAGGTTGGAAGATGTAGAAGCACCATCTATCTCTTTTATGAAGGTGACTTTGTTTTAAAACTACAGTTGTCAAGCTACAACTCTGGAGAGCATTAGCCTAATATCAGCTTATTAGACACCAAGTGTCACTGCATAATAAGCAGAACAGCCAGAAAATTTGTAATATTATGCACAGAAAGTATTCTTAGTCAGAAAGGATTTATTCTACTTTTTTGCTTTATTTTATTTATAAAAATCAATTGTATCAATAAATGAATTTTCTAAGTATTTGTTATAATTGTGATAATTCATTATTTATATAGACATATTAGGAATTGTTAGAGATTTAAAAACTGTTCCCCAACTTGATAGAAACTCAAAGCAGGGAGACATTGAAACTGTTGAATTTATTTTATTTATTCATTTATCATTACCAATATTCCTCCAATTTTTTTCGCACATTGCATATTTCCTTAATATAATGCAGCATATTTTAGTTTTAAATCTTTGTAGAAATATAGGGATACTGCAAAACTGGTACCTTGATCACACTGTGAGAATCTCCAACCCATGTTTAGGCAACACTTTGGATACAAAGTTGCTTTGACATAAGTAGAAGAACTTTTTGATATCTGACTTTTATCTTGAAGAATAATAAGATGAGATGATAAAAGAAAACACTGAAGATATTATTTTTGACCATTTGCTCGTACCAGAACCAGAAATTTATTCTTTATATTGGAAACAGAAGGAATGTCACAGTGCGTGTGAAAGCAGCTGTGGTGAAACAGTTTTTTACTAAACTAAAACATTAATTACGTCCTAAATTAGCCATAATGTGAACATGGTGTGCTGAGCTGCCATTCTCTGTTTGAATTCCCTGAACAGACTCTTGGTCTTTACCTTAACTGTGAGATTTCTAAGAGGCATTTTCAAAGCCGGCATATTCCATGACTGACAGATTGATATTGAAAAGGCTAAGACTGAGCATCTTTGCTGTACTCTGCTCAGTCTTCTTGTTATCTGCTCTCTCGCAGCCGTAATGACACCCTACTCACGCCTGGACATGTTGTAGAAAATAAAGATGTGTTTCAAATAGTTTTCTCTGTCTGCATATCCTCTGATTTTCTTCTGAAATACCTCATTTGTACTGAAAATAACAAACATTTAATCTTCTTCCCAAGCAACAGCTTCACACCAAAAAGTGTTGATGTCAGTTCACGCGTGTTGCTCAGAGAAGGATTTGATTTTTGACCAAAAATGTTTAGATCTATTGGTCGATTTCTCAGTACATCACTGATTTCCAGCCAAACAAGATTTAAGCAGTTCTCAACATACTGGTTTTGATATTTTCCTCCGACAGCAACAAGAAGTCCCGTTTCTGCTAGTATCTGTTTACCACCGTTTATCCTTTGTATTTTGTTTGTTTGTTCTTTTTAATTGCTGTACTTTCTTTTTTCTATCAGTTGAAATTGAAATTACACAGTTTGTTTGTTTCTGCGTGTCTCTCTTAGTCCACATAATGTGCCAGTGGGTGTTTATGCAGCTTTTCAGCGCCTGCAGAGGCGTCTGTTAATTAATTAATTGGTGACTTGTTGCCGCAGTGAAAGCTCATCTTAAGCACAGAGTGGTTCTCTGTGTGTTGTGGGTTTGGCACCAAATGCATCTAAGTGTTTGTGTGAGGGTGTGTGTTTCAGAAGGATCGTGAGTAAGGGGGAGGTGTTTGTGTGCAATGGAAAGGGTTTAGTTCAAGGAAACCAAATGATTAGGGGTAATTAAAACCCACAGCAGACAAAATCATCTTGTGTTCACACAATAAATATAAAATACCCCACCGCATGGCTCATAAATCGCATGAATCACAACATGCCTGTCTTTCTCATGTGTCTTGAGCTGCGTCAATTACTAGATGCTCTAATGTGCAAGGAGACTGAGGTTGATCAGGCTAATCTAATTTTTTAATTTTTATGAAAATATTCCTATAGAACTCTGTTCAAAACTTCTATAAATGCCAACTTTTTCCTTGAGGAACTGATTTGGAAACTTCTTGTATTTGACTCTAATTTCTCCTATAAATGTGCTTGGTGAAATCTGTTTTTATCTCTTTAATTCAAATTAAATTCAAATTAAACCGTAACACCTCCAGGCAATTTTTGACTGTTCTGACTGTGATAAACAGTTTAACACTTCTGCTTTTATTTTAGGACTGAATCTAATTTTATTCAGCTTGTGTTGCTAATAACAGCTAGCCTGCTCTTGGTTTTCTGACTTAGAGAAAACTCAGATGTTTTGCATAGGTCTGCAGGAATGTGGAAAAAAAATACATACCTGAGATAATTTTGCCTAATACTGGAAACATGATGAGTGAAAAATAATTACTTACCAGTACTGACTTTTGGCAAACAATGCATTTATTGCATAAATTGTCTCAAGCATATATATAGAAATTACTTTAAAAACAAAATAAGAATTATTATTAATTATGTGCATGTATTAAAACTATTAGCTCTTCATATCAGTCTATTGTTAAATTTGACATGATTGAACAGATTTGTTGAAAACCTTTTAATTTTTTTTTTGTTTGTTAGGATAGGGAACACATCTGAATTAGATAAGCAAAAAACTAAATTTAGCGACTTGTCATACCTGGTTCAAAATATTCTGCACTAATTCTAAATTCTTTTAAACAATACACTTTTTAACTTGTGAAACCTTTATGTTGGACCGTTTGTTTTCCCAAATAACTCTTAAATGTTGTCTAATCTCATTCTAAACTCAGCATCATGTATGAACTTGTCTTCACAGTGGATCAACAATTAAAAAAATAAAGTATTATGTCCCTGAACATAGAAATTCAGAGTTGGAGCATAAGTGATTTTTTTTTCTTACCTCCTTGTCTTCAAAATAAAAAATGGCTACACTGGACATAATGAGTGGCAATTGTTCCAGTAATAAGAGTAATGAACATACAGTACTGCACAAGCCAATATAAAATTGTTTAAAATTTCAATTTGTACCTTTAGATTGTTTTTTATAATTGCTACTAACAGCTAGCATAGCTACCGAGCACAACAATTAGAGATTGTTTTCTGTCATATCAGGACTGTCAGCGTTATTTATAGAGATTTTCTTTTCCATATTAGATCCTATCACTACACAGTCGTCAGACCATTTCATGCACACAATTTTGGTCACTACCACTACATCCTGGGCAGAAAGGTGTCACAAAGCATACATAATAAGGAAAGATGTAAACAGCACAGGAAAATGGAGTGTATATAATGGACGAATATAGAGTTTGTGCATTTGGCAGCTAGTCTGAGTTAAAACTCTGCAAGCGACTATTTACATGAGATCTGATCCTGAGGCTGAGGCCAGCGGTGCTGTTGAGGATCAAGGCAGATGACCTCAGCACCTCCGTGTGGCAGCAGGCTACCAAGAGAGGGTCACGTTTACGCAGCCAGAACAAATAAAATGTGTGGACTGGAATATGACAAAAACTGTGGACAAGTAAGAAAGAAAGAGACTTTAGAAGAAAACTTGCAACTTTTCCACGTCTTGCTTCATCTGAGCCTCATACCTCAGTATTTTATTGGGATTTTACATGATAAATTTAGAAAAAGCAGTCCAGATTTACGAACCGGAATGGAAATGATGCACAGTTTTTATATTTTTCTGTATTTGTATCTTTTAGTTAAAGCTTTGTAATACCATCTTTTGCTTCAATCACAAATGCACGTCTTTTGGCTAATTCTCTGCCAGCTTTTCACATGTAGAGATTGACTTTTTTGCACATTTTTCATAATTATGTGAAATAGCTCAAACTCACAATCAATGGAGCGTGTCTAAAACATCCATTGTTGAATATTCCTGCAGAATCTAGCTCAGATTTCGGTCTGATCTTTGATTAGACCATATTAACCTATGGATGCTCTTTGATCTAAACCATTTCATTTTACCTTCCTCCACTTTCCCATTAACTTTGACCGGATTCCCTGTCCTTTCTGAAGTAACTCAACCCCCCAGCAAGATGCTGTCATCACCATTTTCTTTGTGAGGATGGTGTGTTCAGGGTGTTAGACTTCCACCAGTTATAGTAATTTATCGGAAGGCCAAAAGTTTCAAGTTTTATCTCAGTGTTTCCTAAACTTCTTGTGCATGTTGCTGAGTTTCTTAAATGTCTCATGACAAACATTTCCTTTGATGGCTTTGTTTCAGAACATCCTTATTCTTGGCTATATTTCATAAAAGTTGTAGAGTGCATAAAATGTCTAGAAAGTATTCACTACACTTCACTTTCTCTACATTCTGCTGTTTTACAGTTTTTATATCATATTGTATTAAACTATTCTCTTTCCTCAAAATTCCTCTGCACACAAATACCCCATTCTGGCAATGTGTAAAAATATTTTGGAGATTTTTGCAAATTCATTAAGAATACAAAAACAAGAAATCACATTTATGTTGGTATTCACAACTCATAATTGAGCTGATCAGGCTTGAGATGTTTCTGCAGCTTGACCGGAGCCCACCTGTGGTAAATACAGTTGATTGGACTGGATTTGGAAACACACTCCATCATTGGTAAATTTATGAATTCTTCCTGGAACTGAGCAATCAGGGGAAAAGAGCAGTAGTTAGAGACGTAACCAGAAACCCAATTATCTGTGCAGAGCTCCAGTGTTCCTTTTGAAAGCAGAACCTCTAAACTTGTCCACAACGTTCTCCCTGATCTCTCTGCTGTATTCCTGATCCCCATGATGCTGTTTGTTCACTAATGTTCTCCAAACTTCATTTATGCTGAGATTAAGCTACACATGCTAGCACTGGAATATTGAAAACTATGTGTGCTTCCACATTACCAATACATGCTGCTTTCTGCTGGCTCTCAAAATCAAATCTCAATATGATGCAAATGTAAAAAAAACAAAAACAACTTACACTACAATGTGTTTATTTGCACTTCCAGCTTTAAAAAGACATCAATATGTGTCTTGCATCTACAGCATTATGTATTATTATGTTTGGTTGTAAACACCCAAATCTGTTCTCAGTTAAAAGTGAAAGCCCTGGAACAGTTTGTTTCGACTGGTCCAAATCTAATACCTGATAGGGCTGTTTCAGCACCAGCAAGAAGAACAATGAAGCAAAAGCAAACAATGATGCCCTCCATCCTGCACATGTGTGTGCAAGAGTGAGCAAAACAACAGAGAAGGAGGCTTTTGTCCATGCAGCAGCTCAGCGTTTGGTTCAAGGTGAAAGCCCTGGCAAAAAACTCCTCTGGCAACAGCCGCCGTGTTCGCCGACAGGACCACCAAGCACGAGTGTGAGCGCTTTGAGCTCAAAGCGCTGGTCCTTAAGACTCACAGCAAGAAATGATTAATGCCTGGATGCAGTTACACCTCCGTACGGCGGCCCACTGGGCAGATCAGAGCGCCCCCCGCTGTTCCTGCCGCCTGTATCTGTCGTCATCCAAGGCAACTGCAAACAGCTGGAGCCTGCTGTTGAGGACTAATGTGTCAGTGGGACTTAATTATGCTGTAAACTCTCAAACGCTTGGATGTGGATAAAGTTTGGAGAGCTTGGTAACCAGTCAAAGATAGCACATAGTGGAGCTGCACATGCACGTGGTTTAAGAGTGATTGTTCTCCAACTTTCATGTCTCACCAACACACACACACACACACACACACACACACACACCCACACACCCACCTACACACGCAGTCTGAAACAGTGGGAGAAAGCACCTGTGACAGATCAAGCTGAGTTAAACAATTTCATTGTGCGTCAAACACACTCACATGCTGCCAGAAACAAAGACCCTGTCTCCAGCTCCTCCAACGTGTGTGTGTGTGTGCGTGCGTGTGTGTGTGTGTGTCTGTGAATAGCTGACAGTGATTTATCAGCAATGTTTTGTCTTTTCCATATAAGTCATGAAGCAGGCTGCTTGTGTGCGTATGGGGGAGTGTGTGTGCACTTTAAGGTCTGCAGCACTTGGTTGTCATGGAGGCCTGTAAATCTCACTTGTGCTTGTGTGTGTCAGAGTGAGTTTGCCTGTTACCGTCTAGCCAGTCGCTTCAGAGGCAGCGAACAGTCGTACAATAACTTCTGTGTGTTTTATCCTGGAGGCTGGTAAACGCAGCTGGTTAGTGAAACTGCACAATGAGATCACAGTCAGCAGAGGTCAGCACAAAGTAGAAAGATTAGAGCGTTGCTTCAAGCTTAGGATCAGATGTTTAAGATCAAATATGAGACTTGTTCTACTCTTTTTTGTTTGATAAGATTGATAAAAGATGACTTGGTTTTAATTTTCAGAGATTACATTTTATGTTGTTTTTTTTTTTTTTCCCTCCAGAAGTCATACTCTTTCCCAGCCTTAATTACATTTATTTCCAACAGCGATGCTATCGGTTGGTGTATTTCTTTATTTCTAAAGAATGTACAATGACAAAAAAAAAAGATAAACTTGGATTTCCATAAAGTGTTTCCAAAAAATAATAATAAAAAATTAAAAGGACAGTGAATTCATAAAAAAAAGGAAGAAAGAAAAACTTGCTTCTTGTGTATTTGGCCAGATCTAGCTTGGAAACAGGGTTTTTAATTAAAAAAAGAGTTTGTCCTGGTTCAATAAGGGTTATTTAAATTTTAAATTTAGGTTGATGACATCACAAGAGGCAAAGCAACACTATAATGGTCAAGGAACGTTTGAGCGTTTTGACGGTCTCATAAATAAGCAGCATGTCCTCTTACATTTTAGAAATGTGGCCTAAACAATGAGTTAATCATTTTTTCACACTTTCGGCAGGATAAGAAACTTGGATGTTTATCCTTGAAGATAATGCTGGCTCGTGCCTTAGAGGTTTATAAACACTTACAAATATGGCTAATCATAAATTTATAATTTTAGGCTTTTCTGATTGTCTAAAAAAAAAAAAGTGAGATCATTTATATAAACGATGCCTTGAATGTTTTAACAGATATTCAAACAACAAATTTCAAGGTCATGAAAACATTCACATTTTGAAGAAATCAAGATGCTTCCTGCATGGGACAAAAGTTTGTTGTGTTTAACCCTTAAAGGTCCACCAGGGATATTTTGTGAAAGTGGTTAAATGCATCAAATCTATGGTGTTCTGTTCACTTTATTACTTATTCTGGAGCATTAGGAATGCTCTTGAGCTGCAAGAGTTTTAGCCTGACGTGTTAGAACATATAGCTATACAATTGTGCTTGACAGAGCCGAGACATCTTCTGAACTCTCACTGGCATTCTCCCAGGACAGTGAGAGAATTACTGCCAAATTCATAATCCATTAGCAAACAACTTCTTTCTTTCTGGCAGTCTTCCTTGTGTTGACTGGAATACTGGTGATGCTTTGTGTGTACAGGTGACAGCATGGTGGGGCCAACTGCTGGAAGTGAAACCATAATTATTAGCAGAAATGAGGAATAATGCATGAAACATTAGGACTAAAACAGAACTCATCATCCGGATCTTAGTTGTCAGGTCATTTCAATCTCAACTGGCCCTTCACAAACCTCTTCCAGGTGTTTTATATTGGTTAAATTTTCTGGGCATCAGTCCTCTTACAAACGACCTAAATTGAATTTTTCAGCTTTGCAGAGCAAAGTAGATGCATTTCAGATTATATTTGACAAAATTGTTACTATAGATGAAATCAAGCCCAAATCTTATTTTTGAGAAGGTAGATTTGATCTTTATCAAAACAATCTACCACAAAATTAGGTCAGGTGGGATTTTTAGTCCAGAAGAAATTTACGACAATTAGCAAAACAATTAGAAACATTGACTATGATTTTATGTTTAAGTGACAGTAAATCTACAGTGAGTTTGATTTATTCTACAGAAAAGTCTAACCAGATGGGTTTAATGGTGAAAAAGTTACCCAGCATTGTCTGACTGTTATTAGAATGCAGTTTTGCTGTGTGAGCGAAGAAGAGGGCTTTTTGGGGGGGAAAGTTTGCAGGGTCATCTCAATTTGCCAGGGGTTGATCCCAGGTTAATCCATCACTCATTAGCTCTCACAGATAAGGCACGAAGTGGGGTGAGGGGCTGAGGATCCATTCTCTCTGTATCTCCTCTTCCTACCCAGGGACTGACATTATATTCACTGGCTGCAGATAAAGACCAACAAAAGCAAAGAAAATAATGTACTGAAATGAATAGTTGCCTGACTTTACAAAACAAAACACATTCTAAGTTTACATACACCAAATAAAATGATCTGAGCACCTTTTTTTCTGGAAATTGTTCTCACAGATGACAGAGACTTTGGCAGCTCCACATTTCTCTTTCTAATATTTTGACAGATTCTGTTGGACTTTCCCGTCATGTTAAACAACAATGTGTACCGCCGACTAACTCAAAACTCAGTTAACAAAAATGTAATTTATTCCTTTACTAAATGAAATAGCATATTTGTGATTCTCACTCACATTTGACAAAAATGCAAAAACTGGAGAAACCCTTTGGGGGTAAATTATTTTTGTACATGTGCACTGTACACTTTTTCTATTTTCATTTTTAAAGCTTTTTGAAATCTTTTTTGAAACATTTTTCACAATAATGTTTCACTTTTTTGCCCACTTCACAATAAAGCACTACTTTGTGCTGGGCTATAATATATGCCGCATTATAGAGACGACGCAGGAAAGGAGGAACTTTAGTTTTGGACTGATCTTGTGTGAGCTGAAGAAAAACAGAGCAAAGAAGACGTCGAGACAAGCAGAGAATCCTGACTGCCCACGCTCCAAGCGGCTGATGTTTAAACATCTTGCACTGCTGAAGGGCTGCAGAATTAGACTTTGGGATGTGAGCTTGTTGCAGCTCAGTGGGGAACATCCCCCCATACAACCCCTACTGCTGAATGCATAATCAGGTTCCTGTGTGACTGCCCGCTCTGGTTCTCATAACAAAAGGCCTGTATCACTGGAGAATGACAAAGAAAACAAATGGTCCTAATTATGGAGGTTGATAAGGAAATTGAGTCATTAATGCTAATATTTTTGTTATGAGATGAGAGTATGTGGTTCACAAGGGGCCCCTGAGTGTTTTTTTTTTTTTTCTAATGTTCAGACCTGGACCTGTGTGACACATGAAGGAAAAGTTGACCTCTGTCTGAATCAGCATGAAGCAAAAATAATCCTGTAGCAAAAATGATCAGATGTCTGAAGAGGAAGAAAAACTGACAAAGGCTTTTCATATTTTTACTTCTCTTTATTTTCATTTGATGCATTGCTCTGCACAGCCTAGACAGGTTACTGGCTACGGATGAAAGTCGAGGTGGAACATGAGGAACAGCTTTTGGAAGCTGATTGTCTTGTCTCCCAGGAGAGACAAAAACCTGAGCTAAAGAAGAAGGTGGATGGATGGAGGGCTGTATAGGGAATAGCTCTTCTTATTCATATTTTCCAGTTTCCTGGAGCTTTTGGTATATTAGCCACAGCTCAGATATGCAGGAAGTCACAGATGTGCGTTTGGGCCATCATTATGTTTTGAAGGTTTATGGTGTTGGTTTAAATAAGAGAAAAATGTCTTGGGTCTAAATGGTTTAGACATTGGAAGTACTTTGTTGTGATGATTAGGCAGGGTATGAAACTGATGGCATTGTCTGCAACCATTTGTAAGCATATTTACAAATTAAATGAAATACATGTTCAAGAAATATTCCCCAAAAATATTTTCTTTATGCATCTAGCTGCAATAGTAGCTAATGTTTAAATTATTATTATTTTTTTTTACAAAGCTTAGCAATCTGTGAAAAGTAACACCAACTGCTTTCTGGACCGTTTCTAAAATCTAATGATATTCATTTACTTCTGCGTTAAAAATAGATACAATTTACAAAGTGAACTTTACCCTCTTGAACTTTTGCACATTTCAATGCATTAGAAATATAAAATGGAAATAAGGCATTATGAAATATAAAGAAAAGGATTCATGGTTTTCTAAATGTTTAAGGAAACTGTGAAGGGTGGTATTCACTGAGCCACCTTTTCTCTAATACTCCTAAATAAAATCCAGTTCAACCAATGACCTTCAGAAGTCACCTGCTTAGTCAATAGAGCCCAGCTGTGTTTATGTGAATGACAGAACACTGACCTATGTGGGAAAACTGTTTTAAAAGGTAATGTGGAATGAGATCCATAAAGTGTCCCATTTGGAGTTTGCCATAGGTCGTGTAGGGATCATGTGGAAGAAGCTGTTCAGGTCACATGAGGCCAAAATTCAGCATCTAAGCATGTATGTGTAATGGCAAGACTTCCATATCCCTGAACACACACAAAAAAAGGATTGAAAGGATCATTGTGCATACAGGTTAGCTTATGGAGTTCAATACAGGACAATCCTGGACTTCCACCCTGGTCTGAAGCTGCAAAAGTGCCATACTGGGGCAGAAGTTCACGTTCTAGCAGGACATTAAATTTAATCATGTAGCTAGAACCACCATGTTGTGGGTAGGGACAAAGCTCATTCATATGTTAAAATGGTCCAGTTAAAGACCAGAATCCCTAGCAAAGCCACAAAATATTATGTTTGTAGTTGTTCTCCATCCCATTTGATTGAGCTTGAGGTATTTGCCAAAGTAGTTTGGGAAAAGTTTGGTCTCTAATGGTGCAAATCTGGAAGAGACCCCACAGGGAAGGCAGCTGTAATTGCTTCAAAGGACTGCTTTGTAGAGTATTGAATACAGATGCATGACACATTTCAGATTTTTTTAAACGTAAAACATCATCTACTTTTCACACGTAGAAATCACTGATAACTTTGTTTTGCTCAATCACATAAAATCCCAAAGAAATACAAAACTAAATGTGACAAAGTTCTAGGGTATCTATTAGGGTTCTAGGGTGATATGTACATTGTGTCCATATCACAGTAAGCCCGTAACAGTAGGGAATGCTTATGGCTTAAAAAGTGTCTCGGTTTTAATGTCACAGTTTGGTTTGGGTTCAGCACAGAAGACTGATCCAAAGGCAAAACGTCAGTAAATGGCTGAATAAGGCTGAGCTGTACACTCCCAGACTGCTCTTAAGTAGCTTTCTGTTCCACTGAAGTCCATCCATCACATAAAGAACAGCTTATTCAGCTGATTACTCCTGAATAAATGCTCTCTGTGCTCATTTGTACAGGCCACAGCAGGCTCATTGCATGCATATGTGAAAGCCCCCATAGCGGACATAAAATGCTTTAACCATATGCGTTAATCAGTTACCCTCTTTGACCATCACGGTTGCATATTCAATGTGACAAACATCCTTTAAGAATAATTTCTAAATTGAAAAGTTCTTTCCTGTCTGTTTCTCTTCCTTCCTGCGTGTCTATATATTCAGGTCATGTAACTTTGGACTTGTTTTACATATTTGTCTTTCCACCTATCATCAGGGTGGAAGATGAAGTATCATTGACCGAAAGTGAACCACCATAAATGGACAATCAAAGAGGACATAATGTTACTTAGTGATCTAAAACAAATGATCCAAATGTACTGTAAGCTCTGATGATTTTAGAACTATAATAGGCATTTTCTATAGAAACAGGCAAGGTTATCAAAAATGTGTTCTGACACACAATAAGCTGACATCTCAAAATTGATAAAATAAGCAACATTTTCAATTCAAAAGCATAAACGTCACGTCAAGAACAAAACTATTTACTGTTTTTTTTTGTTATTTGGTTACTCAACCATCAAATTAGTCCAAAGTCCCATTATACCCATTTAGTTTTCTAGTGTTTCAGGTATGCAGGATCATTTATGTACATCTTTGAAAAATTACTTCTTTAGAAATGTGGACTGTAGATGCTGACAGTAGCGTTGGGGACGTCTGCTGTTTGGCATTGAGATGCTGTTACAGGCTTAAACAGCTTCAGTATTAGCCTAACTCAGTTTAGTGAAAACCAAAGTGTTGTGGGTTTACGTAAGAGTGAGCAAAGAGAAACGGCAACAAACGAAAGGAAAATTAGGGAGAAACAGAAATGTGTTGGATAACGCAGAGGGGCCCATACGAGTGGTCGGGAAATTAAATGAACTTATAATAAACAAGGTCTGTGAAAAAATAAAGCGAGAGGCGATGACAAACAAATACAATGAGAAAGAAAGAAACTGATCAGCTTGACTTTAGAAAAAGAATAACTGGTTCGTGTTCAGGTCATTAACTTGTGACCTCACAGGAAATGACAGCTGTCCTACCAAAACACAGCACTTTATTCTACATGGTCTTCATCACTTCACCATACGCACGGTGTGAATGTGAACACCCAACTTAGAAGGATCTGAACTGTCATCTTTTCGGGTTTTCGTCTCTTCGTTAACAACCTTCCCAACGTTTCGTCACACACCTGCACTTACATGCCAGTCTATTTTCTTAAGCCATTTTCATTTGATTTGCTTTAAATGGTCTATTTGATAATTGCCATCCATTTTTTCGAGGCGCTATAATCATCTTGTAGCTAGGAGTCGACCTCCTGCCAGAGCAAATATGAAAAAAATATCCACACAATGGACAGATCGCAGTGTGGGGGTAATATTCCTGACACAGATTTCACAATTCAGTGAATTTCAGTGTGAGTCTCATTATGGGTCTCTTTAGAGTGAAATCTGTGGGGAAAGAAAATGATTTTCCTCAAAATAATCATTCTGACAAGTTGTTAACCTTTTTTTTTTAATTGGCCTCCAGCAGCTGAACATTTAATATTGTAAATCCTGGCATGTCCAAACTGTAGTAACCTCTGAAGTCATAGGCTTTGCTGAACTAGTAAGACAAGTCTTTTCTTCCTCTGTTTTACCTTTTGTTCTAAAAGTACCTTTTATTATATACTCTAATAATATATGGTAATAAATGTTCTGTATTATTCGATTTCTGATTCTTTGGTTGGTTCGTCGCTGTGTTTTAAAATTTGCAGTGTGTCAAGAAAGCCTTTTCAATATTTCTTCTTGAGATTAATCCAATCACTTTTAATTCCTTTGCCCACTCAGCAATTTTATACCAGACTAAATCCATATTGACGTACCCACATTTTGTTACAATGATCAATTTGGCTAGAAAAAAAAAAAACAGAATTATGAGTCCTGTTACTCTGAAGCTGCTATGAAAGCATTATGATTTTGGTCCAGGTCTGAAGTCTGAACAAATGATAAATGAAGCTTGACACAAAGACGGGTAACGATCTGGACCTACATTTTCTTCCAACTTGCAAAGAAAGCAAATATAAAAACAAAACATGTGTTCTTGTATGAACTATGCATATGAAATGCTTTAGGTTGCATGTATGCATTACGTACATTTCATTGAGATTTTCAAGTAATATATGACCAGTGATACGCAGTGTTCACTTTAATGGACAAATGATTAATTGCAATTTCCCCACAACATAAAATCAATACCTTGCCTTTACCTCATTATGCTAGTCCTGAGTTGTTAGTGTTTTATTTCCTTTAATAGAGACATGCCATAGAATGACAGATGGCTCATTTCTGAGAGCGTTTTGCTTTTTTCTGTTTGCAGACTAAATGGGTTTGAACACGTTGTTTGTGTGGTGGCAGCAAATGAAGTGACACAAATAAGGTGCTTGTATGTCATTACTGCGAGTGGTTAAATGGGTTAAATTGGGCTTTAGAAATAAAGGTTAGTTATGAAAAGTAAAACCAAGCATGTGGTTAAGAGTTTCTAAGATCACTTTGCTCTTTCAGTGTCACTAATTGTTAAATTACAACAATGTTTCAAGTTTTCGCGCCTCATTTCTTTTTAGCTGCTCTTCTCTAATCTATCTTTCTCGTTGGAGTTAAATGTTAGATGTAATGAAATACTATAGTCTTTGATACAAGGTAACCTCCATGAAGAACAGATCCAAATTCGCCATAAGACCAGGGGGTGTAAGTAAATATTTGTGCACACCACGGTGCATGCTTGCAACATGCTTCACGCTCTGCAGTAAGCACAGCGCTGCAGCAGATGAGTGTGGTGGTTGTGGTTCTGAAGCCTTCGCTGTAAAAATATATCAGGTCCATTAGTGTCAAAAACAATATGGACCAAAGAGGCTGCCACAGCACCTCAGGGAGCCGATACAGGATGGGATTTACAACCCGGGTTCATTATTGAGTGATATGAATTGAAACATGTTCTGCTACAACAACTTTCAATGCAACTCCAAGTGGGACCCAGAAAAATCTCTACTTGAAGGAAATATGGGAGTGTAACAGGATTCAGTATTCAACAGAGTCTCTGCTAGTTTTGTTTCCTGCTCTTCCCTTCCCTCCTGCTCTTACTTTGAAAATCATTTATATTGTATCCAATGTTTTACTCTGTCATTGTAGACCTAGTTTGCAGTTGATTCATGACATAATCTTGCTGTTGTCCTTATCATGTGGTCAGTTGTGCTTCGTTTTATTTTGCTTTTTGAATTTCTTTCAAACACATTTTGTATCAGATCAAATAGTCCAAAAAATAGTCCAGTAAAAGAATACCAATTTGCATTTTTATCCTCCTATTCCACATGATCTGGCATAATTATGATGATAGCTGTATTTCAAGTATAGATTGAATCTATTTTCAAAGTCCAAAGATAATAAGTGACATAAAAAAGATCCATATGCATACACACACTTTTACCAGATTGTGGTCATTTGGATTTTCTCTCCCTCACATAGTTTCCTAAGAAAATCATACCTAAGCACAAGATCAAACTACATCCTGTCCCTCTTGTCATGTCTGTCATGTATTGCTTCTTCTGACCCAATGTGGTTTATCTTGTTGATTGGTCTCTATTCTTTATCCAGCTATCTGCTGCAAGTTTCCAAAATCAAAATGCTTTATTTTTTTTTCTTCTTGAGCTTGTTTGATATTCAGGCCCACTCTCTGCAGCATCGTCCAAGAAAAATACATGAGCTGTGGCAAAAGCAATGCTAGCCTGTTGGCGTCACGTTCGATTTGTGACCCGTTGCAGACCAATTCCAGATTACGGGTAAAAAAAAAACACCGTCTGCAACAGCGATGCTTTATTTTTCCCTGCGCTCTTAATATACAGTGTGAGAGGGGGGTTAAATGAAGAGTGCAGGACATGAGGGAATTCAGGCTCAAGTTTAGGAAACCGCTGTTTTGGAGATGGATGTGAACTGACGACAATAAATGTGTCACAGAGAAGGAGTGGGGCTTTCAGTGACATCCTGCTCCAGCCTGTGGAATGCATAGACGGCAATTCAAAAAACCCCTCAGTTTCCTCAAGGTTGTTCTGTCTGCTGAAAGTGTGATTTCAAGGATAGAAAGAGGCAGTAAATGTGTCATGTTATGCATTGGGCAGATTACAGATTGGCAGAAAGCCTTGTAGTAGGTAGTTATTGGTCAATTAAGCATACAGGTTCCTTTATTAAAACATGCGGCTTGTGAACACTTGAAAATGCAGTGGATTTAAATTGCAGTGCATGTCATTAGTATTACATGGCACTCTTAGTTTTCCACTTAACTCCCTCACCATTGACGTTCTAGATTCTACACAATCTGTCCTTCTTGACACACATCTTATTCCAACAGGCGTTTCTGCAGGACAGCAGAAAATCCTTTATAAATTCACTTCCTCCTCCTGCTGAAAGATTTAATGTGAACCAGTTTTCTGAAGTGCAAGGCCAATTCTGGCAAGTTAACTCTCTGTTTCAAGATGGCATGCTGATAAAATTACACTCAACATATTTCAATATCAGTGTTTCCCCCAGAGTATTATAAGCTTAGTGGGCCGCCAAGCATTAAATAAACAAAACGGTGGGATTTAAGAAAACACAAGAAAACTTAATAAAATAAATACTTGAACGTTGTACTGTGTGAACATGTGGTTAAGTTTGCATATCCTAGGTAATACTTCTTTTATTTTCTTTTACTTTGAGAGGCTTTACACCAGCTGTTATCTTTATCAAAGGTGAGAAATGTTTGAGAAAAAATTGTTTGGGTAAGTAATCTTATTTATTAATTCAGCAAACTAATGCGCACATTTTATAATTTCATTTTTCAACACTATTAAAAGTTGATTACGTTACATGGCTTGCTTTGGTGCACCTAACATGATGTCACCTCACACACCAACAAAAGGTGCCAGGAGTTTAGGTGAGAACTTTGATGCCAATCATTTGTAAAACACTTTGATTACACTCTTTAAAACCTTCCCAAGTTAGCATCTTTCATTTTTTATTAAGCAGTTGTAGCTATTTTTTCACAAGAAGAATTGTGTTGGACTTGTGCAAATTTCACTGAGGGAATGTGGGACTTTCAGGGTTTCATGTGGAGAACAGAGCTCTTTTTTTTTTTTAGGACTGCTGTACCTCTACCTGAGCCTGGATGCTGTTAAAGTGGGAACAAATATCTTTTGTTGTACGCAGGATAAACGGACATAGAATGATTTTTAGAAGTTGTCCATGTAGCAACCCTCCCCCCTGTTAAAGCTAAGTGTTAATAACTGACTGGTTGTAAAAGAGGTCAAGCCGCCAAGTAGTAGAACTTTAAAGCGTCATGAGCGTTAGCAATAGAGATGGATTTGATGTGACGAGAGGATCAGAAAACAGGAGGAAACTAAAAGATTTATTTCTTTATTTCTCCATCTCACCGCTCCTCCACTCCAATTTGTCACTACATCAACTTTGATTTCCTCTGCTCTCCTGCTTCTGTTTGACTGTTTAGCTGAAGGCACCTTCATGGATAATACATTTTATAGAGACACTTGTTAGAGTGCTGGTCACTAATGATATCTGCAGCGGGGAATGCCTGTTTTTCCCAAAAGGGAAAAGAGGAGGCAGGATGTGGAGGAGAGTCACAGAGCGGTTTGGAGGAGAGGTAGCTGTGTGATGGGAAGTTCACAAAGGAATGCAGGATGTGTGTGTGTGGGGGGTCAAAGGTTTCACACCTACTTAACGCGGCCATGGCGTTGTGGTTCCCATTGAGCAATAAAGCAGCTATCTGTAGAGGCTGGAGTAAACATTTACTGCCCAGTATGATGAGATCACAGTCTCTGTGATCATCATGATTTAAAGTAATGCTTCACTGCAATGCTACCAATGCGACACAAATGGCTACATAAAATCCAGCAAATTTAAATTTAATTTGAAGGTCAATGGGCTGCACAGTGGCGCAGTTGGTAGAGCTGTTGCCTTGCAGCAAGAAGGTCCTGGGTTCGACTCCCGGCCGGGGATCTTTCTGCATGGAGTTTGCATGTTCTCCCTGTGCATGGTGGGTTCTCTCCGGGTTTTCCGGCTTCCTCCCACAGTCCAAAAACATGACTGTCAGGTTGATTGGGCTCTCTAAATTCTCCCTAGGTGTGAGTGTGTGTGTGAATGGTTGTGTGTCCTGTTTGTCTCTGTGTTGCCCTGCGACAGAC
Organism: Gambusia affinis; assembly: GCF_019740435.1. Classification (NCBI taxonomy): domain Eukaryota; kingdom Metazoa; phylum Chordata; class Actinopteri; order Cyprinodontiformes; family Poeciliidae; genus Gambusia; species Gambusia affinis. The sequence continues at coordinate 12,274,559 of NC_057871.1, read as the reverse complement.
TGGCGACCTGTCCAGGGTGAACCCCGCCTCTTGCCCGGAACGTAGCTGGAGAACGGCACCAGCAACCCTCCAAGGGTGAACAGAAAATGGATGGATGGATGGAAAACACTCAATATCCAAAAAATTGTTTTCACATCTGTTTCTGCTCAATCAGACATTGTTCCCGTCCAGTCCAGAGGAAAATGTCAAGATTTAGACTTCTGTGGTCTAAATGTCCTGTCCAGATTTAACCTAAACAAAAACGTTGAGCTTGGCTTGCTTTTTTGTGCAACTCTATCACCTGTTAAAGCACTTGTGGGTGATTTTAAATTGTAGTTTTCATGGAAGGCAAAGTTGTCTGTTGTATGTCCTTTAAACAAGCCTTTGCTCAGTACGTTGTGGTCGTTCAGGTCATCATTGCGTATACTTCACTTCTCATTTTACACCATGAGCTCAATGGTACATCAAACTGACATTAAACAGATATAAGCTTAACTTAATCTGTGTTGAAGAGCCTAAACGCCCTTTTAATATTAAAGCAATGCTAATACAAGTTATGTATTAGCATTAGCAGCTAGGTTTTTACATTAACCCACAGTGAAAATCCGATTTACAATTTTACGGTAAAGGCTTAAAACTTGTTACTTACTCATCTGAAAAATGTTGCATAAGTTTTAAATGGTTCACCACATAATTTCATAAATTTCATTGCACTTCTTAAAACAACCAAAAAATGCTGATATTTCAACAAGATTTCTGCGTCAGACACAGAGGTTGAGAATACTGTCTTCTAAAGTTTGTTTGAAGAAGCAAGTAGAGTAAGAGCTAAGCTAGAACAATCTCCTAGGTGCTGAAAGAGATATTCACAGTTTTCTGTTCGACTTCTCAGGACCATAAGAACAAAAAAAACAAAAATCCACTCTGTCTTTATCTGCCCTGAGGGCCAAATTACCTCCTAATCTTCTAAACATCAGATCTTCAAACACTGTTTATTTTCTCAGCTCACAGCCACCAGTTAGTGTTGGCAAACTGCGTTCTGTTATAATACCTTGGATTTAAGCCCTTTCACTTCACGCTGGCGGAGAGGAGTGATGGCTGTAATTGCAGAGGCTGTGGGGCCAGCCTGAATCACAGATACAGAGGAGAGCGGGAGTTAGCCTCTCATGAGCTCTGTCTCATTGTCTCGCATTGACAGCGCCAGCCCATCCCTGTCAGCCTCCGGGCCAACAACATGACGCCGCGCCGGGAGTTACGTGAACCCAAAACATGACGGATCTGGCAGTCCCATAGAAACCAAGCTCACAGAACAAACAGACTGGAGATGATGTTGGAAACGAGGAGCAGGAGCCCTCGGTTTTATCACCTACGATCCACATATGTCCTCTGCATTAGAAAAGACCGTGGACTGTGATGCTTAAAGCAGAGGAGACAGATTTAGATAATGGTTGAGTGTAAAACAACCGAGTGCGTGAAGCAGGAAAGATGTTATTAAGCTTTGACAGGCATGTTGCACAGATCCAAACTTTTTGCACAAGTGATTAACCGTCCAGGTCTGAATCCTAGTAAAGTCTCAGATTGTCCAATTAGAGAGTGACGGCAGAAAAAAGCAGCAAGCACTTGTTGCAATTATCTCCACCCTCCTTCAGAGAAGTAAACTCTTCTCCTACACATTCATACTGCATTCCCACTTCATTACAAACTCAACAGCCCTCTTAAGCGAGCGCAAAGATTTCTGGCGTTTTTTAAATCTCATTTAGTTCCAATCATCTTCACGCTTGGCAAGAAAGTCTTTTTCCCGCCGTGCCACAGCATCCTTTCACACACTGATACTCCTGAACATTGAGGTGATGTGGTTTTGCCAACGCTGTCAGCTCAGGTTCCCTAAAGACTCAATGTACAGGATGTGTTCACGCCTCCAGCTCTGTGGCTCAGAACGTGATTGTTACCACACAGCAGATCGTTGTCTAAACCCAGCTTATGTGGATGTGGCTGAGCATCGGATCGCTCCTAAAGCTGTCAGTCCCTCCGCCTATTAAGACAAGTGCCTGTAGAGTTTATTGTTCAGCAGGGAGTGATGGGGGACCTGACAGGCCAAAGAATCTTTATTCACCCTAAAAAGGGCCTTTCATTGCTGTCGTGCTGAATAGGACCTGCCAGCGTCATCCTCCAGCCATGGCATTTTTATGGCATAGTTGACATACGCACAATGCGCTCCCGTCAGTCCCGCCGTAGCTCAGGCAGGTTCCCTTTATCCCCTCACTGTATGTCAGATGGTGTTTTTTTTTTGTTTGTTTTTTTCCCATCAACACAGGGAACTCTTCTCCAGGGAGCATCACTTGAATTACTCACCCAAAACACCCGCAAGGAGACACACACGTTAATGAGACGGATGCTTAAATAAAGACAAACTGGAGAGAATCTCTGCCGTGCACACGCACTCGCTTTCGCTCACACATTCACACACCTTCTAGCTCCACACACACGACTCAGACAAAAGCTTGTTGATTACTCAGCGAACTGGATGCACCGCTGATCACAGGGCAGCCCTTTTACTAACTGGCCTATTATGTGGTCCCAGCGTGGGGTGGAAGTGTTTCGGAGGCCTGAGGCGGTGTGGCTTCGAAGAGCCAAATGTCCATGCCTGTGTGTGTGTGTGCGCATCCATGAATGCAGCGAAGTGCTCCCATGCTGCGCTGCCTAACGAGAGGGCAGGTCAGCCATTAAATGGGCACTAATGCGGGAAATTGGAGGCTATTAGGCCTTTCTTTGTCAGAGTGGCTCAGTGTGGCTAGTTAGACTTTTGAAAAAGGGAAAGGCCTTATTAGCCCCCACATGCAGACGGACCATTTAGCTCAACATGGGCTGCAGTCGGGGGCCGCCGCAGTGTGAAAGGCTATTTATACTTTTACTTTTATAATCGTCAAAAAGGCAGAAAATTAATAATAGTGTAGAGTAGGGATGGGTGATATTACTTTAAAATTGTATTGTGATATTGTGTGGTATTCTCTGTGATTTTGAAAAAACTTTTTGGACTTTTTCCAAGTTACTTTCAATCATAACCTCACAATCATAAATACAGCTCTTAAAATCCTACACATTTCTAATTATGTGTCCTCAGGACAGCAGTGAGGTTAAAAAAGTGTCATTATTGTAACTAAACTGCACACAGTAACTGCATTTAATCATATTTTTGGAGTTTATTGATATTTATTGATCCTCTCATGAAAGAAACAGTGGAGAAAACAATAAAAATAACAATTCAGGCAGATTTGGGGTTTTCAAATCTCATTATTTGGAATTTATTGTTGTCATAGGAAACACAATATCTCATCAAAAAACACACAAAGAATTTGTCGATATTTTTTTTTATTTTCAAGAAAAAAGAGACTAAAATTATTTGCTGAAGTGGATGTATTTCCTAAACTTGGTTTTTTGCACCTGTTCTAGATGAGAGAAAGGATTAAAATCTGGTAAAACTTGGCTGAAGTGAGTTGACAGCAATTTCTTTTTTTTTATTTAATCTTACTCCATTTATTTGTGAAATTATATTTGTAGCAAGTTTCATAAAATATTAAATTGTAAATTATTCAAACAATTTTAAGTATATGTAAAACGACCTACTTTCTTGCGTTTTTATCTAAATCTAATTTTTCTGAAGTTATTTACTGTTAACTAACAGATCAAAAATGCATAATATTCTGAATAATCTGGTGAAAACAGATGCAAACTGACAAAGTGCAAAGAGCTGCAAATGCCCAGAAAAAAAAGTTGTCAACCTAAAAAGTTTAATTGGTAGATATTTTAGAAGTGCAGTTGCAGCATTAAATTTTATTTTTAATGACTTTCGAATTTCATTTTTAATGTTGATGGACTCTTCAGAGACTTTTCCCAAGCTTTTTAGTGGTGGACCTTCTCTGCTGGTTACTGCTATAAATCCTCAGCTTAGCGTAAACCTTCACTGCTGCTCGGAGCTTCACCAGGGATCCCTGGTTTCTCCACAGCGGAGCAGTTCTCACAGCTCTTCATTAATCGAGCTGCATTTTTTTCATCCGCTGACAGAACACGCACTGAAGTCTCTGCCTGCTCGCTCAGGGAATCGCATAATTTGTCCAAATCTGAGAAAACATCTGGGTGCTGAATAATGAAACAGAGCGGGGAGAAATAAATGAAGCTTTTCAGATTTACCAGAAGAAGTAAAATAAAAAACAAAAAAAAACAACAAAAAAAAACTGTGTTTTGGGATGTTGAGGAAACGAGTAAAGGCTGCTTGACAGCAAGTGGAATGTGTCCACTGGAAATCGGTACTGTGAGCATATTTAATTTGTCTTTGAAACTCCCGATGGAGTGATGAATATTCTGTATGACTTGATCTCACTTGGCCAAGTCTTGTCAAGCCACGGCTCTAAGAAGCAGAAACAGTAGATGGATCTCTGTCCCTCTCGCTGATCTCCTTTCTGCTTCCTTTACGATTTCTTCCTCCTCTGTCACCTTTTGTACAAAAGACAAACTGCTTTATTGAAAACCCTGAAACAGAACAGGACCTCCTTTGGGCCTGGTAGAGATCCAGAATTTAGTCAGGGTCATTAGAGACAAAAAAGAAGGCCAAAGGGCTCATGGAGAGCTGAAGCGTTACGGCTAATTGGCTGCAATAAATGAAGTACGTTAGCTGGATATAATCTCCTCAGGAAGCGCTTCGCTCTTCCCACCACTGAACCCCGGAAAGATGAACTGATGTGAATAACAGTTAATGCGACCAAAGACAAGGACGTTTTATTTAGCCTTTCTTTGGTTCTGATCTGTTTTACAGCTTTTAACTCTTAAACATGTATTAGTATTTTCAAAATGGAACAGCTGAGAATTTGGGCCGTTATTTATGATGATACATGTGGGGTAATTATTTATTTAAAACGTTGCTTAGACATTATTTCTTTTTTAAATGTAAGACAGTGATTAAATCAAGAAGAAACTAGTGTAATATGATAGGATCCCTGGGTTTTCCCATATTTCTGCCTTCATCACCTCAGTGTCTAAATCAACAAGCTCAAAATAATAATAATAAAAAGATTTGTTAATTTATGAAAATAAAAATTAAACAGTAATTAATCTGTCTTGTGCAGATGGTGAACAATTATATTAATTGCAGTCACAGAAGTGATTTATAATGCCTATAATAATAGACATCCTGGCTACAGGATGAGCATAAATATTATTGTAATTTTTACGTCACTCTTTGAGCTTCAGCAGCTAATATGTGGTAATTAAAAATAAAATTCCTCCACTGTTTTGGGGGACATTTTTCTGTGAATTACCAAAACACAAAGCATCCAGAGTTACTGTTGCTGTTTTTAAATCCCCCCTTTCTGTGAAAATATCAACAAAGAATAATTTACCTGCAGAGTGATGGCTGTCAATGTCTGCTCTCACATTCCAAACATATTTCAGATTTTTTTTAGCCTTCTCTACCATTATGTACAGCTTTTTTGCATAAGCCTTTTTCAAAGTGCACCATTATTTCAGCTCAATTACAATATACAGCATATGATATATTCTTCTCCTCGTGTATTTTCTAAAACCTTTCTACAACAGTTACAGAAATATTAAAAATAGTAGATTGTTGCTGTTTATGGTTTATAAGTTGAAAAGAAACTGGATGAACTATTGTGTGGTAGGGTTAAAGCTTTTTGTATATTGTATATTGTATATTCCAGAGTCATTTTTGGATCCATAGCAGTAAGATAACATTTAGCTTTTTGCTGATAGATGTAGTAACATTCACAGAGGCCATTTGGAAGAACAATAACACAGTAGCTATGTATGAGGCTCTTATTTTGAAGTACAAAAGGAAGTTACCCTGTTGTGTTCTCATTTGGCAGACTAATAAGCATGTGGTACATCTCAGGTTTCAGGCTTTTTCTCAGTGTTTTGACTTTTTATCAGCAGTCTGAATTTAATATTCTGAGATCAAAAGTCTGAATTTTTTTTTTCTTCACTAAACTAATCTTCTGTATTATGCTAAAGTAAATTCGATTGAGTGTTTATCAGGCCACTAACATAATTAAAAGTAAGCTGTTTTAATTATCTGTTCTGTTTGGTTGAGTTAAAAATACGCAACACAACTGAGAAGTAACTTTATAAGTAGCTATTTAGGTGTAAAGAATAAGCAATGAGTGTTTTCTTTTTTTGAGGTTGCTGCTGCTTGGTTCACAACCAGCAGCTGGAATCAGCCCAGCATGTCGATTTAGGCCATGAGTGGCAGAGATCACTTGCTCGAGTGTCTCTTTACAACGCATCAAGGCGCTTGCCAACATCCCTCAATTACCAGGCTTATCGTAAAGACGATGAGCTTAACCTCAACCTCCAGCTCTGTGGCTTGAATTTTCCCTCTAATTAGCAGAGGCTACATGACTGAGGTCAGTTGATGGTTTCTGGAAACCACTCAAAGGGACTAATTAACCGGCTTTCCAAAACACATTCGGACACTGTGAAGAGGCCCCAGGTTTCTGAGCATGCACAGGAAAAGACATCATGAACTATTAATAACTGAGAATTCATTTCCTGTAACATTTAGCTACTCGGGGTTAAAATATTAAATGGCTGCAAGTTTAAAAATATTACTTTTTGCCATACAGAAGAGTTGTAGACTTTACCTTTAACACTAAGGGATAAAACTGTGCATATTTCTTCTTCTTACTTTAAAGTTGTTGGTATATGTCTTATTTTAGCAGCATAGATTCTCTCACTGCTGATGATAATACTTGATTAAAACAGCACACATAACTTTTACTAAAATATTGTTTAAAAGACAGAAATGTGGCTATGTTGATTTACAGGGTGCAGCAAACAAAACAGTTCTGGCTTGTCAAAGGACAGCTTTGCTAACAAAATGTGCAGTTTTGATTTACTTGTTGGTGACAGATTTTTATCAACCCTGAGCAACTTTTGAACCAGTTTTAGACATCAGTAGATATCTTCATGTGAACGTCTCCCTTTTAGCCACATTTCCAAAGTTCAACGTTGTATTTCCAGCTGCTTTTTGAGAAGCGGCTATGTGTGAGGCACACAAAGCTGCTCTGAACAACATTCAGACCCGTCTGTGTCCATCTGAGTGCGTTGACAACTAAAGTCGATTGTTCTGTGATGTGGCAGCTGATCCGGGTGCATAGTGGGTATGATTCTCGACTATTTATTCTGGAGCAAGCCAACCCCTTACCTTGTTAAGAACAATCCTCTACATGTCATTCAACAAATGCTTTGACAGTTTATTGTCTTCTTTCAGTGGTTAAATTGAAAAAATCCTGCTGTTTCCTTTCAGCGCAAATGCACAAAAGAGGAATGCTAAGGTCAATAAATAAAATGTAATTGTTTTAATCAGAAGGTCTCAGTTTTCTTTGTTCCATAGAGGGTAACAAAAGAATTAGATATAAAAGTAAAGATATAAAACCAGGATCGTCTTTAAGACAGTCTGCACTATGACAGACATGAAAGTGAAGAAGAAAAGTGAACCTAAAGTTATTTTCTGAAGGGCTTTAGACGAACGTCACATTTAAAAGAGCTTGCGTGACGCTTATTGCCAAGATAAAGTGGTTCTTCATTGTTCATGCTTAAGAGTCATAATAGGCTGAAACACAATGTGAACTTCAGATTCACACTTTCTCAAGCAATTTTAATAGCAGCTCCTCTGTATAACCGCCGTGCCCTCCAGCACAACGGCATTATTCTCTCTGGAGCCCTGTTGAGTGAGGGTGTGAAACAATCCTTGAGGTGTAACAGAAACCTGTCTGCTGGTCTAAGGCTTTACACTGATCCTCCACCAGCTTTACACCTTCTGCAGGGATCCCTGTTACCTGCAGGCATGCACAGAGTAGTGCTGACTAGCTGCGCCCTGCAGCCAGAGTCTGAGAAAGACGGAGCCCGCTTCATGGCGTTCCCAGGCCACATTGGTGTTGGGCTTGATGTCTTCAGCACAATGAGACACTTGAGCGCTGTCCAAACTGGAAAGAATTGAATCCATTGTGGAATAAAAGGCAGCGTGGTCACACAATATCTATGAGTAAAACTCAGGTGCATTTTTATTCATCAGCGTCTGTGAGGTTGGCTGTATCAGGTTGTGGCTGTTGGTGGGCTTGAGGGGGATTCCACTGGACACGTGAAATGTTTCTGTGAAAAAAAAGTTGGAAATTTGTTTCACTACATGCCTGGAAATAACAGAAAAAATATGAATTATAAAATAAGATGCTAAAACCAACTTTGCCCTTCCCTGTTTTATAGCTTATCATTGGGAATTTGTCCCAAATTATCTCCATTTTGTGTCTGTTAACAAACCATTTCATGTCCAGTATGATAAATTATAAGGATAAGTGCATAAAAGTCAAATCAAAAGTAAAATCAGCATGCCCCATGTAAAAAAACTAAAGTAAATAACTGGTTGTGTTACAATTTGTTACCAGTTAGGACTGGGAATTTCACACGCTAATTTTGATTAATTAATTATGTAAATTATAAGGTGTTAAAAATTTAAACAATCACTTTTTACATACGAAGCTTCCTGCCAGAACCTTTGCATTCTGGCGGGAATACAAAGGTAATTAAATAACAATGCTTACTCAATTACTAAGATAATAAGGTGTTAAAAATATAAACCCAATTAATCACTTTGTCTTTACATTCTAAGGTTCCTGTCAGAACCTTTGTATTCGCATGTTTCTAGTTCGCCCATAAATCTGATGCACATGCGACATCAGAAAACAACAACTTCTTCATTTTGTTTGGAGGCAGGCTTGCTGGTGTGTTTCAGATTATACCTCTGCTGCATTAACAAAGAGTTCATGAGTTTAAAATGTCGTAGGGTCATCTTCCTGCAGTGTTTTCTGCTAGAAAGCAAGATTATTCATGTCATCAGTAAAGCATGTCATCCTGGTCCTGAACAGGCTTTTAATCACAAACACTGGAGTCAATGAGGCAACTCAACTTGCAGAGCTTCAGATGTAGCTACTACTGCACGAGTCATTGGTGCGCTCTTGGAATAATTTTGGTAAGCCAGGGATTCCTGGGAAATTGATTATTTCACTAATTGGGTGTTGGGAGCAATTACTGTTTGACATCGTGAGGCTGCTTTGGATTACTTTTTTTCCCTAAAAGTTAAATTTTGTTTTTAGTAAAGCATCTTTAACAAGTGCTAAAATTTGTTTGAGAGTCTGAATCATTTACCTGTGATTAAAAAAAAGAAGCAAAAACTGTAGAAAATCTGCAAAGGGAAAATGTACTTTCCCACAGCAAATGTTAAGAATGTTCAATGCTAACATGTTTTACATTTTTTGCACATGGAATTTGGCAAATTCACTAATAGGGAATGTTATTTTTATTCAATGTTGGCATGCCACAAGAATCTCATACTAGCACATGCATAAAGCTGAGGCCTTTTTTAATATGAAATGTCCCGTAGAAGATCAGCTATAATAGCCAGAAAAGTCTAGACCTAAACTCTAAAGGTGCAAAGTGGCACAGGACAGAAATTATAAGCATCTAATCCATCAGTCCAATCAGATGACACCATGAGGAAGAGTATCAAACACAGCTGATGTGCCCTTTAACCTCCCACGGTCTTAAGAGATGGGGTCATTTGGACGGGACAGCCCCGCTGCTTCCCCGCATCTCTCTAAGACCACAGGAGGGTTAAAAATATTCTTTACCCGTGATCTCAAGCTGTCATCTAGGAAAAAACTATTTTTAAGATATTTTTTTGTGTTATAAATCTTAGCTGTTGTAAGTTAAGCATGAAAAGTCCATAAGTCTCACTGACTAAACTTCTGCAGTCATACAGAAGGTACTACTGACAACACACAGAGCCAGTCTGTTTGTTTACTGTATGAGAGATTTAGATACAGTAATTGGGTCCTTGGGGCGAAAATATCTCGTACGTCTCAAACAGACACAAATATTCAAGAAAGAAAAAAAAAGTCAGCACAATTTAGGCATCAGGAAGAGAAATGCTTCAAAGAGGCGTTGGTTTGTTATCCTTCAGGTTTTCCTACATAAAGAGGTAACACTGAAAAACTATGGACAGATGAAACGATCAACTTCTATAACTTGGGATCAATATATTCCAACTTTATATCCCTGTGAGGTAATGTGCGTGAACACACACAGCTGAGCCACAAACCGTATTAGAAGTACAGCTGTTAATAATGCATGAATCTGTCTGTGGTGCCAGTGGAGGAAGACTGGAGTCTCGGACGGCCGGGCCCTAATGAAGCTGGGCATGTCTGCGTCTCTCCTCTGCCAAAAAGTCATGAATAAACATTAGCTGGCTAATTAAACTCAGCTCTGGCAACTTTACTCGCCAGTAAACAAGCGGCAGAGAGGGAGCTCTCGCACACGCTCACAGGGATTCAGTGGGAATGTAGGAATGGTATTTCCAGGCCTTCGTCTTCTGTTTGGTACAGTACAGCATGCACTCTGGAGAGGAACAGAGGACACTGATAAAAGGAAAAAGTGAGATAAAGAGTTAGGAAGAAGATGAAATCCTTCACCTCATTAGTCCCCAAGTTTAAACTTCCTGGGAATCTACTGTGGTGTTTCTGAATCGCAGCTTTTTTTATCCTGGTGGTTTAAATTGATTTACATTCCACATTCGTGGAAAATCTTGAAGAATTAACCTTTTATCAATATAAATTTCATATTTAGTATGAGAGCTTAATTCGTATAATTTCTGTATTTTATTTAAATTTTATGTGATAAAGAGACTAGAACATAATTGTGAAACAGATGAAAATATTTTTTTTATTTATTTTTTTTACAAATAAAACTTGGCAAAGAATGTTGTGAATTTGAATTCAGCCCGTTCTTATCTAATACTTTGTAAACACCTTATTAAAATTAGACTTAATGGCTAACAGATGAGGAAACTTGGATCCAAATAATTCATCTGACCAGAGCAGATAGTTTTATGACTTTGGAGTGTTGTTGGTTCTGCTTTTTTAAGCCAAGTTTTTAGACATTAATGTCTTGAAGTTAAATTGACACAACTCTAGGATCATAAATGTTACAGTTATTGTTAACTTTCATTTTTTTTTGTTGTTGCATGTTTTTCAGGATTTATGCACACCTCAACCGATAGCCCAAAAAAGATTTTTTAAAAGAATAATAAAAAGCTTGATAATACTAGTTAGTTTCAGCTTGTTGGGACGATAGTTTAAACAATATATATGTTTTTTTAATCTTCTCACTCTTAAAATACACAGCAGCAACATATAAGAGTAGAAGTTAATTTAAAAAAGCTGTTGCTCTGTGATCCGAGTCTCAAAAACTCTCACTAAAAGATTTGAACCTTGTTGCTTTCCTTACACAGCCTGCCACTGCAACCTCCATGCCAGACGGTGCCGATTCAACATGGAGCTGTACAAACTGTCGGGGAGGAAGAGCGGAGGAGTCTGCCTCAACTGTCGGCACAACACAGCAGGTCGGCACTGCCACTACTGCAAGGAGGGCTACTACAGAGACCTGTCCAAGCCCATCACACACAGGAAGGCCTGCAAAGGTACAGGGCCCGTTTCAGTCTTTTACAGGAGCGCTGTTGAACCATTCAGTAAAGTTTCATCATGTGTGTGTGTGTGTGTGTGGGTGTGCGTGTGCGTGTGTGTGTGTGTGTGGTTTTCCAGAGACTGAAGGAACAAAAAGCAGCTTTAATCAAATCCGTATCAAAGCAGTATGATTTGATTTCCTTGTTGCCTTTTCCCCCCCCTGATGAGTTAGAGTTTTAGAGGAAGGATTTTAATTGCTGATCCAGTTTCACCTCTTCCATCAACAGCGATGAGCTGGGGGGTCGTTTGGGATCGGGGAGGTCAGGGTGGCATTGGGTGGGATCAGCCCGGGCATTCCCTCATTGACAGAGTAATTTGGCTTATTTTGAACGGGGTGAGGGGATGACAGGGCAAGCAAAACAAATAGAGCAGGGGCGCTAAGTGATCCCCCGTACGGACCACAGATGAACGAGAGGCAACTGGAACAGTGGTGGGAAAAGGCAGCAACAAAGCAAAAGTCAGGGTTGGAGAAGCAGCGAGGGAATGAAAGATGGCAGGAGGAAGGATGATGGGAGAGGGGGACACACCCCTACACAGGTGTGCTCACAACTCACCACTGAATGAATCGCCTGCCACCAACCCTCACCGCGGCTAATAAGGGTCAAAGACAGAGAGGTGGTAGAAGAGGAAGAAGTGGAGGAGGGGGAGAATGTGTTTTCTCACCTCTTCTATAGCTGCAGGGAAAGATAACAGGAGTCCGATCCCTGCACAAACAAGCCGAGGGACACGGCAGAACTCGTGCACGCATACACAAGAAACGGATACCTGCTGGAGGATTTCAGAGCCGCCGCCTCTGAAGGCGCCCCACGAAGAAATATTAGCTGCCTGCTGACAATTTAAGCCCCAGTTTTCTTTTGTCACTCAGCAGGAAGTAAATAAATAAACGGAGCCATCAGTCAGTTTGAAAGACATCATGTAGGAAAACATCAATGAAACAGGTTGAAGAATGTGATGTTAGTTTAGATGAGACAGGGCTTTTCATTCAGCTGTACTCAAAGAGTAATCCAGCTCTGGAGAAAATGATACGTCCTCGGAGGAGATGTTCCTCCTTTTCAACCTTTCTCTGCTAGAAATTTAATTTTTTTCACAGCTGTCTGACACGCTTCATGCCTCAGTGACAGAACATTAATCAAACTAACGCAAGGGAGCATCACCTGCGCTGCACTCGGCTCCACCGGATTCCTTGCTTCTTGCAAGCATATCAAACACCTTTCCTTTTTTTTTGCACAACACAATTCTTTAGATTTATCCACCCTCAGCTCAGTCACTCATGATAAATATTCCTAAGGTGATTTTTAACACCCTCTGTGGCTTTGGGCCTAGTCTGCCGGCCAGGAATGCAAACACACGATTCATCACGACAGGACAGAGTGTATTGTTAACCCCATCCTCTGCTGCGTGTTGCAGGAGAGTGTGTTACTTTGGTAACACACTCTTGCTCTGTGTGTGTTACGTGTTAAAGTCCCGTCTCATGTGTTGGCCTCTCAAGATTCACATTCAGTTTTGCTCCTATAAAAGTGAAGTTACAGCTTTATGCTCTTTCTGTGCTTTTCATCGCTGCAATAAAATGAAGCAAGGTTTGCCAAATCGTTGGCAAAAGTGACTGTATTTAATCTATCTTTACTATATAGCAGAAAGAATATAAATAGTCGTTAGCATATGTAAATAGTTTTACTATCTGAATTTCCATCAGCTGAATTTCCTCACTTTGTTACTTTATTGTTTTTTGTGTGGTCAAGTTGTGAAAAATTATTGTATTTAACACACAACAGACAGAATGTAGATTATCTAGTCATTAGCATAAATAAGGTTTCTTATCTAATTTAAATGATTAATCTGCCAAAAGACATAATTAGATTTTTTTTTTATTCATTTATTCCATTTACTAAATACCATACATGAAGTAAGCAAGGCAGACAAGGCAGTGACTTTTCTGCATTTTTTTTCTGGGTTTTTTCCTGTTTTTGCTGTTTGAGGCCTTACATCATTTAGTTGATTAACCTGAAAATGATCAGATTTTTCTCCTTTTCATTTATTTTGTTTTCAAGTTGGGTTTGGAGGCCAAATTCACTGTATATACTATTACCAAAGAGAATGAAAAAAGTAGTCAAAATAAATCTCTTTGTCACTTAATGACTTGCAAAGCCTGGAGAACTTTTCTGCCAAATGGTAAAATTTTTATATTTTAGTTTTTGCTTTTATTCGGTGGTTTATTAAGAGGTGAGTTGAGGTAGACATCAGCAGAAGTGAGGGCATTTGATGCCATACATAATTTATATGACGAATGTGCAAAATTATCAAATGTTATTCATTTTTAATTGTTGTGCAGTCAAGTTGTGAAGGGCTAAAAAATGTACTATATCTAGTCATAAAAAAGATAAAATGGAAATAGTCGTCATCATAAGTGAAGTTTTTTTTTTTTCGCCATTTGAAGCTTTAAGTAATTCAGGGAATCATTCTGCTAGATGCTTTTGTGTGTGTTTGGTGTTTATTTATTTATGTATTGTATTCAATTGGTTAATCTGTTAAAACGTAAGCAAATCAAGTGATCATCATAAACGAAGATATTTTTTTGGGGAAGGAGAATTTCACTCCTTAGACAATTTGGATGATTAATGGGCCAAATAATTAAATTTGATTAATTTTCAGTCATTTCTTGGTCAAGTTGTGATTGTAGGCAAAGTTCACTACGTTTAATTCATACCAGACAGGATAAAAAAAAATAAAAGGATTCGTCAGAAAAAGTGAGAATTTATTTGCTTTTTGCTGACTTACACAATTTAGACTGTAATTCTGCCAAAGTATTTAAACGGATAGCTTTTTAATCATTTACTGTCTCTCAGATGTAAATAAATTAATCATCAGCAGTTTTTTTAGATCATTAATTCACCAAATGAGTTTATGAAACAACATGAAGAACGTGGTTTTAGGTTAGATGGCACAGTTTTTTTTTATAACTCAGTTTAATCAACTGAGTTTATTCTAGATGTTCCTCCATTTAAACGTGCTGCGTTTGATTTATGATGTGGTTGCTTTTCCCAGCGATCCCTTCAGATTTTGAACATAACCACTTTACAGACGGACCAAATTCTCACAGCAAAACAGGAGGGAAAGTTCAGACAGGAGTAAACTGGAGTAAATAAAACTGCCCCCAGCATGTCAGCAGGAATGAGGAAAGAACCACCAGTGACCAACATGGAAATTTGTTTTCACACAAGTCAGATTACTAACATGCTGTTAGGGAAAATGGAGAAATGAGTCCTGACAGGAAGTCAAAACAGCGAGTCGAAAGCGGTGAAAAATGTGCCTGGTTTGTACACCTGACATCTGGAGGGAAAAAGATGCGGAGTATGTGCTTCTGGATTAATCTGTTGGCTTCTGACAATCTCTAAATATATTAAAATATTAAGGTATATTTACCCTTTTTTTTTTACATGATCTGAATCTGAATAAAAAGAATATTTAAAAAGAGAAAGAAACCTTTTACCCAGAACCTTTGCAGAATACCAGCACCATTCTCGGATATGATTTAAAATAATGTTATTGCTTTGGGATAATGATAGTCCCGCAGGCCTGCAGCCAGAGCGTGGTCACGGCATACTCTCATTACAAGCGATGTAAAAAAACTAAATCCTCTCACCCACACTTGGGATTTATTTCCCCTCGACTCGTTCACGTTTGCTCCGTAGTGAAGCATAAACAGATTTCATCATTGTTTAAGAAATCATCGGCTCACCCAAAACGGTTTTGTTCAATTTAATCTATGAAAATTGCCAGAGTGCATGCACCTCCCACCTCTCCCTGGCCCTGTGTGATTATAAGCAAACACTGTCCACATTCAACCCGGGGATTCAGTTACATCAAAATAGACTTATAATAAAGAATCGACTGCAATTACCCCAAACTGACAAATGACACAAAACATAAATGGGCTAACAAAACATTTTTTGTTAGCTAAATCTGGAGCATTACTGCTAACAAATTCGGAGATCCCTGTTTTACATGGTCTAATTGCTGGTGAACAAAGTTACCACACGCTGCTTTCTTCCCTGCGTTGGACACTTTCATGCTCCGGCGAACTCCCGCCTCAGTTTAACCACATTCTAACTCAAGATAATTTGATGAAACCCAGGCTGCAAAACTACTTTCATGCCCACTCCTCAAACAGTGTGGAAGCTGGAACAAAGTGACATCGATTAAGAGGTTTTGGTGATTTACTGAAATCAAAAATAGAAAGCCTTGTGCTGAGGGACCCGCAAGAAAGCGAGGGAGCACAGCGGTAATATAATCCCCTCAGAAAAGTGGCTCATTTCCAACGGAGGCCGCAGTGAGCGGATAGCGAACCCTGCCTGGTGGCTTCATTCACATGCCAAGAGTTAGAGATTCACCCCTCTTAGAGTGAGAGCGTAAACTCCAATGAGTTTTCAGTCGTCTTTTACTCGTGTTTCTGACTCTTTGAGGGTTTGGATTTAAACACACTGATGGGATTTGACAGATACGTAAAGTTTGGTTGGAAAAAGGAAGATAAGCAAAACCTGAAAAAAAATTATGCTGCCTTCACCTTTAAAGCGGAGACTCCACAGTTTCGAGTTTAAGTGTTCTTATCTGATTTTAAAAGCAGAATTATACAAAATCAAAAACATGACAGCTAAGGCTTTTACTTAAAGACGATTTTAAATCTGCTGTCTGCTACGCCAGCAATATCTTTACATCACAACCACAAAATTCAATGAATGACGTGATTTTATTGTCTTACACAACAAAAAAGATTTTTTACACATACACAATTCAATTTTGCATTTCAGCCCCATTTAATACGATGCTTTGAATTAAAATTCACTGCAACTAATTGCAACTAGTAACGTCAGCATAAATCCAGCTGTTCTGTGAACAGAGTTTTATTAAAGAGTGTTAGTGAACTGCCAACATCACGAAGACCAACGAACAAAGAAGATGGGCCGGGGAGAAAGTTCTGAAGAAGTTAAAGTGGGGTTAGGAATCTGTTAATGGGGAAGCTCTTAGTCATTTTCTTCACAAATTTGACTTTTATAGACTTTTATAGACCTTAAAGTTTTGCTTTTTCACAAACAGACATTTGGAGCAGAGTGTCCTAGTCAGATCCAACCCAAAACCTTTTTAGTCCACGTGCAAAGAGTTAACTCAATACTGCAAACCACTTTCTGAAGTCCATATTCATCATGATAAAATGGTGATAGCAGCATCATGCTATGAGAAAGGTTTCATTCAGCAGAGGCAGAGAAGCTGGTTGGACTTGGTAGATGGAGTTAAGTCAGACTGCGGTGAGGATTTATCTTGTGACAAACCGTAGAGTGTGGAGTGCCGTCTTTTGAAATTGGCCTACTCAAAGTCCAGGTCCAAACCCAATTGAGCATCTTTAGCAAGAGTTGATAATCAATATTCACAAATTCTCTCTGTCTGATCTGATTAAGCTAGAGATATTTTGTAAAGAAGAATGGGGGGGATAACTAAAAGAAACTATAAAGCAAAGGGTGCGTCTACAGAATACTGACCCCTGAATAATTCTGCATTTTTAACATTTCAGGGTTTTATTTAAAACTGATTTGAAAACCATGTATCATTTTCCTTCCACTTCACATCCATGACCTGTTTTGTGTTTGTTTTTCATGTAAAACACCAATTTAATACATAGTTTTTGGCAGTAGCATGTAGCTTATCTATTTTTATTACGTTGAGCAGCCTGATAATGCAAAATTAAGGTATGGTTCATGTCTTAATCAGAGTGAAATCTTCACTATAGGTCTTCAATTTGATTAAGGTTTTTTTTTTTTACCTTGCTACTTATTGCTACCAAAAGAAATCAGTCTTGAGGCCATTTATTGTCATCAATAAAATACTGAAGTTGTTGCAGATAGAAAGTTTGCCGTCCTTGAAGTCGATGCAGTTTTCTTTCTTTCTTTTTGCTCTTTACAGACACTTTAGGGAGGAGCTGAGATCTAATTATAATCTAACACAGACTTGGTTCGACTGGCTGCATTCCAGGTCCAACAAATTCCTCTTACTGGCACACTGAGCTCAAACCAAAACGGGAATGCAGTTCAGACTTCAAACATCTACTTTATGGTGAATGATGGGCATATTGTGAAATCACACATTGCCCGATTTTGGAAAGGTCTCTACACCCTTTTTTTATGCACAACTCCTGGCAGGAAGAGACTCTTTTTGTAGTTACAGTAAGATATAACCCCTGCATTAGCTTTTTGTCATTGCCTTGTTCCTTATAAGAGAGAAAGGGAACCTTTCCTTTCTGGTTCCCATATCTCTCCGAGCCATCTGGAGTGGTAGCCATGAATCAGCCACTTAGCCCCTGAAGTGGACACACACTTCATACTCTCACTCACACCCCTGGAGTGAGCCAGTCATTGACACAGCAGCTGTGTCATCTAGCCGTAGAGCATCTGACAGGACAGAGAGGAGAGTCATTCAGTGAGGCAGACCAAAGGTGACGAAAGAAGAGGAGAGGGAGCGCTTTCCACCTGCATGCCATGTGCTTCTTGATTTACAAGCAGGCTCGATGCTGGGCTTTATGGTTCCCATCACATGCTCCTAAAAACATAACCCACCGCAAACTCCCTCTATCCTCAAAACCTCTCCTCCCGACATGCTCCCCTGGATTTACTGGCCTGAGGACGTGCCGTGCTGGTCTAAACGCTGCTTAGCGAGCTCCCTGGGAGTGTTTGCTCAGTTTGCTCAGTTTGCCCAGCCGCGCTCAATGAAAGCGGTGACAGATTGGTCTGATGTAGGTAGTAGTAGGCACACAGTCTGTGGGAGGACTAGAATGAGTGCGATAAGAGGGGTGAACAGCACACACACACACACCAAGGACTGATAAGAGCAGCAACAGGAGCTGAAGCTCAGGAAACAGGCAATAGAGATAAAAAAAAGAGAGTTTTATAGATAGTCGGAGGCCTGCTGGGACACAGACCACTTCCACAAACGTAAAGCAGAGTTGTGTCATAGCATTCACTTGATCATAAAGGAAACCTATACATTTTTAAAAAGTAACTACAATCCACTTGGGTTTTCCGGTAACACTTTATTTGACGGTAAATAATGACACATATAATGCAAAGTTGACCATTTTAATGGACTTTTAATACAAGTTTTAATGCAATTTTGGATTAAAAGTGTCATTATTTACCAAGTAATGCGAAATTGACACTTTGAGTGGACATTTAATCCAAGTTTTATTGCAAATTTGCTTTAAAAGTGTCATTAATTACCAAATGACATTTCATGACAACAGTCATAAACATTCATGAAGTCTCCTTCATCTTCATGACAGATGTTATGACAGTGTCATGTCAGTTTTTATTTGACATCCCGTAAAATGAATTGTTACCAGTTTTTCAGTTAGTTTTGTTTTGTCATAAAATAAAAATATTATGTAACCTGAACCACACCTTAATTTTGCATTATAACTGCTCAGCTTGTATGTATGCATAAATATGTATTAATGTATAATTTGTTTTTATGAAAAACAGATACAAAGCAGGTCATGGATGTGAAGTGGAAGGAAAATTATATATTTCATATAGTTATTGTTAGTTTTAAATAGTTATTATGTGAGCTACAGTGTTTCCAAGTACAGAAAGTAGAGACATACATTAGCTGGTTCAGCTAAGCGAAGTTAGCCTCATCAAAGAGAACTACATTAATCTTAGGAATCAAACTTATAACTAGAGCACATAGTTGTGTTTAATGACATTCAGCCACCATTACAATTTCCTGGTTTGCTCTGATCTACTTCAGCTTCTACTTAGAAATGTCCTCTTCTGCTTTCAGATATTTCTGGAAAGCAAAGATCCATTGGCCTAGACAATTTATGTTTTTTGGCTCATGTTGCTCATTAGTCCCACATCACATTTAACTTGTTTGCATTTTACTCTGCACATAGTTTACAACATTTTTTCTACATACAGCTAAAGGCAATCTACCACTAGTTGTACTTGTGCCAAAGAACTATAAAGACATAATGTATCACCCTGTGAGTTTTGTTTTCCTTAAGCAGCATATTGAATGGCAGTGATATCACTGCACTAAGTCAAAGCAAAGATTAAAAAGCACATTGCATTTGGACATGTCAACTTTTATTAAAATGATTTAATTCATTCAGAAGCAGTTGCATAATATTATCTTCTCTGATTCAGATTAAGCCCCCTCATAAACTCCAGGGCAACTACAGTAGAGATCTGGAATTTTAAGCATGTGGACAGGGCTCAGTATTAATTTCTTTTGACGTTAATACATATTAAAGACTGAAGTCAGTCCAATGGAATGAACTCATTGTTTTTGAAGCTGTAAGTCTGCATGTGAGCTGCACAGTTAGGTTCTCAGAAAGCAAAAGAAGATTTACAAAGGTCCCATCATTAGCAACAATACAAAAAAAAACAGAGCATTAATTCGTCTGCAGCCCTGAAAGCTCACAGAATGACATGTGACAAAACGTAGAGGAAAATCTTATGGCAGGAAGAGGGTGGGGGGCATGTAGTGAATGAGGCTGAACGTTTTAACATCACAGGATTTCTGGGAAATCAGCAGAAAATAAAACACTTATGGTGTGAGCCATGGAGTAGTGAAAGTTTGGTGATGAATGATTTGCGGGGGGAATATGGTAAGACATGAATATGTCAGCTCCGACTTTGAGGATGACTTAAGAGTTATTTATGTCCCAGAATAGAAGAAAATAATGAACTTTTGTAGCACACTCCTTTCAAACCTGGCCGCGAAATGAATAAAGAGGATTGGATTAGGCTGAGGAATTTAGACATGATTACATTCCTGGAGCATATGTGTCAGATACACCCACCAACTCACCACACCCACACCCACCAACCAGTTTCTGGAGGAAGAGTGAAGGATGTCTTGGGCTCTCGTTCAAAGCCTGACATTGATCAGAAACAGGCTATCAGAATTATACCCCATTATTTGATCATTTTGGTAAACATGCACAAGTTTTTCTCGTCCCCCGACACACACCAGTCACACACCAACATGTTTTTGCCTTAATGCAATTCTGATGAGGTGCTGTTGCAACAAACACCTCAAAGACGTCTGTAAACCTTTAAGAATTGGATTCTCATTTAGTCTTGTAGTAACGCTGGTTGTGTTGGATGTGCCTCTGTGTGAACGCCTCCACTATGTCTCTCACCACCCTGTTGCCGCCACCGCACCGATGCTGTGTACCCACCTGCACTCTCTTTGCATAGTTGTTGTTAGTTCCCCCCACTCCCTCATGTGCGCGTGCCTGTGTGTGTGTGGGGGTGGGCGTGTGTGGGTGTGCGTGTGTGTGTATGTGTGTGAGACCACTTACTGTTCCTCTCTTTCTTCCTCTGTTTCCTCACAGCATGTGATTGCCATCCCGTGGGCGCTGCTGGCAAAACCTGTAACCAAACCACAGGACAATGTCCCTGTAAAGATGGCGTGACTGGTATCACGTGCAACCGCTGCGCTAAAGGCTACCAGCAGAGCCGCTCGCCCATTGCCCCCTGCATAAGTACGTGGAAGCAGTCTACATCAAGTTAGGACACAAATTTGCCTAACTCCAGCTCTTAAAATGCTTTAAGCAGTTATTATTTTACCATCCACACATAATACTCGTGTTGCAGTTTCATGCTAGTTGATGCTAGCAGCTAGCTTAACCAAAGCAGGCATCTACCATCATAAAATAACTCTGACCTCAAAAACAATATCAAAGGTTTTTCTGGATGCTGTTGATGAACCTTCAGTGTTTCAGTGCCATTATAGTATCCATTGGATTATGTCATTTTTACTTTTATGCCATAAAAAGTAAAAACATTTAGAAAATTTCATCTTTATTTAGAAATCATTTAGAGTTAGTACAAATGAGTCTTATTTTGCATTCTTTTGTCTCCGTCCATCTTAATTGATTCAAAATAAATCCTTAAAGTGACTAATGTCAACATAATTCATTGTGTTGACATTAGTCACTTTAAGGATTTATTTTGTCAATTATTTGAATATAACCAGATTTTGCATTGTAAGCTTTACATTTCCTCTAGTTACACCTTAAATTAGCATTTTCTTACCTTTTTAAATGTTTTAATTAGATTGTTTTTTTGTTTCGGGGTGTGTACTGGTAGTAGTCATTCTTTCTGAGTTTTTTTGGTTCTGACAAATGAATTAGGCTGTTATTTCACAAAACTGTAACGAAAACAAACATTTCTGTAGCATTTTTGTATTTTACCAATTTTTGTCTTCCTCCACAAATTTTTATGATCTGAGAGAAAGTATATGGTTTTGAACCTGCCTGATGGTAGTTTGTTGGCAGTCACTTATTAAAGTTCAATACAACGTGATAACCAGAAGCTAAGTGACTAAATGAGCCAGCGCTCTTGAGTTATTAAATTAAATACAAGCTATTCATTTGTTGGAGGTTTTGAGTTAGCTTAGAGTCCATTATTTACTAAATTAAGGTCATAGGTTTAAATCCGACCTCGATGAAATGTTGTCACATTTGCTTTGGTTAGTTTTTTTACAGAAACCAAAGGTGAATGGAGGATTGTGTGGCTAACTGGTTGATCAGTAGTGCAGGAGTGTCATAGGGCACTGGTCTCTGACCATTTATTTTCACTCAGTGTCCTTCAGACTCTCAACACAAGTCTGACAGAAGTCAGACGTCTGTCATCTGCAGAAATACTCAGATGACTCTGCAGTCTTCAAGTATACTAGAGATGGCCAATAAACTGAGCACAGAGATCTGAGGTGGGAACAATCATCTTCTCTTTCTTGAATGTGAACAAAAAAGGAGATGACTGTAGATTTAAAAAGAAACAGGTTTAGGTCAAACCCCATTTCCATCATAGGAGAAGTAGTGGAGGAGTATAAATACTTTGGTGTTCACCTGAACAACAGAATGAACTGGAAATGCAACAATAAAACCATCTTCCAGAAGAAAAAGAAAAGACTCTGCTTCTTGGGAACAG
Organism: Gambusia affinis; assembly: GCF_019740435.1. NCBI lineage: Eukaryota > Metazoa > Chordata > Actinopteri > Cyprinodontiformes > Poeciliidae > Gambusia > Gambusia affinis. The sequence goes on along the minus strand of NC_057871.1, from coordinate 12,252,016 downwards.
TTAGGGCCTTCACTGTTCACAACAAGATGCTTCATATCTTCTATAAATCTGTTGATGAGTGTCTTCTCTTATGCCATCACCTGTTGGGATAACAGCATTAGAGAAAGGGACTTAAAAATGCTCAACAACCTGATAAAGAACGCTGATTCTGTTCTGGGGACGACTGTGAAACCACTGACGATTAGATGAGATGATTATTTAAATAAAACCAAGAAAATTACAGACAACCTTGAGGTTGTTCTTCCATACAAAAACAGAGTGTCTTCAGTTGGAGGCTTCTTCAGATCCGCTGTAATTATGGCTACTATGGAGATCCTTCCTGTCCACAATCATCAGTTTCTTCAAAAACTCTTTAAAGAATCTTGGATAATATGAGTTACAAAAGTATTTTTGAATTTGAAATGAAATGGGGGCAGCTTGTAATCTTCCTGTGTGACACTGAGAATGAAAACATGTCAAGCATTAGTCAAACTCATCCTCTCAAAACATAAAGTGGAGTAAAAACCAAAAATGTTATAGCATTTTAAATTGCCTTATGTTTTTATCAGACAGTTAATCTGACCAGACACAGTTTACTTTTAGCGTTCTCATTGTTTCACACAGGACACTTCATGGTCTCCTACTTCCATATACTGTGTAAATTATTGTTGGTTTCTATGTAAATAAGCAACCAATCCAAATGTGCCAATAGTTTAAAGGTTACATGTTAGTGTTCACATAAACTTCTGTGGCTATTTTGAGACGAGAGTTGTTTTAAGAAGGTAGAAGTCTGTTTTGATTTTGATCTCACTCAGACTAGCTGTTGCCTTCAGCCTCTAGGACTCACTACTCTGAATTTATGCTAAATGAAGACTCAAGTAAGAGGTTAATATCGTTCAACCTTAAAACAGAGCATCACTTAAATAATCCTAAATAAATTCTTTATGGACTATGGGCGGCACACGAGAAACTGCTTTCTGTCGCTGTATATACATTCTTATTCAAAACCCACTCAAACAATCAAGCATTTGTAACAAATCGACATGTACAGTGAGATTATGTCTTTTGTTCTTACTAGACTAGTATTTGATTGTAATAAACACAACTTTAAACTTCAATATATTCTAATTTTGGCTGTTGCAGCCATGATTAGAATATATATATATATAAATACAAATTAAATTACACCAATAATATCTAAGAAAGTACCTGACGTTTAAACTCAATATAAAAATAAATCTAATCCAATTAATCAGGTAATCTTCCCATAATAGACAAGGTGCTGGAGTTCCTTTGATTAGGATCAACTTAAACATTTAAATTAAGAATTTAATATTTGAGTTAAACATGATTTAAAAATGAGTGCAGACTTTTATTATTATAGCAAAGTTTTACTAACTATATTTTAAACAGATGTAGATTGTATCTCAGAGATTGTGCAGACTTAAAAAAATCAACATGAGACAATAATAGGCTCAGTGATTGAATAAGGATGAAGCATTGTGTCACTTTTGGGCTTCCGGTCCTTGTAGTACATCAGCGATTGTTTTCATCAAATAGTCAATAAGAGCGAACAAACAATGTGTGGGATCATTTCACACCATCGCATTTAGAAATGATGAAAGTTGGAATCGGGTATCAATACTCAATAAAATCAGGGTATAACATCAAATTATATCCCAGTTTTATACAGTTTATTTCAAAACTGTTAAAATTATGAGTGTCAGTCTTCCAGTCCTTTCGATGTAAAAATCTTTCTATTCCTTCTTAATGTGTAGCGATATAAAGTCACTTTGATGAAAGAAACCGACTACACATTTTCTCCTCCAAAATAGACAAATGTGGAAACTAAAACAACACCATCCATCAGTCCTACAAAGGGAAGTTATCTTTTTTTTTTTTTATACTTTATTTTTGGTAAAGTTTTTATACATAGCAAAACAACACATACACACAAAAATCAAATAAAATGAAAAAAAAAAAATAAAATAAAAAATCACAAGTACAGTGAACAGCAATCTGAACAGAGAGGTCACCAAGGGGGGGTGAAGACAGCAATACATCACAAAAAAATTAACTTAAAACAGAGATTTTAGGTGTACAGATTACAGTGCTTGTAGAGTTCCATGAAGAGTCAAACAGGTGAGAGTTTATTTGCAGACTTACCAAGTCCTTACAGTACCCAGAATAATGAAGTTAACAATAACTCAATTTACTTTCGAATTCCTATACATTAACCATTTCGACCAACATTTTTGGAATTTGTTTTCCTGGAGTCTAATAGAGAAGGTAAGCATTTCCATTTCACGTATTTCTTCAACAATGGCTGACCAGTCACACAACGTCGGTGGGCTCCCACTGAGCCACCTTCTTGTTATTGATTGCTTTCCTGCTATCAGTATTATTTTCAGAAGGTACTTATCTTGAGTGTTGAGTTCATTTGGTAAATTACTTAGGTATATAGTTTTAGGGAAGTTATCTTTTAAAGCTTCAAAAGGTTTCAGTTAAAAGTTCAGGATGGCTACCGGAGCAGATAGCTCAACTAACTGCCTACTATAAGCTTGTTATACGCTGTTATTTTATAAAGAGCAAAATGGTAAGAATGTATCTTATTCTAAGTGCTATGTACTTTAAAAATGAAAGATAAAAAAAACAGTAAAATCATTGCTTAGATAAAAATAGTCTAACTGTCTCAATGTGTTCAGCAGCATTCAAATTAATGTTTGAAATAAAAGTTGATGTGCTTTAAATAAAAGCTGTTAAACCACGTTTTACATTTGATTTCAAATCTTAGAAAAGTGAGTATTTTTACTCAAGGTCATCATTCTGTGAGAATCACATACCAGCACCTACTTGAGATCCAAAACCTTCACTGTTACACACCTTTTCCCGCAGTGTCTTTTCCTTTGCATGTGTCTTTAATATGCCTTCTTTAGCCTTCTTGTTTCTTTTAGTAAGAGATCTCTTACCTATGCATGATTTCCCTGTGTGTAAACGGTGTACCCACTCTTAAAGAGACAGTTTATGACAAAGTGACTGAGTGAAGCAAACTTTCCTGACATACAAATGGCTAGCAGCTCTGTTGACCTGTCTTTACCTCTGGACCCAAGCTTAGAGTGTAAATTGATTAAATTGATCATTTAAACAGTAGCCAGGTTTATCCAGTGCTCAGTTTAATACTAACTCTTGAGGGACTAAGCAAAAACTAGATCCATCTGTGCCAATGTGTTACACTCAAGAAGATGTTTGGTGGATTTTGTTTTATTAAATTGAAGTTAAATGTGAGGCTTAACAATGGCTATACGCCGGTTACAGTCATGGTGGAACGACCCAGAAAAGCCATCACTGATAACATGACGCTTGGTCACTCCCAGTGTTGGTGAAGAACATCTCTTCCTAATGTTTCAACTCGTTGGGTTGGACATGAGATTCTCACAGCAGGAAAACCTTAAGTAGAAATATTCCACGTTTATGGGATCTAGTTATTTACACAAAAACAGATAATTTGATCTGTTTTTCCTTTTATATATAAAAGCAACGGTTATTTGTACTGCAACTATTGATGTACAACATTATTATTCAGTAAACTACATTTATTTATTGTCATTTTGAAGCATAGACTGAAACCTCTGGTTTTCAAACTTTTTTCCAAGTAACAGACTTTTAAAAACTGCAGCAAAATGAGACATCATCTTCATAGTGTTGTTGTGTTATGCCATAAAAACAAAAAGAAACTAAATATTACTTAAAATTATATGAATAAAATCACAATAAAAATGAAATGTGTTTGATGTCAAGAAAATTGCAAATTACGTAGAGATTGTTTATTTTAAAGAACATACAATAAACACTGTATTTATTTTCATGTTGAAAATGACCAAAATTAGACACACTTGGATATAATTCAGACCACTACAAACTTCTAAAACGATACTTGATTAATATGTGTTGAAAATGCATCAACAGGCATTAGCAGTATATTCACAACTCCATTGGCTGCTTGCTGGCAAATTCATAACAATAGCCTAAATGCAGGTAAGAATTTAATTTGAAATTCTAGGTTTCAAAATTAAACAGAAAGGACTAAATGAAATTAAAAGAACAAAAATTAGTTCACATTTTGTTGCCATCTATTGGCCAAAGTTATGCCTAAAATCAGCCTAACAACAACAGCAATACTGATCATTTATGTATATATATATATATATATATATATATATATATATATATAGATATATATATATATATATATATATATATATATATATATATATATATATATATATATGCAAAAAAAAAAAATTCCTTCTCACCCACATGGGTGGTGATTCTTCTTCCTCTTAGCTCGGGTCCTCTACCAGAGGCCTGGGAGCTTGAGGGTTCTGCAGTATCTTGGCTGTGCCTAGGACTGCACATTTCTGGACTGAGATGTCTGATGTTGTTCCTGGGATCTGTTGTAGCCACTGTTCCAGTTTGGGGGTGACTGCCCGAGGGTCCCGATGACCACAGGCACCACTGTGGTCTTCACCTTCCAGGCCCTCTCCAGTTCCTCCCTTAGGCCCTGGTATTTCTCTAGTTTTTCATGCTCCTTTTTCCTGATGTTGCAGTCACTTGGTATTGCCACATCCACCACAACGGCTTTCCTCTGTTGTTTATCCACCACGACTATGTCTGGTTGGTTCGCCCTCACCATTTTGTCTGTCTGGATCTGGAAGTCCCACAGGATCTTAGCTCGGTCATTCTCCACTACCTTCGGGGTGTTTCCACTTTGATCTTGGGGGTTCCAGTCCATATTCTGCACAGATGTTTCTGTACACTATGCCTGCCACTTGGTTGTGTCGTTCCATGTATTCTTTCCCTGCCAGTATCTTGCACCCTGCTGTTATGTGTTGGACTGTCTCAGGGGCCTCCTTGCACAACCTACACCTTGGGTCTTGTCTGGTGTGGTAGATCTGGGCCTCAATTGCTCTGGTGTTTAGGGCCTGTTCCTGGGCGTGCCATGATGAGGGCCTCTGTGCTGTCCTTCAGTCCAGCTTTTTCCAGCCATTGGTAGGACTTTCTGATGTCAGCCACTTGGTTGTTGCCGGTGGTACATCCCATGCAGGGGCTTGTCCTCCCATGATGGTTCCTCCGGCACCTCAGGTTCTGTTCCCCATTGTTTGAGACATTCACTGAGCACATTGTCTGTTGAGGCTTTGTCCCTGATGTATCTATGGATCTTGGATGTCTCGTCTTGGATAGTGGTTCTCACACTCACTAGTCCTCTGCCTCCTTCTTTGCGGTTCGTGTAGAGTCTCAGTGTGCTGGATTTGGGGTGGAACCCTCCGTGCATTGTTAGTAGTTTCCGGGTCTTAACATCTGTGGCCTGTATCTCCTCCTTTGGCCAGCTAATTATTCCTGCAGGGTACCTGATTACTGGTAGGGCATAGCTGTTTATTGCACGGATCTTGTTCTTGCCATTGAGCTGGCTTCTCAGGACTTGTCTTATTCGTTGGAGGTATTTGGTTGTGGCTCTTTTTCTTGTGATCTCATCAAGGTTGCCATTTGCTTGTGATATTCCCAGGTATTTGTAACCTTCCTCTATGTCTGCTATTGTTCCTTCTGGGAGTGAGATCCCTTCTGTGCGCGGATGACCTTCCTCTCTTTGTAACCATCCGACCACACGTCTCTAGTCCGAATGACATCCCAATGTCCGTGCTGTATATCCTGGTGGTGTGGATCAGTGAGTCTATGTCTCGCTCGCTCTTGGCATACAGCTTGATGTCATCCATGTAGAGGAGGTGGCTGATGTTGGCTCCATTCTTGAGTCGGTATCCGTAGCCAGTCTTGTTGATGATTTGGCTATATATATATGCATATATATATGCATATATATATATATATATATATATATATATATATATATATATATATATATATATATATATATCTGTAAATTAATGTAGTTAGTAAAGGATAAAACTGTATATTTTTCCACAGTTTTCTTCAAATAGATGTAATGATGTTACAAAAACATTTTTTAATCCTTTTTTCCTCAAAGCATGCTAAGGAATAAAAACTTGTGGATTGTGAAGACAATTCAATATTATGGGGATTTAATCTTTCACACATCCAGTTTATTAATAATAATAATAATAATAATAATAATAATAATAATAATAATAATAATAATAATAATAATAATAATAATAATAAATAAAGACTTTACCTAGCTGTCCATTGCAGTTTTTTGTAAATTTAGATCATAGAAAATTTGCGTGACCATCAAAAACTTGTCTGTTGAAAAAGGAAATCTGCTTTAGCACCTCACCACTTTAGTACATATTTGAACTATTCTAGATATTAACGCTCTTTACATAAACAAAAACAAAAAATCCATCACATGTGCTTTCTATAAATGAATAAATCCATCACATGTGCTTTCTATAAATGAATAAATCAATTATTTTCTCTCATTTTCTCTGAGTAGAGATTCCAGTTTCACCTCCCACGACTCCGTCCAGCATCACAGAGGAGCCATCAGGTGAGTACAGCTGAGCGTTGGACATTTATTTTTAAATGTGAGTGCATACGTGGGTGCGTGTGCATGTGGGTGTGTGTATTCGTGTTTACACACCAGCTGTGCAGTAAAATATGCACAGAATTTGGTGAAAATGTAAGTGAATGCAAATGGAATTTCTCACCTCTTTCACTTCCTCTCTTGATTCCAGTAAAAAGTGACTGTAGGATAAATTGGATCCCACTTGCCTCTTCCCTCATTACTAGAAGGGTTCATGAATATTAAAGCCATTAGCAGCAACCATGGGATGTGCCTCCTTTAATCTCTCACACTTTCACAATTAATCAGTCTAACTGTGGCACAGTGGGGTGTTTTTTTGCCCCTGCATGGGACTGGGATTTTTCACTTCGTTTGACTGATTGATACTTTATCGCTCCGAACTTCAGTGCTTTTCCAGGCTTCCTTCTCCAGGGTAGTGAGAAATAGATGGAGGGACTTTTGATCTTGCAATGCAATGAGAAGGAATCCAAACAGCTTTCATTCTTTCATTCACGCTGCAGATGATTTTCTGACGGCATATGAGCACAACCAGAACAGCCCAGGACTTGAGTTACACAAAACCTTGAGTAAAGATGTGTAAAACACCTTAAAGTAAAACCATCCTTTATTTCAGCAGCATAATCTCACTATGAAAAAAGTCAAGCCTATATTTTGAGTGTTTTTTCTCAGTAGGAGAAAAAATACCTCAGCCAATAAAACCAATCAGTGGCACAGTGGTTGGTAACCCTGCTCTCCATACTTTTTGACATGTATTACCACAAAATAGACTGTTCTGTGCCTCGTGAAACATTCTGTGTTGTTTTTTGACAAATTTTGAATTAGCATCCTGCTGACAGACCTAACGACAACTAATACTGGCTGAATCCACCAGATAGTTATTTAAAATCTCCTTCTGTTTCAGATCCATTGACACCACACTCTCTAACTAGAGTTCCAGGCTATTTGGACAAGAAACAGGCCCACAGCATCACAGATTGTCTACTGTACTTCAAAATGACCTCTTTTACCACTTTTTCATTCATTATTTCATTATGTTGGAGCATTTGTTTCCAAACCCTTCAATCTAAGTCATCTCATCTGATCAAAGCATACAGTTCCATCAGACTTTAACAAACCCCACAGGTTTACATTTGTGAGGGTAGGTAGGACAAAAAGGCTTTCTACTGCTTTTCCTCCCAAACATGGTTGCCTTGGAGACTAAAAGAAATGTTAGATTTACCAAATATTGTGTGGCTGGTTATTGTGTTAAAAGCCAATATCTCATGGGATTTTTTTACCTGGTGACTAAGTGTACTCAATCCTAATTTTCTAAAATGAAAATGAAGGAATTGTTCAAACATGGAAAAATGTCAAAAACAATTAGGAATGAAAAAAAAAAACAGCCAATCAGAACCATCATAACAGAACATCTCCAACATGCTGCCATCATGAACATTATCAATTCTGAAACAGACAACAGAAAAACCTAATCAAATAATCCATAATCAATAATGGTGATAAGAAAATACTATAGGATTCTGTAGTTCTGGAATAAACTGTAAGCTTATTACTTGGGTGAATTTAAGAACTGATATTAATAGAATACATTTCCTTCACTGTCTTCATATGTCTTGTTAAAACTTGTTAAATCAGAATATCAGCATTTATTAGCCAAACATTAGAATATTCCTGAAGTTTTTGCAGCTAAACAGGTGAAATATAACCTCAGAATATTTTCTCTTTTTTAATTTAAGTAACAGCTGAAACAAATTGAGTCATTTGACTCACTGTGTTCCTATACCTTCTTTAATGAAGCTACCAGCTACTGCTCTGTGCACGTGTGAGCGTGCACGAGAGGCTCCAGCAGCTGTTCCCCGCAGAGGCCTCGAGTGGACTCTCAGGATATCGCTGCTCTCTCAACCCCCCAACTTCAGCTCTCTTTTCAGCGTTTTCCACCTCCTTCGTCTCCCTCTGTTTCACGCTTTGTCTTCAGATAACACTGTGGGTGGTGGGGCGCTGGAATATATGGGGGCTTTCTCTGGGCTCACTCCTCAGGAATTGGAAAATCTCTGGGATTTGGTATTCACCTAAAAAAAGTGAAGGTAGAATGTTGCATTTATTTGCATACAGTACTTTCCGAATTATTCATATGCCTAGAAATCGTTTCAAATTTACATTTTGTAAATTTGCAGCCATAAAATTCAGTCTGCTTCATTAGGACATTATACCATAGCCCATCACAAAGTAGAAAATAACTGAGAAAGGGAACAAAAATGAGAACGTTTCGCAATAAAATCTGTTGACTGCAGATCAATGAACTTGTTTTACTTTGATGTAACTTCTGAACCACCTGGCTTCAGAAGTCCTATAACTAGAGAAAAGGGAACAAAATTATTTAAATAGCATCATAGCTGACGGATTAGGGATAATGTTATAGAAAGGTCTAAAGGGGACCTATTATGCAAAATTCACATTTTGCACAGTTTTTATCTGGGTCTCTATTGCTTCTAAAAGCAGTTCCAAGCACTTAATAAACCCACCCAGCCATTTTTTGTCAGTAAGTTAATGTTTAGAAAATTATCTGTTCAAAGATCTTCTAAATGATATCACAAATCAACACAGCAACTCAAGCACAAAGGAGCTTGTCACCTAGCAACCCCAAACAAGCTCCAGCACGTTTGGTCAGCTGGTTTTACTGATGTACCACAGCTTCTGGAAAAGGCAAGTGTTTTGTCCAGAAACCACTTTCTTTTTGGTAATGCAGGATGCTCCACTTCTGCTTTTCAAAGATGTGCAGTTGTATAATTGCCCATCTGTTTGCAGCTATTTTCAAGTTTAAATAGCTTCAACCATAGCAATTTATTTGCCAGTTGCAACTTATTTGGATTAAAAGTGATTTAAAGTGACTGTTTTATAAAATAGGAAGAAATGATCCGACTAAGATCTCATGATCTATGAATGATGGAAGGAAGGAGGAGACATACTGGTCATGTACTGCACAAATCGAGCCTTTATGGAAGAGTGGCAAGAAGGAAGTCACAAGAAGTCCTTTTTGCAGTAGAAGTAATAGCAGGCATTCAGAAGACAGTTCTCAGGTCTCATCAGACCAAGACTGGACCTTTTGGCTGACATTCCATCATCTCTACGGTAAAACATGGCCGCATCATGCAGTAGGGATGCTTCTCTGTGCTTTCTTCATCCCAACGGCTGAAGTCACACAGGCTGTTAGCTGTAGCACCATGATGGAGACCTTGCAAAGCCAGGGGGCCCTTTGGCCCACCCAGGTTTGACGTGTGGAAGATGCAAACATCGCCCACAGATCCTATAGAGAGGGTCGAACAACAAAAGTACCTCTGGTATTCCAGCGGCTGTGATATCACCTAGTTGGTGATTGCTTACAGATGTGGCGTGTGTGCATGCACGTTTGTGTGTGAGAATGTTTTAACCTCCTTTTTTTTAAGCAAAATGACTGCCTAAGATGTACGTTATTTTCAGATGCATGCTAGACTGACAGAAAATTCAACTAAATGAAGTCCAGGGGTGAATTTAACTGCTGATTTACTGATTATGCAATGGTAAGAAGTTTTGGCCAAAAGAGATGAAAGGAAAAAGCAGGGAGTAAAACTATAGGAAGATCCGTGACAGCCGAGTAAAAGATGAGGTGCATGGATGTGAAGTCTAAAGCAGACTGGAGACGTGGAACAAATGACAGAAGATCTGTGACTCGACCGAGACATAGGAAACGATGGAAAATACAAAATACGCCGACAGCTGTGAGGCAGGTGTCTCGTTGCGGCTTACGTGAAGCGGGGGAGCGGGGGTCTGCTGGGATGGAAGGAAAGGAGGGAAGATGGAATGGATATTAATTTGTCTCCTGCTGGAGGCCCCCCTCCCCCACACCTCGACCACACGGAGGGCTGGAATGCGTGGAGAATAGCGCCGATGGTGTGGCCCAGACAAAACACACATTGTGCTGGTGGGTCACGGATGGTGTGAATCGCCACTCCCACGGGTCACTACAGAGACGTCTGCATGGCAACGAAATGTGGAGGAGATTAACCGCTGGTGACCTGAGCTGTGGCCGCGCGGGCCTGTCAGGATGTTAGAGTAACTAATGATGATGAGGAGATGGAGAATTGGACTGATGAGGATGATGGTGTTCATGTCCAGTGTGTGTGTGTCGCGACTGAGGCTGGAAGTGATCAGAATCTGTAGCGGACCCCTCCTCGGATTTTTTGGACATGAGTCTTTCTTCGCACACCCTTTTCGGTTCCCTCAGACTCCGCGGCGCTTCGGTCATGAATCTTATACCACTACTCAGTTATATGAATGCTAAGAGAAGGTTTGGACACTGAATGACCATCTGCAGGAAGCACAGGTAAAAGTAGACAAGCAGAGCATAAAATTGTCATAATCAACATATGACCCCTGTATTGCTAAAATTTGTAGTGCTATAATATTCAAACCAATTGAGCTTTTTCACAATTTGTCAAGTCACAACCGTATTTTATTAGAATGCTATGTAATAAAACACTTAACAGTTTTAAATAATCTGAAATTATTGATTATTAATGGTTCCATCAATGACACTCATCCAGATCCAGCAAAGCAACCCCAGATTCTCACATCACCACCCGCAACGTTTGGGTATTGATACTTTTCTTGAAATTGTCTGCTAGTTTTACTTTTATTTTTCTAATCTGCAGAAATATGACCCCCAAATAAAAATAAAAAAAACTATGATAATGAAAGCTTTTTTATAATTTAGTTTATGATAGTTTGTACATATAGCTAGGGTGGTTTTGGTAACTTTTATCCTATAATAGATCAAATTATTGTGTTATGAATTAGCTGAATGACCTGAGAAGACAAACACATTTAATGATACATATCATTACCATCCACTTCACAGCTATGGAGTATCCTATGTTGCTTTATCCCATAAGACCTCCATCTGGATATAAACAGTCAAAAAGGTCAGAGGGCATGATTCCCCCTTTCAGGTTAGTCACCTGCAGGACATTTAGTTTTGCAACAAAACATCTTTGTTTTTTGTTTTTTTTGCAGAGACTCAGACTAAGACTCTGAAGAGACAAATTATTTTTCTGGCTAGCAGACAAATTTGGGATATAGAAGCTTTGATTACTTCAGGTGTGTAAAACATTAACATGACAGACATAGTTCAATTTTCTTATGTCTGATTAATAATTAGATTGTTTAATTAAAGCTGAAGTACATTAGAGTGATAGACTAGTAGATAGTGTGATTTAAAATGGCCCTAATCAAAACTAAAGTGGTTACATCCTTTCTTTTTTTGCATTTGGGTGAAAACATTTTCACGGTACAGCAGCTTCCTCTCTGCTGGTTTCCTGTTAAAGAGAAACTATCTTTACTCAGTGGTAATACAGTAAGAAAAGAGGTTGGAGGGGGGAGCGTCTCTTTTTTTTCCTCTTCTCCTTTCTCTCTCTGTGTGTCTCCTTCCAAGACAGTATCCAGGCTCGCAACCTGAATGTGAGCAGCCCAGTGAGGAGGAGCTGAGCAGAACAGCAGCTCTCTAATCTAATTACGTGCTTTATTTGCTGCAGTTTGTTTCTCAATCAGTCTGGTTAAATGAGAGAGAGCCCTCCTCCTGGGAGCCATCATTTACACCTCCTGGTTCTACCGCTCCCGTTCTTCTAACTCTGCATAGCGTTTGTCACACTTTGCATGTGGAGCCATTTGTTGTGTGTTGTGAGAGTTTTGTAGTTTAGAAACTTGGACGTTGCGTTGCATTTGATCATCTGCAGCAAATATGTCAGAGCAGCTCTGATTGTGACCCGAATGTTTTGACAGGAGAGGAACGACTCAACTTTTTCTTGACAAGTTTTGCAGGCCGACCCACATCCAGACTCAAACCTTACACCTCTTAGTAGCACATAACTATGAAAGGACACATACAGAAGATTAAAATTGTGAACAAATAGAAATTTGGAAAGTGTGGCAAGTGTTTTTATTGCCCCCATTAAAATCAAGTGCAATTAATTATCTCCAAAAGTCACTTAATTAGTAAATAAACTCCACTTGTGTGTGGTTCAATCCCAGTATCCAACATGCAGATAAAGGGTGTCTTATCAGAGGAGACCAAAAATAAATGTTTTACTACAATTCTGTCTGTGGCAAGAAATGAACACTTGACTACACCCTTAACACATTCCCTAAAATCCACACGGGTCAGACTTTTTCATGCCTGACCTAAACGCTAGTGTAGATTCCTCCTCCAGATGTGGACCAGGAGGAAGTTGTGAGGCTGCGTGTTCAGACCACAGCAGGTGAAGCGTGCATAATTTAAGTCCCTTCATTTAATTTCATTCTTCATATGCAGCTATTGTTGTGACAGCCAGTGTGTTTATTTTTTGGGGGGGTTTTGTCACTGCAGAGAAACATTTGATGTGTTCATTTGCTTAAAATGTGATGGGATCTGGGTTCTCTGTTCATATTAATTACACCAAATGATAATGAAATGCAACTGAATAGTTCATGTCATAATTATTATTTCAAGAACTGATGTATAAAAATAGATTATGACAGAATTTTTGTTGACGCTGTCAGTCAAACTGACAGAAAACAAAAGAGTCTAATGCAACCTCAGATATCATTGTAACTGTATTAACATTTAATAAACATTTAAAAACATAATAATTATTCAAATCAACTTTTATTGAACTCTTTGAATTTAAACACGGACTTTGCGTGTTTAGTTTTATTTCCATCAGACTGTAACTTATGTTGGCCTCAAGTCCATCATTTTTGTGCCTAATTGTGGCAAAACATTCTCTACACGCTAAAATTGGAGACAGTCAGTCTGGATTGACTAGGGAGGTAAAAGTACCTTTGGCTACACTTGGAAAATACCTCAATATGCTTATTTCGACAGGTGAGCTAACTTCTCTTTTTTCAATAAAAACTTCCCCACTCCTAATGTTTCGTCTTGATTTATAGGAGAACAGTCTTTGAACGACTAGATGCTTTCACCTCAACACGTTGCAGTGACCCATGTTTTTCATGTTCAACATCTAAAAAAAACTCCCTTCCACTTCATTCAACCTACTACTGGCTGTTGACGGTACTGCGACTTTTTCATTGCCGCTGTAAAGTTTTGGCTCCAGGACGAACTGTATTGGGCCTGGAAGGAGCTTGAATGAAAACGATTAGTTTAAAGGGCTGCGGGGTACTTTGATAGAGGGGGCAAAGGTCCACCTCTCACTTACCAACTTCTTAGTGCACTGAAAGGCCAGAAAACAAAGCGCTGTAGTAACTACATCTACTTAGAACACGCAGAGCACATTTTAGCTCAGCATTACAAGACCGCTTCCCCTTCTGCTGCTTGTAACGCAGGCACAAAGGGGACATTTGTCTTCGCAGTAGGGGACTGCCTGGCCCTAAACAGGCATCTCGGGGCGCTCTCAGCGGGCCCCGGAGCCGTGTCTCATGGGTACACTAATGGGGAACGAAAGGCTATCAAAGGGAAGTATCATGATGGCATCTAGGGGGGGTTATGAGAAAACAAAGCTGCCCTTCCACAGCCCCCTCTTCCATCATTTACATGGTAATCAGCTCCAGCTTTTATAGACTCCTCTGTTCGGTTTGTACTTTCTCTGCTACGACCTGCACCAGCTCTGAGCCCAACCACACTGTAACACAACCAGCGGCTCTGCTCATTTTTACTCTCTTCTTTTTCTTTCCCCCTCTGCCAAATTACATTCATCATGTTTTGCTGCCCGCCTGTCTTCCACCATTCATTCTCCCTCCTCCCACTTCTCCACTCGGGCATTTCTTTCTGTCATGGCGTTCCCCAGGCAACCTCATTGTGATGGCCAATAAAGAGTAGTAAAGATTTGCTCATATCTGTGAGGTTTGTTCATATTTATAGCTCAAATCCTTCTTCCATCAGCCAAACAACATCCTACAACTTTCTGTCAAAACAACCCATTTAGGTTTCTTTCACCATATCTGTATCAGCTGGTGAGAATAGACCAAGGGAGTTGAGATTAAGGGATTTCTGCCCGGCATTTATAAGTTATTAAGTTCTTTGAGCAATTTTGAAATTCCAATTTTTGAAAAAGGTTTGATGTGAGGATAGCAGTTTTGCCTGATTCCAATTTCTCATTACAAACTATAACTTAAGAGGCATTCAGCATATTTTTTTTCCTGGCCTTCCTGTCATTTTATTTCCATTTGGGATTTCCCAATGAAGTATTTTTGAATTTGAATTTGAATGAACAATCATTATTTCTTTACATGAGGATCAGAGGTGATGTCACACAGTGTGTTTCACAGAGAAGTTGCTAAGGGTTTTGCTAATGTTTTAGAAAATATTAGTTTGTTTTTGTTATTTTAAACTCTCCTTAGAAAACATATTAAAAATGAGTACAGCTAGCATTACTCAAACGTCAGTTTTAGTGTTTATGCCTTGAGAAATTAGAAGCATCACGCTAGAAGTGAGATTTCCAGAAGACTGGGAACATCTGCAAATATTTAATGTTCCATGACAGTCAGAGGTTAAAAGCTGTAAATAGTGAGAGCGACTTACTAGTAACATGTTTAGCTTTTCTGTGTCTTTTGACGACCCTCAGCAGACATGTCTGCACTGTGACAATACAGTTTCCTTTCAAATGAATTATTCTATTTTTCCTTGACTGCTTTTGAATATGCTTAACTTTGCGTCTTCCCTACTTAGTAGCAACATCCACACTGAAGAGTTTTGTGGATGAAAAGTGAACTGGTGGCATTTGTGTGCTCACTGAGCAAAACATTGTATTTTAAAGTGTCAGGGAGAACACGTTGTTTTTTTCCCCACTACTGCAATGCTTTAACTTTGCTCAATTTAAAACATAACTTGATATTGCCCAAGTTCATACTTTTAGTTTTAACTTTATTTTTCATCACACATTGCGATTACAGTATCACAGGTAATTATTTTTGTCAGCAGGCCCAAACCATCATTGCAAAAAGAACATGCACTGTTTAATCAAGGCCCTTTGTGTATTTCTAGGCGAAAATTTGCTGCCTTGTGCAACCAGATGACAAACTCCAAGGACTCTTTCAGCAAGCGCTCTCAGAGTGTGTTCATTCATACACCTCTGGGTGTTTGACAGCTTTTCTACAGCATGGAGCTGTGAGGCAGTGTGGGTAAGCCCACAGCCTGCTTGAGGTATTTATTTGTTCACGGCTCCAACGTGGACACCCCGCCTGCCGCTCCCCCAACCCAGTGCGAAAAAAAGGCTCCCCTGCCTAACGCTTCATGGATGGCTAATTTTTCCTTCCTGACCTCCCTTTGTGTGGCAATGACCCACTTCACCGCCCCCCCAACACCTTCCACTCCCTGGAATAGCTGCCAACTCTGGGCACCCCCACACATGCAAAACTGAAAGCTTGACATGGTCCTCCTTGGGAGACATTTTTAGTTTTATGTTTCTTATTGGGGAGTTTCGGTGACAAGCCATGTGAGGCAGGTCTGCACAGACCTGATCCTTCAGACACAGTGAGAACAAGTGGTGTTTAATCTTTGGGTAAATGTTCAATGGCACAATTGTTACTGAACACATTATATCATAAAGCAATGCTGAGGACGTTAGACAAAGCAAACAAAAATAAATCATTTGTCAACCTATTAATTAATGCACTTTAGTGTACTTATTTTGTAATAGATATGTAATATATTTTTCTATTGTAAATGTCCACAAAACACACACACACCTACACACGCACGCACGCACACACACACACACACACACCTTATTAATCTTTAAAACTTATTGCAAAAATACAAATACAGCACATTATTATAACTTCTACATTTTAACAGAAAAAACAGTGATAGACTTATCTTTTATATTACTATGACTTTTTTTTATATTTTTTACTTTTATCTTGATTGAAAATTTTATATTATCATCTAAAAATATGTTTGTTATTTAATCTACTGAATTGTGAATATATGTTTATAACTTGGAAATTTTTTCAACTTCACTGATTTTACCATAGAACCAATACAATTTGTATTGTTTCATAACTTAATCAGAAATAAATAAATTATTTATATATATATATATATATATATATATATATATATATATATATATATATATATATATATATATATATATATATATATATATATATATATATATATATATATTTTATGCTCTTTATGTTCATTTGCTGAAATCAAGTTATGTAAATTCAGCATTGACTAATTTTGAAGTCATGCATTAGCGACAATAGATTATTAAAAAATACTCAATTGTGTTATTGATGTCTTTATTTTCCTAGTGTCCTTGATGCATAATCTTTTTTTACTCCAACAGACTGTGACTCTTACTGCAAAGCATCAAAAGGCAAACTGAAAATCAACATGAAGAAATACTGCAAGAAGGATTATGGTGAGTCAGACAAAACACTGGTCATTAAATTCATTTTTATTGTTAGTCTGCCAATAACACGTTCTAAGCAGAATTTTTTAAAATTTGGAGCAAGTAGAATAAACCTTAGATATCGCTGAATAAATCTACATTTTTTTTCTGTAAATGTTACATTTTATTCTAAGCCACAGAGTTCCTTTCAGTTTCTTTCGCAGTCACAGGCCCGGTTTATTCAAAAGAGCTTTTACAGTTTTACCGATTTACTTCTTTAGGTCTCAGTAAAGAATCAAAACAGATAAAGAATCAAACAGATCTTTGAGCAATGAAGAGATGAGCAGACAAACAGAGGGGGAGAAAGGGAGCTTGAAGGAAGGAGCGGGAAATAAAATTAGACAGAGGTGTGTGTGTGTGTGTGTGTGTGTGTTTGGGGGGGGGGATTATCCGCGCAGCGAGATAGACAGTGGGGGCTCACTAAGAGATCCTCATTAAGGATCAGCCTACTTCCCCCCACAACCAGAGCGTCCCGTGCTGCATTCCTGCGACCATCAGTCTGCCACACCATTCAAGGTGTGGATAAGACATATGACCTCTCCCCTCTCCCACCGTCGCCCGCGTCCCCTCCCCTGATTGAAGTCAGGCTGCAGAGCCACTGAACCAAACCGGGGGCGTCCCGCAGCATACTTCAGGAGCTTGACGGATAGGTTTGGGCTTTGTTCCGCTGGGATTTGGAGGAGTTAGGGGTCAGCTTATAGACACCTCCTCTTCAACCCGGGTCTACCTCACTGGTGGTGTCGTGAGAAAAGCTGGGCCTCTGGATCGTTTGCTGTTGGTTCTGGGGGGACCACATCAAAATCGGGGCAGTAGTGAGAGTCTGCATTTTGTAAAAATGTCTCATTAAAGGGAAATTTTATATCAATTTTAGTCAAAATGAACACAAAATGTTGGCAGTTACCATTAGTAGAAGACATTTATTTAAAAATAGTAAAATGATGTTCTGCTAGCAGAACCATCAGTCAACCCAGAGCACCATCATCTGTCCACCCAACCCAAGATAACCATGCATTGAAGAACAGCTCTCAGATGATTTGGTATGTGTTTCGTGTGAACTGCAGAGGATTGATGGCTGTAATAATATCAAGAAAAGAAAAGTAAAGGCTCTGCTGAAGCACAAAAGTGTTTGTGTGCAGCTATACAAGATATTTGCTCGTATTAAGGAGACTGACCGGTAATAGCAGCTGCGTAACTCACGTCAGAACAAACTCTAGGGATCAGTGTAATTTAGCTTTGGCACACAACAGATCAGATCTACACAAAAGATGGTTTTGCTGTTTTTTTTTCACTAATCCATCTCTCTGCTACTGGTCTTACAGCGCCTTGTGAAAGTATTCAAGTCCCTATAAATTTGTCACATTTTGGAACATTATAACCACAAACGTCAATGTAACTCTTTTGAATTTTATGTGACAAACCAATGCAAAATTGCTGCCTAATTTTAAAGTGAAAGATTAAATAATTTTAACAAAAATGATGGTCTAGGTGTGGTGTGCATTTAGATTCAGCCTCCCTGAGTAAACATGTTGTAAAACCTGCTGTAGCTGCAAATACAGCTGCAAGTATTTTTTTTTTTTGGGCGTGTCTCTGCTGGTTTTGCATGCATAGATACAGAAACTCTTCTTTGTGACTCAGCTGAAGCTGAGTCAGACTGGACCTAGAGCATCTGTGAATAAGATGTTCCACAGATTCTTAATCAAATTTAGGTCACAGACTTTGCTGCAGATTCAGTCATTTGCTTTGCCTTTACTAGCGCAATCTAGGTTTGAAATGCACGCTATAGTAGCTTACAAAAACGTACTCAAATGTGATTCAGGAGAGGAACAAAATCCTTGTGAAGTAATTGTCACATAAAATTAAGGAAATCTGAGCAGAAGTCAAACTCAGTGTGGATGTACTGAATTTGTCTCCGAAGAAGAAAAGCTTTGGAGTGTTTTAAAAAGATCAGCAGGGAGCTGGAGCTCCATGCTGTGCCAGAAGACCATGCTGCGATGCTTTGTGTCCGGGCCCATGGAAAGCATTACAAGCTACCGTGGGGTGCAAGATAAGGGTTGAAATGTCTGATCTCAGCAGAACCCCGGCTATAACCAGTTTATCCACTCCAGTCTCCCCAGTAGCTGTTGACCTAATGCAAAGATGATCTGGTGGACACAATGACATGCATGGCTCACCCTCAGATCACCCGTAACTTGAGAATTAAATGCAAACTAAAAACTAAACTTAAAAATAGGAAATACATAGCTCCCTGTTTTACATATAGAGCTAAATAAAGGATACACACAATTTTCTTTGATATGATTTCATAAAATGCTGGAGTTTAGCCTAAAAAAGAGAGAGAGCTTTAGGAAATTAGAGCATGACATTTTCAGACAACAAGCCGATTGAAGCCATGCTCAAACCCAGCCTATTAGCTTCTGAATAGGGAAATGAATGCAAAAAATGTTACTGTACAAATACGGATGACCTCAATATCACCAGTAATTTATTAAGCTTATAATATAATATATCAGACTCAACACTTTCAGACACAGTCTTGAAAAAGCGTATATCTTGGCCCTGCTGGTGATATTTTCATGTTGAGCAAGGCAAGTGCAAGGTTAAAGTTAGGATGTTTAGTCTGTTTTGATGTGACTCATTGATATTTAGACCGGCAACACATTTTACTATAATTCAATATGATTGTGTTGTATTGAATATAACTCAATATAATTGGACTATATTGAATTATATATGTTAAAAATGCTTTGACTGGAAACCCTGAGCCAAAACGTGGGATCGGTCCTCGTACCAACACAATGTTGTTTTGGACTAGAGGGCCTCTCCTGCTTATAGGGCTCCTCAGGTAGTCTAAAAATTAAAGTTCTTGCTCAGAAAATATTATATCTAATTCTTATATTCAGAGTGTGATATTAAAGAAGGTTTCAGATTTTTTTAAAAATAAGAAAATGTGCAGTTTTAGATCACTGATTGGAGATTGTAGATTCAAATCCTGCACTGTGCTCGGATTTCCCTTTAATGCTGAAGGTGAAAGCAGTGACCTCATCACATGATTGTTCATCTTTAAAACTTCCTCATAATTATAGGAGAAGCTTAATGGAACTTAATAGAGATCTGGTCAATATAATACATATTGATACATTCTGGCGTAGGATCCATGAGCGTCTATCTGCTCCCTGAGGGCCACATCCTTTCATTCCTCACGTAATATCCCTGAGTGTCTGCTCAGCTAACGTCTCTAATAGCCGTCTCTTGCCTCCTAATCCCATTACTGGTCACACTGCTGTGTCAGTATAATAGACAAAGTGCATGTGGAGCTGTATATGATAGCTGGGCTGCATACCTGGCTTTTTCACTTGGTTTAAGAGAAGAACGTAAACTAAAATGTCCATTTTTGAAAGAGGATCATATTTGCTTTAGTGTAGTTCACCGTTATTTATTGTACATACTGTGACCGCATGTACACTGCAAAATCACTAAATCTTTTTGAAATCTTTTTTTCACCAAGTAATTGCGCTCTAATTTCTAGTGCAAATATGTTAGTACAATTGAAATAAGAAAACTGGCTTACAAGTAACTTTTCTGCAAAATATAGAGGCTTGTTTTAAGCAAATAATTCCTTGATATTGATGAAAAATTTCTTGTTCCATCGGCAGATGAATTCACTTATAACAAGACATTTTTCCTGTAACAACTGAAATAATCTGCCAATGGAAATAGTACTTTATATGGAATTATAAAGTACAATATTAAGGAATTATTTACTGAAAACAAGCTCCTACATCCTGCAGAAAAGTTACTTGTAAGTTCATTTGTCTTATTTCAAGTGCATTTAGAAATTTGCTCTTGAAGCTAGACCAAAGTACTTTGTTAGTTTTTGTGTTTTTTGCAGTCTACTCTTACAGCAGATTTATTTTCCGTCAACAGGCTTCTTTTTGTAATGTATTGGTAAGTAGCTTCAAGGCTTTATAAAAATCACAAGAGGCCCCAGCCTGAATTATAAGTAAACAGAAATATGTTGTGCATGTGTTGAAAGCTGTAAAATCGATTTGACGTTAACCAAGAATGCTTTGTCCTCCAATATCACATTGCAGCTGTCCAGGTGCACATCCTGAAGGCAGACAAAGCTGGCGAGTGGTGGAAATTTACCGTCAACATCATATCCGTCTACAAGCAGGGGGAAAGCCGCATCCGCAGGGGAGATCAGTTCTTATGGGTCCGTGCCAAAGACGTGGCCTGCAAGTGTCCCAAGATCAAGCCCGGGAAGAAGTACCTGCTGCTAGGGAACGACGAGGACTCCCCCGGTCAGACCGGAGTGGTGGCGGACAAAGGAAGCCTGGTCATCCAGTGGAGGGACACGTGGGCACGCAGACTGAGAAAGTTCCAGCAGCGTGAGAAGAAAGGAAAGTGCAAGAAGCCATAGGTGGGGAGCAAGCAGAGAGGGAGCTGGAGAACGAAGAGGAATCCTCAACAGGTTCTCAGAAAAAAAAAAGAAGAAAAAAAACGAGAGAAAGTGAGCTCAGAGAGAGACAGAGGACCCTGGACACAGGATACTGTTTATATCGCTGCTTATTGTGTAGAAGCATGAAGAGAATTATTTAGGATGATTTGTATTTTCTAGTGAACTTTTGTTGAAGGAGGTCACTTTGCAGATTTGGTTTCATGGTTTATTTTACCCTGAGATTCGTCTCTCTTGTGGATTTGGCAAATTTGCACCTATTACCAGTATATAACATTATTTGTGTTTGTTTTCTTTACTCTAGTATGAAAACCCTGTATTGAATGCTCAATTTTTTATGGACATCCTACGCTGGTGCAAATGACAAAAAGACAATTACAGCTGCAATATTGCCTCTGCATGTATTGTTTTTTTTAACTGTATTTTTCACAGAGAACTGAACTGGTTTCATGGAAAGCTGTCGTTTATCTGAGGTACGTGCTGTGAAAGCTACTGTTGCTATGTCAAACCAACATACATGTAGTTGTCTTTTGTGTGCTCTGAGTCAGAAATATTTGCAGTTTAAACAATCATAAATCTCTCCGTTTTCTTTTTCGTGAGTCCTAAGATTAAGAATATGCAAGTGGAAGAAGAGGAACAGGGACAGAGTTTAGTTTTTATTTATAAAAACTCCTCAACTACACATCTTAAATCGTAAATGCTATGGTGTGTTATGCTAAGAGTACATACTCACCCTTCTTATTTGAGAACAGTCAACTCACTTAGGTGGCTGCTAAAGGAATAATTCACGATTTTTCAAGTGAGATTCTGTTGATAGGTTCTAAGCAGACAATATGTCAGAGCATCTCAAATAATCATCAAAAATTTAAACTAAGCCACTGTATGTTGCTTAAAGATGTTCTTATCTGTCTTTGTATACATGTGGACTTCTTCTTCAGAGTTTCATAAGATGGTCCAACATTTGTAACTATAACAGCTTGAGCTTCTCTCTGAAGCCTCGTCAGTTTAGGAGATTTTATTACCATTCTTTGAAAAGTGCATTTGTGAGGTCACACATTGATATTGAATCAGAGAACGCCTCACACTCAGCGTCCTGAGAGTGAAAGCTGAGAGTGAGGCGTTCACTCTCTCTGGACACCTAAGGATGTTTAGGCCCTGATCCCAACGATGTTTTATGTTCCCCATCTATATATATGCATTTGTTCGAAAACATTGGCACATCCTTGAAAAGTCCTGAACTACTCCTTTAAGGTACTTTTGTATTTTAATTCATATTTGAAGAGTTGCTGTTGATGCACTTCATCTCTTATCAGTTTATTTTCGTTACTGGCTTTTAAAGAAGACTTGCTTTTTCAAATAGCTTATCGACCAGAGGCCACTCACAGTTTTACATGAGTTTTTACATCAGATCTTAAAATATTTTTTGAAACAGTAAAGATAACAAAATAAAGAATATGGGACATGGATACAGTCTTTGTTTTGCAACAAAATATGATGATGCAGTTTAGAAAGTGAAAAATACTTAATTGCAGGTGCATACTTCTTCTTTGCTATAAAGAAGACAGTAAACAGCAAAAAGCAAACAGTACTACATGTCACATTTGTATGGGTTCAGATGTTTTGCAAACTCATAAATACTCTACTGCTGACAGCAGATTATTAAAACTTACATTAATTAGTTTAAAAGAAGTAGAAAAGTAACTAACTACAGGAACAAAGATACAAAAAGCAGGAAAATTGAAACCACAAAAGGATTATCTTCGTACCTCATGATGCATATATACATTCTATACAGGACCTTTAGTAAGAGGATAACATTATTTATCTCCACTTTCATTTGCAATGTTTTCTTCATTATCAGATCTCAGATTATTACTGTTTTTGCAGACATCAATGCAAGAATGCACATTGACAATAAGGACAAAGTCCATTCACTTCAACATTTTGCACAAGGTGGAATGGGTCGCAATCACCTTCCTGTTGATACCACTTTGCTTATCTGTTTGTACACATTTCACTATTCTTGAGAGGAAGAAAGTCGCAGCGCTCAGGTTATGTAAAACATAAATAATTAATGCATTGATCTTTGAAAGACAACATCAACAGACAAACCCAGGAATAAACAGTTTCTTGCCTCTCAAAATCACATGCATAACCTCGTCAGTGAAGTTTAATTAGGCCCCGCTCACAGCGGACTACAAATGCTAACGTTTACAGGTCGCTACTTGCTCTCTGCTAGCATGCACACCTCCAAATTGCACCTAATCTGCCTTCTGAGAGATCGAAGGAAGTTGAACGTTTTTCAGGATGCATGGCAAAATATGCAGAAATATATTTGCCATGCTCTCAAATAGATGCTGTGATATTTCTCAATGAGAAGGGAGAAAGATGAGCACACATGTAGAACGAGTTTGAGTAGCAGCTCATATGGTTTACAATACAATTATACAGTAGTTGTAGAACAACAGAGAAATCAAAATCTGCATGATTCCTTCTGATGATGCTCTTACACTGCAAAGTGTAAGAGCATCACACATACAAAAATGGGGTTTTCTGAATTAACTGAGATTCAGTTATATTTGAGCGACAGAGGAGATCTAGTATAACAGAGCCTTATTCATCCTTATAAAGCCATGGTGTTAATAACAGAGGTTTGACTGCAATAGACGCCTGACAAACAGATGACTGACATTGTGATATAACTATACATGTAGTGTTTGATTTGTATTCAAATGATCATGCTCGTAAAGCTCTAAAGATTCAGTGCTGTTCATGAACGTGGAGCATATTTACATACTCCTGCCTTTCATTGGTAAATATTCTAGTTTTATTGTCAGCTGATGAATTTTAACCTCTAATCAGACTTCTCGGATCTCTGTAGCCTCATGCTGTACTTTTTCCAGCAGTCTGTAGAGCAATGGTTTGACAAGCCCCCCTGATGAAACGCCATAAACACATCAAAGCATTGCTTTGTGTTCATACTATGAATTGTAAATGTTCTTGTCACCATTGCAGACGTTTAGCAATGTTGTTTTACAATGCCTACTAATATATTATGGTTATTATATATGAATATATTTAATGACACAAGACATTGTGGATTTTGTCTTTTCAATTTTATTATTTTTTTTATTACCTGTATGTGGTTGTTTAGATTGTTGACATTAAAGAAGGAAAATAACTACTGAACACAAACTTGGTAGAACTAAATTCAGATTATCAGTTGAAATAAACTTGTTACATTGACAGATTATTTGTCTTATTTGCTGTGTTTTCTTTATTTCTCCATTTTGCTGATTACGCATAAAAAATAACAAAATGTTCATAGTTTGGCATATTGTTTTATAATCTAATCCTGATTTAAGATTCCCCACAACCCACCATGTTGCAATTTGCTCTACAACAGCTGTACTTGCACTAACATTACATTATGTGGATCATATTTACAACTTAGGCGTCTCCTGAGTTGTTATAGAAGTGGATGAATACAGACTTTTTCAGACTTTTGCTTCTACTTCACGGCTATTTGGTGCTGGTATATCAACTAAAATCCCCACAAACTATGTTATCGTTTGCATTATAATGTGACAGGATGTGAATGAGTCTGCATATTTTTTTAGGCACTGTAGAATGAAGATGTAGTTCGTGTGTGCAGAAATTATGTCAGCAGCCCACTCCAACAAAATATCACATTACCAAACCCTCCAGTACTCCAGAGTAGCATGACGAGTCTCTGACATGAAGGCACACAGACTGGTATCAAGGGACTATTAACTGAAAATGTCATTTATTAGATATTACAAGCAGAGCTGATTTAACAGGAAGTAACAGAGGCGTGTTAGTAACACAGTCGAGTTGTTAGTTCTGGCTACAGTCTGTCTGATAAACATTAGAAAGTCCTAGCAAACTTATATCATTACAGCTGCTACAGCAATGCACGAGTAAATAAATGTGAATGTGATTAATGGAAGGTTACTGTACCTGAAGTAAACCTGAGTCCAGCCACAGAAAGACTGTAGACCTGCAGGAGGTCCTGCTGTTTGGACCAAATTATATTAAAAAATATAGTTCTCAATCTGCCAAATAATTTAACATCCAGATGATCAGTGGATGCAATGATTCAAACATTATGTTCACTACAGTTAAAGATGATTTCACACAATATTTACAGGACAGAAAAGGAAACGTCCTCACGCCTCTTAGGCCCACAGTATAAAAAACAGGCATTTGTGCTGCTAAATGAAGGAAACTTTATTTCACATTCTTTTAGTTGGATAGTTTCCAGTGATCAGAAGGAGAGAATAAACAGAAGACCAAAGACAGTATTTCAGTGAGCATCTGTGATTTAAACTGGTCCACCGCCGCCATCAGCTACACGGGCCACACAGCGATCACAACGATGGCTATGAGCAGCAGCACGATCACCACCAGCATCCCTGAGCGGGCAAAAGGAAAAACAGAGAAGGATGAGATTAAGGCAGTAAGAGAAGGCAACAAACCTCTGTTGATTACCAAAGGCATCAAAACTGAAATTATCTCATATCAACCCAGATACAATGAGGAGATCAGGATGATCGCCCGATCATCGCCGAATCTCTTGAAACTTAACTAGGAATTATCATTAGGATTTGAAACTAACCTCTTTAGCTGAAATACCAACATTTTTATTGTTTTTTTTTTTGTCCAATGAAACATTTCATTTACACCAACTATTTGAAAACTGATCCAGAGTCTCCTTAAAATATGTTAATTTCTCTTAACCCTTTAACTGCCACCCCAAATACTGTCACATTTGGGCACAGATTCAGCACAGATTCTTTTATTACAAACAAAAAACAGACACCAGAGTTGGAAAGTTTGACGTTCTCCAATACGCAGTGCTTTCAGTGTGCCATTTACACTGTAGTCAAGAGGTCAATGGGGACACCGGCGTCCTCATGCCAGTTATTAAAATACAAACATTTTGAGTTTTAAATTTGCAGGAGACGGCCGGATATTTATGAGGGGTGTACGTGTGTAAAATGAGACTTTTTAACTCAACATTTGCTCCATCTGAAAGTAGCATCCAATTCCAATACAGTGATTTCTTGAAAAAATAAAAATAAAAGTCTGTTTAAAGTTGAGAAGATTTTTGAAACTTCAGCTAAAAACTTGTTGTTAGATCAGATGTCAAAAATAATTCCTGCAAAGTATCATAGAGCCATACATGAGCTGAAGCTTGGCTCCAAGTTAGTCATCAGCAACACAAACTTTACACTTTACACAGAGGTTGCAGAGGCTCAGTCAAAGCCCAAACCTCAAGCCTAACTTAAATAAGTTTGTGGGACCTTATGACAATTTTGGACAGATAAAAGCCAACAAATCTATAGCAAGGTTGCATTGATGTCGCCTTTTTATGTGACTTTTACTGTGGTGCTGAAGTACTGATCACAGCTGTCTCACTCAAACTGCCCAACGTTCTGCAGCATGTGGTTGGTATTTCACCCAACCATTTTTTTAGTGTTACATTTCTCTCATTCTTGAGCATTTTACTCCCACTCCCCCCTCTGCTGCCTAATTGGCTGTTTGTCCCACAGGTGAAAAGTCAAGGCAAGGTTTAAGCCATGCAGGATAAACTATGGTTAAAGGGGGTCCAGATGGCTTTGAAAGTCTTATTGTTCGACTGCAAGTTGCCTTACTTATTTAGTTTTTTAAAGTAAAGTAAAACATGGAGGGCTTATGTTTTGTTGTTTTTCCATATGTAGGAAATCACTCCAGCATTTTGTGTTTTCATTCTGTTTGAGTGGAAGGTGTTCACACAAGACATGCATGTTAGGCGTTATCGCCGGATGACAACACCTCTCCCCACTAATCCCCAACATATGTGAGCTAAATGTAAATGTCAAAGCAGAAACATTTGCTTCGACATTTGTGATGACTCTTTAAACGCCTCCAGCTAAAAGCAAAATACACATCAGAATTTACTGAAATTATCCTTGTTTGCATGTAAATGATATGCAAGCAAAACCCAATGCTTATTGGATTCAGGCTTAAGAATTTTATTGATCCTGATCCAACATCTGACAGAAACTCCACCTCTCAATCCATAGCAACAACAGCATTAAGGAATGAGCTTTGCAAGCTATGCATGCATTACTGTGGAGCTAGGCTCTCACACTCTTCAACTTCACATAATAGTCACTCATAAAGCCACAGTTGACACCCAAAGTGACCCCACCCTTCTTTTGTCCTTGCACCGTCACTGTCTGCCCTGGCAACTAAACATGGCCCTCCTCGCCCTCAGAGGGACCCCGGGGGTCTCATGACAATATTGGGCCTGGCATCCCCGATAGATTAGGGCGGTGCTGTGACAGTCCCACTGAGGGAGTTGGTTGGTGTCTGCTGACAGACTGACCACCCAGGAGTCCTGCAGGAACAAGTCTGGGTTCATCCCATCTTAGCAATTTTCAGACGCATCAGTAAAACAAATCACAGAAAGAAAATGATAATTGGTGAGAGTCCTGACCATACAGAGACAACCCTCCTCCCCTGAAGCTGCCTACCCGCTCAGAGTTCAAAGACCTTTTGGACCACAAAAGGCGACCATGACCCCTAAAGGAAGGGGGCATACTTTCTGTTAAGATTAACATGGGGGTGTTGCTGGAAACAAAGCTGGAACAGACAAAAACGTTAATGAGTTTTTTTTTAATTCTTTGTTCATTCATAGGGCATTAAGAAAAAGATGGTGTATCAATAAAAGTTCTTAAATTATCCATATTTTCTCTGACACATGCAAATCAACAGATATTTAAGTCAAGGATCTTCTGTTTCGGAGTTTTCTGCAAACTGTATTAAATTTACCAACGACTTGTTTTAAACAGATGCTCATGTAGCTTTTAGGGCTCATTTTCAAAAATTTCTGTGGATAACATTTGGAATAAACCAAAAAGCAGCTATAGTGGATGTTTTTCAGCCAGCCTGTCGACAGTGTGCAGCAACAGATAGAGGAGGTGTAGAAATGAATGTCTTCTCTGCTCCATATGACCATAGAAGACACTGGTCACTCTGGTACCTTCTAAGGAACTTCCTTTAAATAGTAAAAAAAAAAAAAAAAAAAAAAAAAAAAAAAAAAAAAAAAAGAGTAGAAGCATAAATATATATATATATATATATATATATATATATATATATATATATATATATATAAAAAGAGCAGCTTGGATGCCATTACTTCATTAATTACTTCATTAAGCCTCACTTTAACTTAATACCAAGCCTAAACTATTGCATAGTCAGGTAGAAACTAAACTAGTCCATCCAGTATTTCACAAGTAGGCTAAACTATGAAAGAATCTCACTTACATAAAAACATCACCGGTGTGAAAACTTAATCAAGATTATAAAACAACTTAAACATTTAAATATTATTGCTTCTTTTTTTCTCCACCGACACATCCTGACATGCATAAGAAATAACACAAATGTTAGGAGACAATTAAATCAACACAAACATTAGTGCTGCAGTTGTAGTTAAAGTAATCCAAATCACAGCAATACTCGGGGAAGGTTTCCTTGGAAATCTCCCGTAGTACTGAGTGTGTAACATAGTTGGGATTCAAGTCGCCTCTGGGTTTTATAGGGCTGCTGAAGTGGCTCTCTACAAGCTGGGGATTAGCTAAGTCAATTGGAGTTATCATGAAGTGATGCTGTGTGTTGAGGATCTTCTAACTCACATTGCACTACAACAGACCCTGTAGTCCTACAGACTAATCTGACACACTAATCCAAACTAAACTAAAAAACACTTCTTAGTTTCTGCCAAAGCTGACAGAAGTAGTAATGACTGCATATTCAGTTCATTCAATTATAACAGGAGTAGATCTGTGCTTGAAATGTCTGTAGAAAAACAATTGGGTTTTGTGTTTTGAAGGAAGTTTTGTTACTTAAAGATAGCATCATATTCATTTTGAGACTCTGATTCAAGCTGCACTTGTGTTGCAAAAAAGAAAAAAGAAGAAAAGTCAAAAATGACATCAAAATTAACATAGACCTATGTTCAAAAGACTTGATGTAAACATCTCTGGCTCTAGAATCAGAAGTTTTTTTGTTGTTGGTTTTGAATCAAAACCAATTGCAGGATGAAACAGAAGCATGTAAAGTATCTATAGTCGTTTCTCAAACCACTGCTGTTTGGTGAAACGTGTTAGCAGATCAATTTATGACAAGACAAATGTCTGTGATATTTATTCCTGACCTTCAGCTGAAAGAAAATTAGCAGGTACAACAATCAGAGATTTGAAGCATATCTGGTTTTTGTAACACAGATCACAAGTCATTTCTTCCAAATCAAGTCTCAAGCCTTTCACAAGTCAAAGTTAAGACTCTACCAACTAAAATAAATACTTTCTAAACAAATCCCCAACACCTACGTCACCTCTAAACTCTGAGGTTAGGATTCCACACCTTTATTGTTTTTCCTTAGCCCTAAATTACTGCATGAACATATCTTAATTATTTTTTCAATCTCTTATTAATTAATAACAGTAATAGTTGAATCTTTTTAACATTTAATTCACTATGCTAGAATTTCCTGAAGGTTGATTTATACTGCTTTGTACTAACATGGTACTGTTTACCATATTAGAAATTGAAATTGCCAAGTATGCTCTAAAGAAAAAAAAGTAATAAGAAGAAACCAAAATATATTAATGTCAATTTCTGAACGTATCAAAGTAAAATGATTGTTTTAGGGAAGAAATTTCTGCAAGAGGAAATATGGCCATAAAATTGATTCCTGACTTAAAAGATGATGAGCATCATTACACGGTTAGAGCAGCAAAACTACTAAAGCATTTACGGTGAGCAACAGCAATGCTAAGCATGCTCTGCTGTCATAGCCTGACTATCCTACCTTTGCAGGGACGCGTCAGACATAATATCAAACAGTGCCTTTGGACGAACAGAGCTTTTAAAAATAAATAAAGCCTTAAAGCTAGGGAATTATAAACACACTGCTGGAGCAAAAGAGGGAAAGCCCTTCGAACAATCTGTGGCATGCAGTATTTTCACTTCTTTCTTTGCTTAACACAGACATGAGTGTCAAACAACTGAGGTGGTGAACAGAGGGACGACAGAGATGAATGAGCGAAGGCGTAGAGGTGAGAATGAAGAGGATCAGAAGGGGAATTTTCCATCCCCGAAGGCAAGCGGCATAAAACCCACAACTGCAGCAGACATGTGCATGTATACTTTTTAAATACAGAAAAACAGCATAAAACATAAATGCAATACCAACATACAGAGATCACATGGAAAGGTTTGAAAAAACCCGGGCTTCCTCAAGAAGCCTTTACTTCTTCATTGCTCAACCTGGGATGTGTTTCAAGTCACACCACAGCGTTGGCATGAAATCATGATCTGGGCTTTTTTCGTTTTTTTACTCCTCAGACAGTCAATTTTCTACTAAGTTTTTAGTCACTATTATTACTATTATGTTCTAAGATTAAGTTCTGCTTCAGGTTAATTCTGTATTATTACTTATGACCTCATCTAGGACTCATGGTGGATTCTAGTCACATCCCCAAACCATGACACCTCCACCTCTGTGTCCCACAGTTATCTTAAATAGAGCCTTAAATGCTGCGTTTGGTCCACAGCAAACATGTCCCCTGCTCCTAGGGCCAAATAATGTGAATACCTGTCCTAATAAGCTGTACATCTTTCATTAAAGTTCAACTTGTACTATTTCAGCTTGTACAGCTCCTGTGGATTCTGTAAGAACTTTACAACAGCAACATTTTAGGGACTTTGAAGACTTCCTTTAGGATCTTGTTGTCTGCTTTAAGGGTAAACCTGCTGGGACAACTTTTTAGACAGAAGAATGGCTGATTTCAAGTTATTTTGGAGCCTCAAATGACTTTTAGAATGTTTTTATTTTTTATTTTTTGGATTATATGACTTGAATTTTTCAGAGCTATTAAAACTTATTTTAACACGGTAAACAGATTAAGCTTTATCTGGTCATACTGACCACTTAAAACCCTTTAACACCACACATTCATACACACTCCAATGATTTGCAAGTAGATGGATAACTTTGAAAAACCAAAAATTAAGACTGTAGACTAGACTGTTCAGGAAGGAAAAATTATTAAGAATGAAAGAAAGACCCTTTTAATTTTACTTTAAATTTAGTAAAAAATGGGTTAAGTGCCTTGCTCAAGGGCACATCAACCTGTACTGGAGCAGGAAGCTGAAATCAAGTCTTCTAATCAAAAGATGACTCTCCTCCCAGTGAGTCACACTTGCCCTTAGTATAACTTCCAATATGTTATACATGTTTTCCATATATTGTCCTAATATTTTCACAGAACCGTACCTAAACATACTAAACTTGCACAAACTAGAGCCATAAATATTCTCCGACCTCAAACAGAACAGAAAGATGGCAGTAGATGGGAAAACAAAAAGAAACATGTTGAACCAAACAACAGACGGATCTCTGGGATTGTCAAACAAACCAATACTCAGCCACCATGGGGACACAAGCAACAAAAAGAGGAATTCTGCAGGCTGACCTTCCCTTCGCGAGCTCTGTTTCTGTCTGCGACAGACCGTTAGCCGGCTCCAAACAATGCAGCCTCAGCCAGGGCAACAGAAACTAGCATTTCACAAGACGAAAAAAGAAAACAAGAGCTTTGCTGAGACTGCCTACTCCAAAGGTTGGTGTTCGTCAGCTAACTATCACAGCCATTTCCCTCTGAAAGGCATTTCTCTTTCAAAAAAAACACAAAGGCTCTTTGTGAAAATGATAAAACAAATGTGATCTATGGTAGAGAGGCCAAAAGGCCTTTACAAAACTTTTTTCAGAAAACTCCTCAGCCCTACAACATGTAGAGTTTTAAAGAAGTTGATGACATGACCTGATGTGTGACTTTGTGGGATTCATCAAGACATCTCCTTTAAAT
Organism: Gambusia affinis; assembly: GCF_019740435.1. NCBI lineage: Eukaryota > Metazoa > Chordata > Actinopteri > Cyprinodontiformes > Poeciliidae > Gambusia > Gambusia affinis. Next base: position 12,219,646 of record NC_057871.1, on the reverse strand, counting down.
GCCTGCAGCATGTTAGGAGGCGTGACAAGCAGAGCTCACCATCCAGCAACAACATGCGCCAAGGCCTGATCTCATCATCTCCATGTTCTCAGGTTCATCACCCAACATGCTTTCTGCTTTCGGCCAACTAAACAACAGCCCGCCACCACTAGCTTAACTAATTGGTCACATTTTTGTCTGTACAGCTACAGTGTTCTGCTCAGGTACCCATGTTTTATCTTGTAGCAACAACAAACATCAATGGATTTTATGTGACAGACCAACCCAAATTTGGGCATTATTATGAAGAAAATAATTTATTTACGAATCAACATCTGAACAGTGTGGCATACATTATATTATTCCCACAACAATGAAAACCTGGAGAATCACACCAGCAAATCTTTTGGATTTTGTCCCTACCAGCTTTGCTCATATAGAAGCTGACATTTTTGTAAAACTTTTTTGCAGTTAAATTGGGTAAGGAGTGAATGTAAAGAACAATTTTTAATTACAGACTAACTTGTATTTAGTTAAGCTAAATACAAGCTCATCTAACACATTGATGTGCATATCTTTTTTAAAAATAGCTCAAGCAAAGTCAGAGCTATTTTCTTGTAGCCATTCGTTGGCTTATGAAAATTAGCGTGCATCTGCCTCACTTTAATGGCATGTTCTCTTGTCTTTACCATTTTGAGGAGTAGTAAAGAGAAATAGGCCGCTGTCTCATGTCATTTACCCAGGGAAATAGGAAGCTGTGGGTAAATAAAGGCTCATAGACACTTAAAACGAGACAAAAGAAAAAAAATCAATTCATAAAGTGTAACTTGGACACTATTTATAAGTGTAACTATTTGCGACACCAGTGATTTTGTATCATTTGGTAAAGTGGTACACATCTTTATCCAGGGTCCTGTGAAGGGATGTAAGTGAGGCTCACCACATGATGCCGACTTGGTCTCTACCAGCTTCACTCTCCGTGTCTCATTCCGAATCCTGCTGTCTGTTTTGTCCACGAGATGTGCAAGGTCGTCAATGATTTCTGAGACAAAGACAGAAAAAGAAGAAGAAAATTATTTATACTCCCCGATGGCAATTTTTAATTATTCCTGATGCTAAATTTTCACAAAAAATAAAAATAAAAAATTTCTCCATGTTGGACAACAGGAATATTTTTAAATGCATGCTTGGTCCTTTGATGAAAATACAGGACTCTGAATATAAAGCTACATTTTGCTTTGAAGTATTTTACAAAACAAATTTTCTGTGGCAGCACCTCCTGCTGATTTTTTTGTGACAAAATGCAATAACAGAAGTATTTCCATATGAATCAGAGAACTTGAAGACAGACATTTTCTTAAAGGGAAGAATTTTTTAAAAATAAACTTCTAAAAACATATAAAGATCCACATCAGTCTCGTTTTGTCGTGACTCTAATTTCATTACACTTCAAGCCAAGCTCGAAAGGTTTGGCTTTGAGCTTTCTTCCTTGTTCTTCCTATAACAAGGATGAAAGGATTAAAAAAATAAAAATAAAAAAAAGAATATCAACTACAAATTTTTGGAAGAAGTCCTACAAATAATTTGCTCCACACTGCTTTAGTTTAAGACTCCACTTAAACAGAGAGGTTGGACTTTTCAAGCTTCCAGTCAGGAATGCAACAAGAACTCCAAATGAAGTCAGAATTTTGGCTGGGAAAGTTGGAGGTTGCAGAGCAATCAATATTTGCACCTCTAAAGCAGAGAAATGTGCAGGTGTGAGCTGGAGGTGTGTTAGATTTTTCCCCAGAGGTTAGAGTTTAAATCTGGGAATGACAACACACCCACGTTGTGCAAATTTTAGCAGCAAGTTGGAAACCAGTTATAGTTGCCAATTGATGCAGTGACAACTACTAGTAACACAACTCACTAACCAAGTATTTTGCTCCATTTTGTGTGTTCAAACACATGACAAACCTATTTATAAACAAAGGTTGTGCAAAACCAGTACTAGTGGTTTATTCATTATGATATATGATGATTTAATAATAGTAAAAGGCTCTTTGCTTGCAACTTCCACTACATTTTATATACTCGGCAGCCATGTTGGAAAACTGAACTTGGGCATTTTTGGCAAGCATCTTCACATTTGGAGTTACAACTTCAGGGAGAACTCAGTACACTTGACTTCAGAGTACCAAATAATATATGTTAAAATGTCTGACAATTTATATTTCATTAAACAAGTAATGTATGACTTCTATTTGTGAAAATGTCCTTTTACAATTTGAACACATAAAGACGAGAGAAATACCCTTATTGGGTTTTATTAGTAAAGTAGTTAGCACTACAACAATCAATAAATCCCCTTATTTTCCGAATTTCACCTTGACCTACTCAGCTCTGATATGATGTAATTTCCTCATCTAAGCCCCGATGTCTGAGACAACCTGGCATTGTAGAATCTACTTCTGAATTTTGATGTAGCTGATTTTGACATTATCGCCTCCTGCTGGAGCAATATTGGTCTTAGCAAGTATTTTATAGCGCCAATTTTCTTGAAAGGACAAGGAAAAAACAAATCTCAGCCCAATGTAGCTTGGCTGTTTGTAGCGTCACATTAAAGTTTAGATTAAAATATGACCAGTCGCATTTAATTGGAAATATACTTAAAAAGACTTTTTGCTGTTTAATGGTAAAATCTGCATGATTCAAGGTTTTATTGTTCCTTAAAATTTGGGCGACATGACTGATTTCCCAGTTATGTAGCCCAAAGCTGTTTCCAGCATTTTCTTTTTTCATCCCTTTGCAGAACATTTGTCCAAACATAAGTCATCCCTATTACACAAGATATTTTGTGTTTTGACTGATATGGCATAATTAAGAGGCACAAATGTGGAAAAAATAAAGTGAAACATGTGGCAGTGCCGGAATACGAGGGAGTTGGGGAGACTGGAGATGTGAGACTGCGGTATGTTGTGTCTCTGGAGACTCCCACCTCATCATGTAAGCATCAGGCAGCAATTTAGACTGAGGAAACCTCTTCCTTTACTGTCAGGGAAAGGGTGTAGATATGGAGCCATTTGTGCTGCATGCCACTCCAACTAGTCATAAAGGAAGCTGATACTGAGTGGGCGCCAAGTTTCCTGATTCAGTTTTGGCCAAACCGTAGCATCTCGATTCAATGATGAATAACTTAAATTCACAAGAGATGTGAGTCAGTCTCTAGCTGTAGCTGAAATGAAACATGCTATTTATTTCAGCAAGGATGAAAAACCACTTACTGGTTTTTCATATAAACAGCCTTTCAGTTCAGGATATTATTATGCTATGTCTAACAACATAATTCTCAGTTTCCAGTTACAACTCTCTCTTTCACATATGACAGCTTCTGGCTCAGGTTTGGATCTGCCATCTGAAGACGCGTTCAGGATATCAGCTGAAATAAAATAAATTAAGGCGCAGTCTCTAAAGAATGTCCCGCTTCGACTCTGAACAGTGACTGAACGTAAACGAAGAAAAACAATGAGTTGATTTCATTTGCTCTGAAAGAAGTAAACTGTGCCTTTTCATAATTATATTTACTGCATGTGCAACTTAAAAATCAGCTTTCTGATTTGGCCCGGGGACTAATTACTCAACACACTGTTGTAAACAAAACAACAGCTGATTATTTATGAGGCATTTTTATATGCACACAGCAGAAACAGCCCAAACCAAAGTGCCAATATTGATCAAATAACATGAATGACAACCTGTTTTAAAGTTATTAACACAACTGGGACATTTATTTTGTTTGATTTACATAAGAAAATGTAAACATTCTCCTGTCTATCATTCCCTTATTACTCATGCATTACCAATTAATGCATTCCTACATCCAATGCCTTTCTCAGCCAAGTTCTGCAAAATGGCTCCATAGACAGCCCACTCCTCCAGTGGCTTCTGTCAATGTTGGAGCATTTTGCCTATAAAACAAAATCTATCTCTCTTAAGAGTCCTGACTTGAAACAATATGCATAAACCCTGTGATGAAAATAGTTTTCATACCATTGGTATTGAAACAGCAGCTGAACTCAGGATCCTCTTCATTTGTTTGCTTCCTCAAATTAAAATATTTTAAATGTTTAAATGTAATATCAATTTACCCCTTCATCTCTTCATATCCAGACTTAGCCAGGCTATTTTATACCTAAATATTATCCATCCATCCATCCATTTTCTAATCACCCTTTGTCCCTAATGGGGTCGGGAGGGTTGCTGGTGCCAATCCCCAGCTAACGTTCCGGGCGAGAGGCGGGGTTCACCCTGGACAGGTCGCCAGTCTGTCGCAGACCTAAATATTATTTAATCTCAAAATATTTTCATTTTGTAATCGTAAATAATTCTTTAAGTTCATCAAACTACATTTGTGCATACAGGTATGTATATTTCATGATTAAGTATTTTACTGAAGTATGGTCGTGAACAGTCATAAAAATGCTGAAATGCCACAGTGATCACACAATGTGATTATAAATTATTTACAGAAAATGTGACATATATTTTCAGGTTCAAGTTGAAAGTTGTGGTGGGCTACAAAAATTCTAAATTTTTTGTGATTTTTAAAAAAAGATTTCAGGCACTTTAAGGCAGTGTAGCATCAGCATGTAAGTGCGGTCCTAAAATAAGAAAACTCTAGGACGGCAATGGCAGAAATCCCTGTCCTGGTCTATTGCTACCTACAAAGCTTTTCGGTCACAGGCCAAAATAAAAACTATATGTGTGAAACCTGTCTCTTTTAAGGCATGGGAGCTATTAAGCTCGCACACATCAATGGAAGACAGATGTTGCTTTTACATGACGTCACCAACGACCTCATGTTGCCGGATCTGTGAGTAAGCTCAACGGCATTTCATCTGGGCTCCAGCATCTTACAAGGTTTATATGAAATACCTGTCCATGTGGCCGGTTATGCAGTTTGGGGCAAACTATCTAACATATTTGCTGTAAGTATCATCATAGATTGTTTCCCGTTTTGTGAATCTTTCGCTTCAATTTGATCCTCAGTGTCCGTTTTTCGAGGTGGACGTACTTCCAAGCTTTACTTTGTTTGTGCCTCGCATAATTTGATGCGTTTCTTTCTCTTGGTTCCCATAAGTCAATGTACAAACCTGCCTTTCATTTTGCTCCACTTCCCTCTGTATATGTTCCCTTAATTTCATCCCACAATGTGTGGTCTTCATGTTAGCTGGTTTGCTGGGCTCTGTATTTGTATTTGCTTATCACTTTGTTTCTGAACCAATCAGTCTGCATCCCTAGCATGATGGAAGGCAAATAGTCTATAATTTAAAGGGTTTGACCACTTCAGTTTAATGAAATTTCAATAAAACATATCTCCAAAGTGGTTCAGTGAAAGTTTCTGTCAGTATCAGAAGTTTAGTTGAATTTTTAACCTATTACCAACGCAAAAGAAAATGATCAAATTGGTAGACAGATGGCCATGACAAACTGTTTTTGCAGGATAACCTATTTAATAGTAGTCTACAAGATAACTTCAAAACTGTATAATCAAAGTATAAAGTTAATAAGGTACAAAGAAAAAGATTATTTAACCTTATAAACTGTTAAAACCCAAAGCGCTTTAAAAAAGATGTTCAAGAAACAATAGGGTTTATTGGGATTAGAACACCATGGCCTTTCTCTTCCATCACAAATAGCTGTTACTGACTGCTAATAAACAGATAACTAAGCATATACTAATGTTCTGGATCTGAAGACGATAATGTAGGAAACAAATTTTTTTAAGAAAAGAGCAGTACTGCCTAAAGGTTTACACCAAATGGCACAGCAGTTGCTTGAGAAAAGACCAGTTTTCCAAGCAGATGGTTTTATGCGGGCCTCTGCACCCACACCTACTTATATCTCAACACGGTCTTCATTAAAACCAGAGGCTCTATTGTTGATAACAACGGATCCGCTTCATCAGTCCAACACACAATGCACATGATCAAAAAGTCCCCTTCAGTACCCTATATGTAACCACTTGCACTTTCAATGTCAACTACAAAGCAATACACCACAAGAAAAGACCATCTGCACACAATGACAACACTGACAGCATGATGTTTCTTTCTTCTGCTCATGTTTAATGGCCTACAGTGATTTTCTGCTCCCATTTACTCAGTTAGAACCTGTACTGTTGAGAACCCACCACATTGAGTAGTTAGTGGACATGATCCAATGTCATTATAGAACTACTTAGCCAGGACAGATTACACAGATCCAAAGCCATGCAACTACAATCGGAGAAAAACTGGAATAGGGCCAAACAAGGAAAGTAAAGAAGCAGATGAGAATTTTTTTTTTTTAAAGTGAGGTAATTACTTTTTTTTATAGTAATCGATAATTAATTACAAAGTCCAGTTCAAGTTAAACATCAGAGCTAAAGCTTAGGGAAGTGAATCATTATTATATTATTTTTAAACAGCAAAGATCTGAAGCTTATTAGTCCTAAGTTCTGGAAATACTCATCCCAAAAGACGCTAAGAGTTGCGGCTGGTTATTATTATTTTGTATATGTGCATGAGAGAATGGAGGTACTATCATAAGCAGTGAGAGTTCAGGGTGTCTGTATTTGGTGGACCAGTATGTTTTAGTGGGCGTGTAAGCCAGTGTTTTAGTGGGCGTCCTTCCCAGAACGGGCAAAGAGTTTCCTTCCAATGATTTAAACACAACCTAAGACAGTGGGCTTAATTCTGTTCCGATTATCTGCAGCATGATTTCTCCAGAGGTTATGGGAAAGAATGTTGTTTTACTTGCCAAACCTTTCTCTGTATCTCCTGTTTTAACGCCAGGGGCTCTGAGCATAAGCGTTAGCAACCAGCCAGAGTGTGACTGGCTGTATATGGACGGTATCGCTCATCTGCCAACCAAAACACACAGATCTCTGGAACTAACTGGAACTTGACATGGCAAACATAGAGGCGCTCAGCATGATGATACAACTCAAGAGCAATTATGGCATTTACTCAAATATACAGTGTCTTGCAAGTGCTTCCTATCTATTTTCCTAATCTTGGCTGCATATTGTAAATAAACTAATCCTGGAAATGTAAAGAGAGCGGGAGCTTTACCGGTTAAGAAAAAGTGTGAATAAAAAGCATCTTCAAAATATAAATATAAAACACAAATATGCAACCAACATCCTGTGACGCCGTCTTTCTTAAAAGCCGCTGTTTGGAGTTCTTCTCTGTCTATTTTGGTTTGAAAAGAATGAGCATTAGGATGCTGCAGAGAAAAACATCCCAAATAAAAACAATACAAAAAACAAGCAATCAGCAATCAGGTTGAACCTGATTGATATGAGGTTTATAGATCCATATTGAACAAATTGTGATGCGTTATGAAACTTTCTTTTCAGAATCAGCATTACCATGAGCGATGTAAGCTATAGAAACTTGGATTGGACCACACAGACCAGTCTTCGCTTTGCAAGTGAGTAAAGTGCCCTTGTTTCTGATTTACTGTTTTGAACACTTCACAAGAGTTGGAGTTTTGGAGATGCCCTGACCAAGTACAAATTAAAACAGGCTTGTAAAAGTGCTCCATTGTAGCTATACAATGAGTGACTTATTGTATAGCTACAATAAGTCACTTAAAGTTTTCTCTTAGATAGAGTTAAGATGCCATGATTTACTTTCAGTACAACCTGTAAAAAAAAAAGTATATCTTGAGATGCATCACTTTTTGAGGTCTGCAATACAAATTGATTTGCTTTTTAAAGAAGAAAATAGGATAAGCAGTAAATCATTTTATTTGTACAGAAACATCTATCCAGCAACCTACATTTTTATACATTGATAGACTTGGAGCTTTTTCATGAAGGTTTTCATTGAACTCTTAAATCAATGAAGAAAATATTTCATTGTTTTCACAGTTCTTAGGAATGATAATTGCCTAAAATAAAAATAGGATATGGGGCACGCTGTGGTGGCGCAGGGGGTTAGCGAGCCCCACGTTTGGAGGCCTTGGTCCTCGACGCGGACGTCGCGGGTTCGACTCCCGGTCCCGATGACCTTTGCCGCAAGTCTTCCCCCTCTTCTGTCTGCCTACTGTCGCAAAAATACGAGCCACTAGCGCCGCAAAAACTCTTCGGAGAAAAAAATTATTTTTTTTTTTTCAATAAAAATAGGACGTGCATGCTTGTTCATCAAATATCCGCCATATAATTAATCACAGTGCATCTCTAATTGAACATTAAGGAATTATCTGTAGCTAAAATTGTCCTGAAAGATGAATGCCAAAAAATTAAGCAATTCCTCTTTCCATATTGAAAGAAAAAGAACTATACTGCAGCCAGAATCACCAGCATCTCTGATCGGTTTCACCAAGCAAAAAACACAACGACCCTGAACTAAATTTACTACTGAATTACATACAAATAATACAAGTCTAATGTACCATGTCGTCTTTGAAACAATAAAAAAAAAAAAAATCACGTAAAATCCTAAAAAGTACAAAAGTACAAAAGACGTGAAGTCTGAAGAATTCCTGGCTTTTTACCATCAGCATTTATATGGCCAGGTGCCACTGAACAATGTGAGTGTGATGAGCATGAGGGTACCGGCAGCAGCAGTGTGAGGCAGGGACCACCCTGTCAATGGCACAGCAACGCCAGAACAGCCCTTGTTACACTTCATCACTAGCATCACACTTCATTAACAAAGGGACCTGGGAGGGGAGTGGAAGATGAAATAAATGGAAATTAATGAAAGGGAGAAAAAGAACATGATTTGCTATGAATTCATATTTTGGTTCCCCCCTGAGTCAAAACATTGCAGAATCACCTTTCAGTGAAAGTACATCCATCCATACTTTAAATCTCTACTGAGAGCCATTCTTCTTTGTGAAATAGCTCAAACTCAGCAAGTAATGATAAAGAGCATCTCTGAACATCTCCTTACCAGTGATTCTCCATTGGATTTAGGTTATGAGCTTTGACTAATTGTACATGAAAACTAGCCGATTCAAATAGAATCAGCAAATTAATGCTGATTAGGCACATCTGAAAAAGCTACATCATGAAAACAATGAAACAAATTCTATGGTTTTGACACTCATTTCTTAAAGTGAAACCTGCGTTTCATTTTGGTCTATTACACAAAGAGTAACATATTTCAAACCTATATTTCTTGAAGACGAGCGATTATAGATAATGAAAATCAAAATTCTTTCTGTATGTTGAAAGGATCTATAAATGATTTGTTGTTGTTGCTACAGTGCCAAGCAGCAGTCTCCAGATAGATTTTTTCTTTAAAATACTGATTTAAATTTGCAAATAATTACCTAAAAGTCTAAGGAACAGTGAGTGTTCATGAACTTGTTTCCTAAACTGAACAACTCTGTTCTAATTGAAATGATCTGAGTCCAATAACTCGACGTCCCCTGTGGTGTGCGGAGCTTCCCGGCAATACGCTGGCTGGCTGGCTGGCTGAGGAGTTATGGTGGGACTTTGATCTTCCTGCCAGACGTGGTTTCACCCATGATGCGCTCACTCACGCATAAGGACACATATGCTCCCATGCACAGACGCTGAGAAAAAACACACACCCTCACACATTCTGGTCTTTGAGCAATACCCAGAAGAACTGAGTCTCATTGGACAATTATTTAGAGGAAGGTAGAAACCAACCTAGCATTTGTCTTCCATAGGAAGGATAAACATTTAAAGTGTTAACTCATACCATGGGTTAAGGGGAAACAGGAGCGATAAGCAGTAAAGTGTTGTGCCACCAACTATGAGTGACTGGGTTAATTTACCCCAACATCAACTCTCATAATCCCATGCTTTATCCATACATTCCACTTCATCCCAATTTATTTCCATTTTCACACAGACGTGTAAAAACGTTCCATGTCAGTCTATTTCCTTTGGTAGTACAGCATTTAAATAGACGGTAAAAAAAATAACAGGCAAATCTACTCTTTGCTTTGTGCAGCAGATCTGGACCCTGAGCTGTTGAGAAACGATTGCTTGCTGGAGACGTGGACTCTGTTGAGGTTTGAAACAACTGGATCTGATTTTACCCAATAGCTTGCATTTGGCCATGATGTATGAAATGCGCCAGCTCGATCATTAAGGAAGCTATGCCATGAAGCGTACCAGGAATTGAGTGCGCAACTTTTCACTGCGAGAAGAGAAGTGTCGAGCCGAACAAGATGTTTATTAACGAGAGGGGCTACAACATATTTGCTAGCATTAAAGTACTATAATTCGTCTTGCTCTGACTTTAATTGCTAAATTTAGAATAGAGTGGCCAAAATGGACCCAATGGCTTTACTTTACTTTCTCCACTGCCATTGCCAAACTACAACCATAGGCAGATTACAATGCAAACAACGCAGAAAATCAACATCATTATTCACAACTTCTCCTCCTTTTCGCGGACTGACTCACATGGCATTCATCCTGAGAAATCATGCTCAATTAGAGAAATCCCAGTAGCTTTGATCCTCATTTGGGCTACCTAACTTTTGGAAAATTTGGAATTAAAAAGCTTCACTTAAGGCAGGAAAATTATGAGTGATCTCCTGGTGACAGATACGACTTGCTAAAGTTGCAATGACCATATTTTCCTATAGTGGACTAAGTCACCTTTAAATCATCAGCGGGAATGAAACATTCCCAAGCTAGCAATGAAGGTTTGGTCGAAAAACCAAAACTGCAAAAGAACAAAATGGTGAAGGGATCAAACTTTCAGAAGCTGTCCAGCCTGTTTTTGTTTTCCTTCAGTCTGCTTCCAAAGACTCACACACTGTTATAAAGTTTTGAAAGTCTTTAATTTAAGAATTTTGCTTAGAGCACATGTTTGTTTTTGGTTTTTTTAAAATCTATTTAAAGCAGAAGAAGATTGTGACTGTAGTCCTTCTAGCTGCATATTTTACTCATCTTTACACAATCACATTGCACCTATTAGGTCTGACAGTGAACCACCATCTGTTTAGTAATTACACAGTTCCTCCAAAAGACGATCCAAACGAGGAGGTGCTGATTGGTGCAGAGGAAGACCAGAAATCCCCAGATGACTAAATGTATTAAATCTTGTGCCAGGTCTTATGACTTTCCCTTCACCTGCTTGGATCAAACAGTAACTAGACAGCTTTGAATCACCCCAGCGTGAAGGTCTACCAAAAGCTTTTTAACGAGGACTATAACTGAGGTGTAGCAACTGCCCGTACTGCCCACCAGTGGGCTCTTGTGTGATTCCTTAGACTCCAAATGTCTCTAATGTGTAACAATAGCCACTTAGGAAGAAAAGATGCGTGTCAGATTACACGCTGCTTCAGGCTAAAGGAAAATATTAGATAACAGATCAAATGTCTATTTTTTGAGGTGATAAGGGGTTGGCTCAAAAACTTTGGTGGCACACAAGATAGATTAGACACATGTCAACCATTAATGTCATAAAACAGGCAATAAGGGGCTCCATGTTTTATTTGTGGAACAAAAGAGGTTTTGAAATTCTCTTTTTTTAAGGGATTGTGGTTCCTGTGTTTGTGTCTGACTTGGAACATTGTGTGCTGTGAGATAAGAGATCAAATGGAGAGCATGTAGAGTTTTACCCACAGGAAAGTTTTTTTTATTGTTTTTAAAGAAACGTAGCAGCTACACCTTCATTTCTTTTCCTAGATGATTAAAGACTTACTTCAGAATGTTAAGAAAATTTTGAAGATTACCGACATTAAAAATCCACCTGTTACCTAATCCAAATAAAACTCTGCTCATGTTATGTCTATAGGTAGTTTGTACATATTTTGCTAATGCATTCTGTTCTCTTTGAATTATCCAGCCAATGGTTGTTAGTAAATGCTTTCTACTTAGGGCCACTTCCTCTCTCTGGTAAATTCCTATTGGACAAGAACTGAATGTTCTCATTAAGACGCTCAAATAGAAACAATTACTACCACATCACTTCAACCATCGCCAGCACAGGTGGTTCATGCAGATGGACACTTTGTAACATTCTTAGGGTAAGATTTTCACTGGCAATTTAAAATCTTCTTGAAGTGGAAAATGTACCACAAAGTATATGTTGGGTTTTCATCTTTGTTTTCATTTCATAATGAGTAGGACTACAAACAGACAGCAAATTAATGAGTATCAGAGGGAGAGTAAATTTTGTGTTGGTCTCTTATAAAATCTTAAGAAAGTACAGTAACTTAAACTGTGGAAAACTCTAAGTGTGAAATGTGAATACTTCTAGAAGGCAGAGGGTGTGGATTTCATATACTTTGTTTTCCCTATAGGTGTTCTGAAAGTCATACAGTAATTACAGGAATGGCTGTATGACTTTATATGGCTCTTGTTTATATCTACATATGTCAGGATGTGTGCGATGTTCCTCTCTGGATAGTGTTGTAATAACTCGTCATGTAGTTAGTATTACACAGATGTAGTAGTTGAAATGCCAATCACAAAGTATTTGTTAGACTCAAATGTATTTTTGCTCAAAGTAAAAAAACAATGATGTCATATTCAGACAGGAGGCATTTTCTGTCAAACCAATATATTTATATACAGTGACCCATTTGACTGTGTATACAAACAGTCAAAAAAAATTGTTGCTTTTTCATAAGATTTTTTTTAAGCCTAACATTTGTTTTGTGCAGTTTCTTTAAGAACTATAATTAAAAACATGCTCATATTTAAACACTTATCTCTCAGGTATTAATTATCTTCGATATCTTCTTTTAAATAAATAGTGTCCTTCTTACATGCTACCACTACTTAAGTTTTGAAAATATTAAATCAAACACTCCATTTGCACATTTCTTGTAAAACCGACATTAAAACATAGTATATGGGGTCATTGTCCTTACAGCGCTATAATAAGGGTTTTCAGTTATAACCAATAATAATCATCATCATGAGCATTTCCCTTTAAAATCAAACAGTACACTAAGAAGAGTGAAAGTAACTTTTAAAATAAGCAACTAATATCCAAGTATTAATTTGGAAAACTCTTCCTTGTGGACCCCCTTAATGATATAATAAAGTCCAGTTTACAAAAGGTGGCATAAGACTTTTGCACAGTGCTATCTGCACATTTACACACCATCACAAATAAACGCATCAAAATATCCTCAAAATGAAGGTGCAGTCTCCTCCTGTATTGAAATGGAAACCACGTGTTAGCATGCTTGTGGAAGACTTGGTAAAGTAAGTCCTTCCATTCATTATGTGGTATGGCCCAGGGTTCCCTGAAGCTGAAGAGAAAGCAAATCAGCCCTCTGCTTGTCGGCACGTTCAAGACGACTTCCAAACCAGAGCGGTTAGCGATTAAATAAACAGAGAGGGGGATTTGTACCCGTTGTCACTTGAATTAGCCAGAAAAGACCTGCCACACCATGGCGGAGTCAGTCATAGGTACCGTTAAATGGAAAGGAATCCTTTGCTCTGAGCCAACAGAGCTGGCAGCTGAAACTACAGAGATTCCCAAACAGCAATAATGCCAACACATATGGCTAATGTGCTCTCCCCACAAAAATCAGCCACAAATGCTCTGTAGGGATAGGTTACACAGCTGTAACATTATATTACTGTTGAATGTACACATACCACTCACTGTAGACAAATCTCCCTGCAAGAATCGGTAGGATATTCTTGCTGCACAAACAAATTTCAGCAACATCACAGCTTCTTTGTTTGAACCTGGAATTTATTTAAAATTTTAATAGACATAGAAAAGCTCGTACTTAAAATCAAACTTTTAACATATTCACAGGGCCGGCCCAAGCCTCCATGGGGCCATAAGCAAAATGTGGTTTTGGGGCCCTCTAGTTCTGTTAACAATGTGGACTGGCTGCAATCAGCAGTCCGATCATTAGATCATTCACACATTTGCTATAAACGTATTGCATCTCTGGCAGTGCTGATTACATGATATACATGTATAATATAGGATACATTTATTGGAATACTGATTCATCAACCAGTTGAATTCTGGGCACGGATTTCCTTAATTTTGGGGGATCGTGATTGGCTGATACTTACATGTGAACTTATCTCTTGATCTCATCTTTATCAGCAAAGGTTTAAAAATCAGTCACTGTCCTTTCCTGCTCTGCAGTGAGTGGTTTGACTGACAGACCGACCCACCCGGTCAGGTCTGAACGTTTACAATTAACAATATTCACCCCACTGTGGCCAACTCAGCGACTTACTTGCTATATTTAGTGACTTTTCAGGCAAAAAAAATCATATCAGCCAAAATCTAAATCGGCAGGTCAGGCTTATTAACGATAAAAACTTTTAACATACACAGGGCTGGCCTCCATGGGGCCCTAAGCGAAACGTGGTTTTGGCCAAAAAAAATTAATTGGTGCAGCTCTACACACATATTCATGACATTTTTTGATTAAATAAATTTCTCTTAACTCTGTAACACCAGTAGCTAAAAATATTATTTATACCAAGTGAGTCTTTCTCGCCTGAGAATGTGGATTGGTACTGAACTGATTCTGTGCCTTCAAATTATTTTAACAGAAGGTTCACATAACTTAGATGTAAAAATAAGGTTTGTTTTAGCCACAAAATGATTCATCGACGTAGCAGCCATGTAGCCTGACGTAAAAACATTTTGCTAGACAACATCAAACATCGAGAAGTTTTAATTATTGTTATCAAACGTCATCAAACATTCCGTTTTGAAGCCAAAAACACCTCAGAAATGTACAGAGCCAACGATGAGAATCAACTCACATAAAGTTTAAACTCAATTTCACACAAATACCATTGCATAAATGTTTGGCAGTTGATCTTGACCGTTCACGCTAATTTTCTATTAGCAGCTTTACAAATCTTTTACATTACAAAGACATATTAAAATAAACCTTTATCTTGGCTTTTCTCTATTCTTCCTCTTTCTTTCCTCCTTTCCTCCAAAGGAAAAGTCCTTTTTTGAGACATTGTTTTGCTTATTTATCTTCTGACTGGAGCTTTGGACGTTTGGATGTGCACTGCAAGGCAGCTCATAATACCGGCGAATTGTGCGGTACCTACCGCGGCCACCAGGGGGCCCCCAAGAGCAATTAATTTTTTTCTTTATTTCAATAAAATAATTATTTCTACATACATTATCAAATATATATTATTGTAGAAACAAATCACTTCATAGTGAAATTGAGTGATTTGATATTATAATGACAAAAATTATTACAAAAAAAATAAAAAATCAGCTTAGTGGCCTTGGGGCCCTAAACGGCTGCTTAGTTTGCTTATGCCTTGGGCCGGCCATGCATATACAGAAACAATATTAAAAGCAAGCATTTAAGGTGCGGTGATAGCCCATGAGTAAAGTGAATCCATAAACGTCCTCGACACGGCCATCACAGGTTCGAGTCTTGACATGCAACAAATGACTTCCCCCTCTCTCACAACCTGCTTTTTTGACTGTCCACTGTTAAATAAAGGCCACTTGAGCTTGAAATTAACTTAAAAGAAACCATATTTTCATATAATGCTTGAAAAGAAAAGAAAAAACAGATCAACAGATTTTAGCCAAAATAGGACTTTGTACTGTTCATACTGGGGAATCCTACTCAAAAATGGTTAAATATTCTGAAGAGAGTCTAGATATGCCAACAAGTCTTTGTCTCCAAGAATTGTCAAATCTTCTCTTCAAGCAATGGAGGAATAGACCCTCCTTCACAATTGATAGTTTGTGAGAAATCTGGCCTCTGCCAACAACTTATGAAGGATGGATGTACTTGGGAGTAGAAGGAAAAACAACCCCACCCATTCTCATGACATACTTGATGGTGGACATGTGGAAAAGGGTGTGTTGATGAACTGAGTAGGACTGACCACACCCCAATTCATTCATTGGACCTTATACCTTCAGGAATCTCAGGATTATCTAAGGATTTTTTTTCCCAACTGGAATAGCTTAAAGAAACCAATAAGAAAGCTGTAGTGTCAATCCTTGACCGACGAACAAGAGAAGGGTTGTGAATTCACTGACAGAAGGTTTGATAAATGAAACGCCTTGAGACAACTTTCTTTATTCAAAATGTTAATTTCTTCACAGTGCCTAAACTACATTGCTCGTCACTTGGCGCTGGCTGATGTGACCCAAGTCATTCATGCCATTGTTCGCCTGCTCTTATCCACAGCTTTATCAGAGTGGCTTTAAAAGGCCCCATTCCTGCATGGATATACAGAGAAATGCAACCATGAGGGTTTGTGATTAATTGTGTGGTGGTTAGAGTGGTTCACATGTTTGACCGTAAACCCCTTGGCTTTTATTTGCCTATTATTTATGTTCCCATTACATGCTGATTTTAATGCCCCTTAACACTGATGTTCTGTACAAGATAAAACTCCTTTCAAACATCCACTGGTGGCACGGGGATCTAATAATGTTTTGTAAAATTCCATCCATCCAGTCTGGTGGTCACAAAATATCAAGCTCCCCTCTCCGGCTCATTACAAGCCTGACATTTGTCTGATGAAATGCTTTTTGACTGTCATGACATGATTCTGCATTTCTATGGCATAACATGGCTCACTCCTAACAACTTCATTTAGGGGCAGAAGGAAGCAAACAATCAATCAATCAATC
The DNA here is from genome assembly GCF_019740435.1 of Gambusia affinis. Classification (NCBI taxonomy): domain Eukaryota; kingdom Metazoa; phylum Chordata; class Actinopteri; order Cyprinodontiformes; family Poeciliidae; genus Gambusia; species Gambusia affinis. Next base: position 12,203,084 of record NC_057871.1, on the reverse strand, counting down.
TGAAACTCAAAACATGCAGGCTACATGTCTATTCCCAGCATCAATGTAGTTTATTTGCACACAGCTGCTTTTAAAAGCAGAAGCAAACTGATCCCTGTGCGCTTATTGTGATGTCACTGTACTGAAGTAAGCCTTGTGCTCCCCATTTATTCCTGCTTTTTAAAAAAGTTATCAGTAATGAGGGTCCTATACAAGGTTAAAAGTAATGAGATTGTATGCAGTTTTAACAGAAATCACAATGCAGGAAATGTTGCTGCAGGGATGAGCTTGAGTTTCCAGCACTAATTGGAATGGCTGTGAATCAGTAATTGCGACTGCCATAAAATAGTAAAATAATAGTTTAGGGTGCTGTACAAAATAAACCACAAAACATACACTATAGATTCTTATGCAAATAGAGCTGTGATTGGCTTTCTATTTGATTTAGTTGGTGATTTCAATAAAACATAATTGATACAAACAAGAACTAAAATAGTTTGCTTTTAAGTTACACATACTACATATGGTCATAATACAGCAGCGTGAGAATACACCCTTCAGCTACTTAGCCTGTTTCACTGCTGCAGCAGTAAAATATACAATTAGGAAAGAACCATTAAAATCAGACAAATGAGACGGCTTCTAATTTTTGCCGGTCTTTTTTTCAGAGGGAATACATTTAATGAACAAACCACTGTCTGACACTTGTGAGACATGAGTCAAGTGCGCGACACGGCACTTGTTGAGCCTGAGCCACTGCTCCAGGCCGCAAAATGCCAAATATCAACACCAATAAAGTCAAAATAGCATTAGCTCTTGGTAAGGGAATCAGATGCTAACGCAGGCCATTCTCCCTGGTATGTGTCAGACCATTTTAAGCAACATTTACTGTGGAAATAAAAACACTGACGTCTGAAACACAGAACGAAAAACTGTGATGGCAAATCGCTCAACTACTTTCAACAAAGCAGCAGCGATTGAATTCCTTCTTTCTGCTGTGATTGGCAAATAACAAGGAAATTCTGCTGTTTGCAGAGGATCAGTGCTCAGCCATATAAAAGACCAAAATTAGGATAATTGGTCTGTTTTTTTGACACTTCCTTCCATTGTGATGCGACCAGGACTGAAAGAGGCGTATTTAATATCCAAGTTCTCTGGGTTCATTTCTTAACCTCTAAAGAAAAGGCTCACCTTCTTTGCTGACCTCACCTGAAACGGTTTCCCAAAAAGGAAATAAACAGGACCACTTGGTTTCAGCCAGACAGGAGCAGCCCAGCTGCAGAGAGCTTAATCTATTTATAGGAAAACACCGCTACAGTACAACGATCAGGGCAGAAAAGGAACTCCAACAAGATGGGAAGACTATTCTTGTTTAACAAACTACAGAGAAATCACAGATTTAAGGATAACGTTTTTACATTCAACCTTAACAGTTACTTCATATTTTACAGGTTTAAAAATGGCTGATTCTAATGACTTAACTGTGATTTCTTACTTTTTGCCATTAAGAGTCATGAAGGTGTGAAGATGATAATCAGCATCGCTATAAACATACAGATAGTAATTGCAATTAATGACAAGAGTACATCTCCTGTGGGTAAGGCAACCCTCTCTACTGCTGGCGTATCAACTCCTCCAGGCCTCCAGGGGCAGTGCATTAAAGTATCTAATTGTTCACAGGCTGACAGCTGATCTTCTGGAAATCTAACATCTCGAGTGCCGCCTGTCTAAAAATCAACCAGAGGCCACTGTACTCCGTTCTGAGCAGCACGCTCTACCAGCGACAGAAGCTATTTGAGGATGGAGAAGCCTCCCTCACTGTTTTGCCAGGAAAATCTCAAAATGACCATTAGCTCTGATCGGATCTGATTCCATGACTCCAACCTTTTGAGCTGCACAAACAGCCAGATCCCATTTCTCTGTGGGTTGTATGACACGGTCATGACCTCACTGTAAGGACAAATGCTTCCACAATAGATGTTTCAGGGCACATGTGTTAATGTGTCCGGGTACGTGTTCACATGCAGGGATAAATATTCAAACTCTTTTAAGTTTTCCACATTTTGTGTTGTTACAACTTAAAATTTCACTGTATTTGCATGCAATCTGTACAACATGTATCGTTTTTCTCCCACTTCACGTCGATGCGCTGCTTTTTGTTGGGACACCTGATAAAATCCCAACAAAATACCTTGACGTTGTGCGAGTAGCGTGACAAAATGTGGAAAGGTTTTCAGTGTTTGTGGTGATGTCACAGCATATTCCTTCCCGTCTGGGTCCATGAGGCAACTGCTTCTATTTATAAGCAACATCTGTCCGTCTGATTTCACACTCTGGTATGTTTTGGGAATATGGAAGGAAAAAGAAATACACAAAATTGAAGCAGTGGATAATTTACTTTACCGTTCTGTTCTTCCAACTCGTTGCCGATCTCTTGGCCCATTATCTTCTGTCGGCTGATGACTGCTGCCAGTGCATCCAGGCCTGCGTCCTGGACTGGAGGAAAAGAAAACAAACATAAACAGAAGACGCTAAATAAATCACTCAATAAATCCATTTTGATTCATTTGTTTCTTTTAAGTAGGAGAGAAGGAAACAAAAAGAAAATATAGAATGTAAAATGTGACTGGCGTGAAAACATTAAAACTACGGGAGAAATACATCGAGGCTTCTGTAGGTGTCTAGGTTTGACATTTTCCACACCAGGGGAATTTCTTTTAAGCCACATGTTCAGAAATAAACGTTAGCCATTTCCAGGAATCCAACATTGGTGTCACAATTTCCATATGGTAATATTTCACTGTTTTAACCCAACTCATTGACTTTAAACTGACAATAAAGGAAACTATGGAGAAGGCAGGGAGCCAGGTGGCAAAAAACATCCCAGTGATTAAATCATAATCAGACAGGAATCAAAAAATAAGATAAAAACTAATAACATATGTTGTTTTGTAATATAACCCATAGATGAATACATGTTTAAATTACGTTTCAAACTTATCCATGAGCAATGCAGTGAATTAATGCATCCATCAAGTTTTATTAAACTACTATATTTTACAGCACTCACTAAACATCTCATCATGACTCATATGACCTTTACTTAATCTAAACTTCTTTTTTAAAAGAACTGATTAAGTGAAGTCCTAAAAACTCTGACGTTGATAGATACATACATCCAAAATTAATTACAGGCTTAGCCAGTTAAATTGTTCAAAATATACTACACACACAACAAATTTAAAAGCTAGATTTAGTTGTTTGATCCTAAAATAATATTTTATCTATGTTGTATCTATGAAGTGGAAATTACCCTCAATGATTCTCTGTTGCTGTTGTTTAATCTCTCCAAAGGACAGCCCCTTCGTCTCCTCTGACTCCTCAATGAGCCACGGGTTGGGCGTACCTGCTGCTGCTCCTCCGCTCATCAACGTGGATCTGAGGTTCATAAAGACGACAGTTTTTAGCAGTCAGCTTGCACTCAGAGAAAATAAACCTTTGCGCACAACAAGTCAACAAAGACTTTAGAGTATACGGAAATGCTTGTTTTGTCTGAAAGCTCTGACATCTTAGGCAATTTTCATCAATCGGCAAATTCATATGGATACTATTTTCTTTTTTTCTAAAATAAAATTCTGAAAAGTGTGACATGATTTTTGTTCACATCCTCTGAATTAATAGCAAAGCTAATATTTCTGCAAGCTTAAAATCTTGCGGTACGCCTCCACCAGCTTTACAGAGTGCAAATTTTTCTGAATCTTTTTAAGCTCAGTAGAATCATTTTTGAAGTCTTTAAGTTCTGAATTTAATTTTGGTCAGGACTTTGACAAGGCCATTCTAACACAATAATAGATGTGATCCATTATATTGTAACTCTAATGTGTTTTGTGGTTGCTCAGCAGAAAGGTGAACCTCTCAGATCTGATAGAGTATATTACAAGTTTTCCTCCAGGGTTGACCATCGACTCTGACCAGCTCCCCTGCTGAAGAAAAACAAAATCTTCACTGTGCCGCCAATCTTCAGTGAAGATTTTGTGTTCAGCATAATGTACAGTGGCCATTTTCCCATACAAAGTGTTTTGCATATTGTCCAAAATGCTGCATTTTGTTCTCATCTAACCACAGCACACTCTTCCACGTGATTTCTATCTTTTAACACAAATTATTCTGCCTTTCTTCCAACAGTAGATTCTGTCTTGGTACTTTTTTCAGAAACTGCCAAATTTCTGGAGCATACAACTACTAATAATAATTCTGTCAACAGATGTTCCACCTAAGCTTGGGATCTTTTCAGCTCTTCCAGAAATGAAGAATGCAAGCAAAGGTTGATACAATCAGTGAAGCAGAGGAGACGTGGCATTCAGTCGAATCTGTCTAACAGGTTTGATTATTATTAAACCGAGTGCCAGACATAAACTTCCTCCATTCTTGCACCTACTGTGTAGAGATCCAATTAAAACAGTCAGGGAGTACCAAAATCAGTCAGACACATCTTTTGGCAGACACAAGTAAGATGACTGTTATCACTGAGCATCCAGTTCCTGACTGAGCCACATGGACAGGCGAGATTTAACTAATTGCAACTATTTCCTGTGTAACCAAAGACACAGGAAGGTTAGAGGTGTAAAAGTGTTTCCAAAGGGCAACGCCCTGTGCCAAGTTTTTAAGTGGCACCATGTCCTTTTTTTTTTTTCTTTAAAAGTTAAAGTTCTCCTGGCAGGCTTGATGCTGTTCATTCTGCTCAATTTTTTTCAACCCCCCAAAAAGTAGCTTAGATCATTGAAGCATGGCCAAATTCATCCCCTCCCACACTTCTGTCCTCTCAGACCACACAGTGGGAACGGGGTCTGATGCCTTCCCTCAAATCCAAATTACCCACCACATATTGCCATTAAAGTCAGGTCTCAGTGAGCAAACTGAAAGCAGTTCCACCACATGATTACAGTTTGCCGAGCTAACTTATTAGCGAATGTCGTTTGGGTTTTTTTTGCAAGGAATCCTTTTATGTAATTGAGTGTGTGGTCTGTAAAAAGATGAAAGTCTGTGCAAAGCAGCACTAAATAGATCAATCCCATACCCGAAGCTTGTGAAAGATATCAGAGAAACTCGCAGGCAGAACTCGGCGGCAGAGCTCCTTTTAATGTGACTGATCTGATTAAACTGATTCCGCTGTAATTTATATAATTTCCATCAATCACCTACATCATTAACTTAGCTTTTGTTTTTCCTGTGTTTCTCTTCCACAGGACTAAAAAAGTTTGGAATTCCAAAATTTCACTAAGAATAGAAAGTGGGAAAAGTTAAGACCAGAGTATCACTTCTTCTTCCTGTCCAAATGGATATCACCTGTGTAAAAGTGTGGGAGGGTTTTTCAGGGGCCACCATGTGTGATGAGTAAGCAAATACATCTAATGACAAAAAATAACCTGGAAAGTCACCAAAACTCCAGACAAATGGGCTTCAGTCCAAGTGATGATGCTAGTAGAGGTCAAAGCACAAAGCTGAGGACCTTCACACACAGTTTATGTGTGTGAAGGTCTGTAACACTTCATCAAAGCCAAGTACAGATCCTGTGACAACTTAAGTTAAAACAGTGGTCAACAGGATGATGATTCATATTTTTATTATTATTTATAGCCATAGAATCTTACAATTGAAAAAATAACTAAATCACACAGAGAAAGTCTTTGAAAATCTTGGTCAATAAAAATCCTTTTGAGCAAAAGAAACAAATTTGAAATTAAATGTGCAAAAGTAAAGACATGAAGACTATAACCCAACCACCGCATTGTTGTGCTGCATGTAACTACTTACATGAAGTTCAAGTGAAGTATCACATAAATCATGACATACATTTAAATACTGAAAAAAATAAATATAACTAGAAAGTATTATTCTAACTCATAAAAAAATGCAAGAATATTTCATTAAAAATAAAAATCCGAAACTATTTAAAATTCTGTTTGCTAGTTTCACTTGCAGTGCTTAATATCACCATTAAAACTATCTCAGTCATTCTATGAACTGGTCTTACCATAAGGTGCTGCTAATAAACATTTGTTTTGGTTTCAGATTAAAAATCATTAACCTACTTGAAATATATATTAAATTAATATACAACACACTATAAAGCGGACTGAACAGGCTTTCTAACGTTTCCAATTTCAAGGTTCCAGACTTTTCTAAGGATCAATTTGATCCTTTTCAAAAGTCAAATAAAATTTGTTCGTTTTTCTTTTTATTAAATCTGTTACAAAATAAACTGAACTATGACCATCTCCTTCTTTTACACATTTTTAAACTGCAACGCAAATAACTTCCATTTACTTACCTCACATTTTATGTGACTGTCCACCACAATATTGTGAACACATTCTATAAATAAAAGATGACACCAAAAATCTGATTGCTTTTGGTTTACACGCAAGCTCAAAATGTAAAAAAAAAAAAGAGGAAATTTGACTGCACATCTCCTGAACACACCATCTCCACAGTGGAACATGGTTGTGTTGCTTTCTTCCAACAAGGATCATGCAACCTTTCCTTCCACTTTCAACTTGGTGCTACTTTGTGTTGGTCTATCATATATAGTGGAAATAAACTGCTTTAAAGCTTGTGGTTGTAATGCAGATTCAACGGAAGGAAATACTTTTTTTGCGAGGCATGCAAGTAACAGGAAAATATCTAAAGGCCTCCAAACGTGGGTTGCGCTATCCCCTACGCCACCACAGCACGCCCCGGAGTAATCTGTATTCTAAAAATCAAAAGCCACTTACGTAAACTGAAAATCATGTGAAATGAGTCTGCACACTGTATTTTATTGAAGTTTGATTAGATAGACATAGTCCCTCTAATACCTGGATGGTTCAGGCTCTGTGATGTCTCCTTTGAAGGTGGCATTGAGTTGCTTCTCTCTGGTTAGCAGATTATCAATCAGGTTCTGCCTCCTGTCAGTTTCCGACTGCATTCTGACAAGAGCAAGTTAAGATCAAACCATCCCCTTTCAACACCATCTGTCACAGACTCAATGAGGTTTTCTGATCATGAGTGAAACTGTTCACAATGTGTTAGTTTCCTTTTCACAGAACACTAACACCCCCTACAGGATCACGACCGTTACTGCGAGCAGAACCAGGTTTCCGGGAATGACAGTAATTTCAATCTCATGACTTTCAGAACTTGTAATCGTCAGAAAAAAGGATACATCCGTCGAGACGAGGAGCTTCTTAACAAGCCTTCTTTGAGCTGAGCAATATTTTGTTTAAGTTTCTGAAGGGACGCTCGTAACGTCATATTTATCTGGGGGGGAAAAAAGCACATGCACGCAGGTGAACGTGGAGGCACATTTTCTCAAGAGAGAGGAAGAGAAGGTAGCGCCTCACCTTTGCAGGGTTTCCCCCCGTTCGCTGCTGCCTGTTTCTTTCATGGATATTTTCTGCTATCTCCTGGGCAAGGCGGCAGGTGGCGTCATAATTCTGCAACCTAAATGAGAAGTGGATGGGAAGGAAAATGTGTAACACATGAAGCAACAACAGATATGTTTCTCAAATACAATTTAAAGAATAGCAGAACAGTGTGTTACAGCCAAAATCTCAACTAAGATGCTGAATTAAATCTATTTTGTAAAGAGTGGATCAGAATTCTTCCCCAGTAATGTAAAATGCTCTACAGTTGTTGCAAACACCTGATGGCAGATGCTGCAGTAAAGCGTAGAACCACTTATAAGTATGATGAGGTAATTATTTTTTTCACAAAAAGCCACGATGATTTCGACAAAAATGCAATAGCAATAGAAATCTATAAGGCGGGATCTATGAGATGACATTAAACTCACTGATCCAAAACATTTCACAGTTATGAAAAGTTTTGAATATCTGGCAGCAGTTTATAACTTGAAAGCTTTCCTTTTTTATTGTGTCATGCAGTGAAATAGTTTGTATTTACTGGAATCCCGTCAGGATTTCCTGACAAGGATACTAACAAAACTATGTTAGATATTGTGCTTAGTGCGTTTCTTCAGTTAAGGAGACGCGAGTCTGTTTACAGTCAGAATCTGGAGAATTGCCTGCTTAATTAATCCTACAATTACAGAACAAGACACTCATTCTAATTACTGCAATATTTATTAAGCTCCTAATAACTAATGAGCAGATGTGATCTGCCTAAAGTAAGAAATACACCAATAATACTGTCAAAAATACTAACAGTGAAATAAAAAAAACAAGCCACTTGTGACATATTTATCATCTACTAAGAATGTGGAGCTGAACCACACCACATTCCTGCCAATTGTCATGCGCAGTACTGTGTCACTTTAAGCGAAAAATAAGCGTCTAACGTTTCCATTGCAACTTTTCCCCCCTGTAAATTCAACAACAAAGAATTCATAGCAACAAAATATAAACACTATTATGTATTTGGTTGAATTCGATAAGGAACAAGCAACCAATGAAGCTAACTGGGCACAAAAACGAAACAGCCGGGCACAAAGAAGACATATGTTGCTGTTATTAATACATTTGAGACGGTCCATTTTATTAGAAGACATAATCACCTACCAGGGATCTTGAGACATCATGATAAAAGTTAACTGACTCGAAATAGCACAGATTCAAGCAGAGCAGTAATCACTAACAAGCCGTTTCTTGTTTTGGAAACGACGTCACTACGGCGAACGGCGAGGGCCATTTAACTACAGAGACTCAATCGTGTTCCGTATAAAACCAACAAATAACAATAAGAGCTACATTCTGTGGTCCAGTCACTACAACAATCGCATAATGCCACAACCTTTTAACTTAAATTTCAATAAAATTATTTTCATCTACCTACTTGCTTTCAAACAAATAACTGTATACTATTCTATTCGATTTGTTCTGTGGTTTATTAGACCAATGCGTAATCTAAAAATGACAACAAAATTGAAAGCAACACATTTCAAGCTCTATAAATACTTCGAACAGTGTATGGATAGTAAATGCTATAATATGATATGTTGTAGAATCTTTTACATTCACATTTTATCCAATTAACTTTTACACATTTTTCTAACAAACATATAAAGACTCTGGAGTTTCATCTGGCAACTAAACTCCTGTCTCTCAAAGAAAAAGTCACACAAATATAATAACCATTTTTTCCCAAAGTGTTTGTGATTTTTTTTAAAGCATAAAAATGGTGAGAAACATTTTTTGTGAAAATGTATAGAATGTATTTCTATGTGATTAGTTTTAATTTTCTCTTAATACAAAGTTGTAATTTGGAAAATACATCAGTAGTTTTAGTCTTTAGGGCTCACTTTATGTCACAATATTTTTTTATTTACCTGCCGTCCTCTACAGTAGAAGGTGGGACTGAATATTCCTGAGTTGCTTTTTTGTTTGTTTGCCATAAAATTTAACAAAAAAATTTCTTGGATTTGCAGTGAATGGCCAGCAGATGAACTTGATAGTGTATTGTCCACTTCAGTGGTCTGTGTGCAATTATAACATACAAATCCACAAGAAACACAAGAATATGGCTTTTAGATAGCTGTCCACTGCAGTGACTGCTATGAAAGGATGGGTACTTGAGTGGTCAGAAGTACTTTTCAATGCATGACTGGTAGAAGTAGCAATGTATATTTCTAAAATTTAAAGATTTAATTTGTAACATTTTTCTGCTTTTGATGATAGTTAAAATGAGTTTCAACTTGGATCATTTCAAAGGTTTCATTAATGAAACAGGCACGCGCCTTTTTGTTCAGTGTATATAAACTTCTGGATTCCACCATACATATTCAAGCTAAACTGTGATATAACTGCATCATTGTATTGGTTTCTGGTTTCAGTTTTATTTGTTAATTTTTACCATCTTTTTCTGTAACTTGCTACTTATATTGTTTTAAGTATTATTTCAGATAAGATATGATTAATGAAAGAGAACTATGAACATAAATCAATTCCTTTTATCCTGGCTTTCCTGAATTTTGAACATCTTTTTGGTACAACACTGACCGTATATGTGCATTTTGATTTTTCCTCATGAGACGTGAACTGATACAACCAGCAGAAAAAAGAGTAAACTTTGGTACCACTACATGAAGTCCCCACGTGTGAGGTAAGGGGTAGTAGATGTTTCAGACCCAAACAAACCTTGTGTTTGACTAATAACATGTGTGTTGTTCGGTGCAACAAACGTAGGAACTTCAGGAGCCTTCTTGGAAACCTTCTTGGCATTTTGATTCCACAGATGAGGCAATTTCACAGAACAAGTAACATTTTCTGATTGGCCTATTCTGTCTAAAATGTAACCTTGAGAGATGTTTTGCTCCAAAATAAATATACATTTTTAGCAATACCTTTACTGATTTTGATAAGTTGTAAATCAAACACAAGCCATTAGAATGCTTTCAACCAATGAACAAGTTAAATATGCTGCAAGGTCTAATCTAATATTGTTTTGAAAATGACAATAAAATATAATTTAGAGGACTAGCTGTGATAAAGTTGTCTATTTAAATCTCAAACGCAAACAAAATGTGATATGACACAAATATAACCACAGTAAGCTTAAACTCCAGTTTCCAATTTTATATATTAAAAAGGGAAAAAAAAAATTTCAAATTAACCTTACTCTTTAGGAAAAAGTAATTGCTCACACCTAGCTAAATCCTGTTCCAACTGTAACCAAGCTTTATTTGAACTGGGATTATGATTATACTCTATAATCTATGGAATTAAGAAATTTTTCAAAAATAACCTCTCACTATAAAGTTTGTAACAAAAAATGAAAAAGCAACTCATCATGTCATAAACTAAAGAAATTCAAAAATAGATGAGAAACTAACTCATTAACATTTATTGTTCTGGAAAGCATTTAATAGCAATTTTGGTTTTAGGACTTTACTGAAAAACACCAAAAGCTCTTATACACAAATGAAGAAATCAGGAAGGAATATAGGAGATTACGTCCTATATTAACAACTCAACCGGGAGGCCAGAAAAAAAACACAGAACAACATTTCAGGCATTGTAGACCTTACTTGTGTGATTTAAGGTCAAAGTTCATGATTCAACAATGAGTAACAGATGGGACAAAAATGACCAAAACCACTGCAGAGGAAAAGGAACATAAAGGCCTTTTCCAATTTGCCAAAAGTATTTTTATGATCCCTAAGACTTTTGGAATAATATGTAGTGAAATGATGAGACTGAGATTAAAGTTTTCTGAAAATGTATGTCCTGTTGCATTTAGCATAAAAACTAACACAACATTTAAGACAAGCTCATACATGATAGTAATAGTATGATGTTCTGGGGTAGCTTTGCTTCTTCAGGACTAGGTAGTGTGCTGTAGTTAAAGAAATACCAAAAACAAGTCTCTGCCACAAAATTTACGAGGAGACTGAATGAACACCAGAATAAGACTTTAAGTGCTGGCATATTTTTAATTGTGGAGCAGTATGAGCAACCTGCAACAAATATTCAAAATAAAAAAAATTATCTTCACAGATGTGGTGCATGTGAGTAGACAACAATGGTTCATGTATTGGGTAATACAACCAGTTTAGGAACCATTTGTTGGTAAAACAATCCCTTTATGCTTTCTTTATTCTTATACTTCAGTGAAGCAGGTTAGAGTCACTCAGAGGAACAAAACCGAATTTACCATCTCTAGTTTAGATAGATTTTTTACTTAGAAAAATTACATCCTCATTTGAAAACTGTATTTACTGTGGTTAAGATTAAAATTTGTTTAATGATCTGAGTGCAACAGAAAGGCAAACCGGGATAATAAGTAATTTAAATCCATGATGTAATTTCCTCAAAGAGAGTCTATTTTCCCCCAAAGTACATGAGGGAAATGTTCTAGTGGTAAACATAAAGATGGAAATTATTTAAGGAAATACTATATTTCAAGTAGGTTGTTATAAATCAAAAGAAAGGGAAGCAGGCTGTGAAGGGTGATTATGTTTTTACCAGACAACAACAACTAAAGAAAAGGGTTTACTCCTGAACAGTTGATCCATAGAAAGGGCCTTTATTTTGGTTCATTTGTTAGACATCTTAATGTCTTGTTTCTTCAGCTCAAGAAATGATGGTGGCATTGTGGAAACAGTTCTCAGAAACAGACCCTGTGGTGCGAAAGTTAAAACAGGAAAATCACTGGACCTTTTTCCTTTCGGTACGAGTGTCACCACAAACAAACCGTGGCTAACTCACCTGCCATTAGTTGTCAGGTTTATATAAAGCGCTGATGCTCAGAAGGTGCTTGCTAAGAGTAGAAGAGACATTACCTTTCGAGAGACTTTCCTTCGAGGGTTGAGATGATTCACGTCTCAAGAACACCAGAGTTTTCAAACTTTGGGAACATGAACATGATTTCTTTTGCATCTCCTGAACAAGATGTGAACTCCTTGTTGACAGGCAGAAGACCGAGGTCCCGTTCTTATAACAACCCAGAGGACAGTAAAAACTGTGACTTTCAAGTACAAACAGAGGAACTCAATGCAAGACCGCGCTCCAGGTTTGTTTTTATTCTCAGCTTTGTGGTTCAGTTATTCTTAATACATTACAAATAAGGTAGTAATTTGTGTGTTTTCTTGTACTTATCCAAATGTTTGTTTTTTCAGCTTTTTAACAGGACAAATTAATAATGTTACTAACTGAGGAATCTTTCCTTCTTTAGATCATTTTACAGTTATGAGACATCAGAGTTGTGCTCCAATTTTGACACAGAAAACTTTTCGTGGTCCTGTCCACTGAAGCAGAGAGCAAGCTCACAGTTAAGACATCAAATGTCCAAAATTAATGATAAAGATGGGAATCAATATGGTTTTCCTGTCAACCCAAAGAAGTCTAAGTCAAAAAAGCTCTCAAAAGATCTTAATGGTATTGAAATAATTCCTTTTAATGTATTACAAATTTTTTTTTCAAAAAATTGTGCACACTGTAAAAGAAAAAAAGATTTAAAAAACAGCTAAATGAATGTGGTTATCTCACTCAGGCAGTAAAGGCAGTGCCAGGACAGTGTCCATGATAACCATCTCTGAGTCAGACAACTGGGAGATTTGCTCCAGCTCTGGTATGAAGTATGGACAGTTTGTGGACTGGGAGAAGATTGATCCAGAACCTGCGAAGAAATACCAGCAGATCCTGAAGAGCGGGCATCAGCAGCTGAAACGAATGGGCCGAGAGGGTTTCTGGGCCACCTCGCACACACTGAGGGCCAAAGCATACTATCATGTCATCCACAACATCAATTCCAGGTTAACACAAATATCATGTCATGTCAGAAATGTTCTTTAAGATTAGATTTTCATAAGACCATGTAGTCATTTTCATTTCAACCTTTTATTTCACTAATTGCAGGGCTATTACACCAGATAGAGATGTTTACTACGAAATGGCCAAGAAACTTTTTGGGGAACAGAAAGTTAGCACTCACCAAGTCCCGGAGTATATGGAGGATGGGGACTTACCAAGGTAAGTCTATTTCCCCCGAGTGTAAAACACTAACATTTTGATGTGTATTTTAATGTGTATATATTGTGTACAATGAGTATTAGAAGTGCTTTGAAATTCTTATTGTCAAGAAGCTCCAGTCTTAATCTGCTGCACAAAATATTTTGTGTAAAATGTAGATATTACAGAATTTTTAATTGGAATGGTACAGACAGAGTAAAAACAGAATGCTTAAAAAACAGCTGGTATTTAACTATATTTTCAGATTAAACTAACTTCCCTGAGCCTTTCATTTTTATTTAGCCGCTTTGAACTTTAAGCTGGTGCTTGTAATATATAATGAACATACTTAAGTTTAGCAAAGTAGTATTCATGTAAATCACTCTCATAGGGATTACTTTTAGCCTAGCACTCTTAAAACACATTAGCTCAAAAATGCTCATGTTGTGAAAAAGTGAAGTTGTTTTTTGGTACTGAAAATTAAATGTATTTCAATTGTATGATTATCTAAATCGATTTACTTCTTTATAAATTATTAACTTTGGATCTTACCTGTTTGCATGAATGAGTAAAAGACACTAAATACAGTCTAGCAAAAAAAGCATACACCAATTAGTTTTCATATTCTGACCAGTGGGCACTTTGGTTCCTCTCTTTCTTTGCAGATACTGCCTCAACAAAGCAGGCATGAATTCTGTTAAAAAGATACTTATATGCCTTGGCAGTTACTATCCAGACATGAGCTACTGCCCCATCCTTCCTGCCTTGGTCTCTCTCATACTTCACTTTAGTGAGGATGAAGCAGAGTGTTTCTACAGCGTGTCTCAACTAATCTGCTACAAAGATCCTAACAAGCGCTACATCGACCAGACATTTCTTACTTATCGTGCTTCTTGCATGACATTCGGGGACCTTGCCAACAGGTGTTGCCGAGGCATCCGAAAGCTGATTGCCAGCTCGCACCAAAACCTCTTTGAATTCTACTCTGACTGGATCATGTGGATTTTTGCTGACCTTCCATTTACATATGCAATCAGAGTTCTGGATGTCTACTTACTGGAGGGTTTCAAGGTTCTCTTCAGGTTGGTCGCCACTCCAGTTTAGATTTGAAAATGTGATTTTTTGTTTTCTGGCCTGAATATTGTAAATATATTTCACAATCTGTGTTCGTAGGGTTGCATTAGCTTTGCTTGACCTCTACAAAGTGTCCGTGTCGTCTCGGGTAGCAGACGTCGAAGACTTTAGAACTGACATGAAACGTTTTGTGCAAAGTGTAACTCGCCACTGCACAGCTGAGAAGCTTTTGGAAAGAGCCTTCCAGATTCCAATTGCTACACGAAATGAACTTAACCTTCTGTTCAATGCAAATAAGGATGCCCTAAAACAAAAAGGTGTCAGCACACACCAAAAGAGGTATGTTTACAATTGCATTGTAATTGACTGGCTATGGAACTCTCCAGAAACAAGAAAAAACATCTAATGTTGCTGTTATCTTTGATGTTCTTGATGGTCCCAAAGGCAGACGGTGGAATCAGTGGATTTAAGCAACTTCAGCTCCAGTGTTGTCACAGTGACAGAGATGAGGGTCATCTGGGCCTGGATTCCTGAACGTTTTGCGCTTTTCAACCCCGTTCGGTTGTTTCATATTGCAGAACATGGAAGAAATCTTTCCTCGTAAGTGACTTTTATTGATTCCAATAAAAGTACTGCTTAGAAAAATAGCAAATAGCTCATACTTGTATAGCGCTTTATCAAGTCCATAGAATCCGAAAGTGTTTTACACTACATTCAGTCATTCACCCATTGACACACACATGGCGGCAGGTGACTGGGGCACATTGACATAGGCAAGGCTGCCATGCACTGGCCCTAAGTGTGTTGCCCAAGGGCACAACAGAACTGGACAGAGTTGCAGCTGAACTGACAACCCACTGATTGCGGAGCCAATTCCTACCACCGTAACCACAGTCATCCTTATAAATTACAGTAGTAATGTTTTTTTTTTTTTTTATTTGCACCAGTGTGTTGTGATTAGGTGTTGGTACCTAATCACAACACACTATTGTCTCCCCTCCTATAAACTCAAGCCTATGTTTTAGTAGAAAAAGAGCAACCAGAGACCAGTGGTATATTTTCACCATCAACACATTTGTCTTGACATCAAACATCACATCATTAGCGTGATGACTAATGACTCTCACGTTACATCTGTTTACAAGTCTGTACAGCCACTAAAAGTTTCCCAGTGAAACTTTTACATATTAGCCTGGTGTGGAAAAATGTTGGGTGGATAGACTGACGTATTTATTTTCCTTTCCTTCTCATTTAGATTGTATTCACGTGTTGAAGGACATGAGCCAATAGTACTCATCATCAAAACAATGGACGAAGAGGTAATTGAATTGAGTGGTCTACATGAACCTCAAATTAATTTGTTTATGGCAATATTTTTAATATTAATATTTAGATTCAATTAAAATGTTAACATGACATGACACTTTTCTTAGGTTTTTGGAGCTTTCTTGTCAACGGATTTGATGGAAAGACGGAATCACGACTCTCAGGGACTTACATACTTTGGAACTGGGGAGTGTTTTGTTTTTGTGGTAAGTCAACTTTACCCTATTTTTAGGCTTCTGTTCATTTATCATGACAATAAATTGGTATAAGAAAACTACAGCATTAAATTGATTAAAAATGTTCTGTGGTAGTTTATTTTTCTAGGAATAAAAATCAAAAGAACATTTTTGTAATATTTTGTTTTATCTGCTCTTTAATATGATGTACTAACAAAAAAGAGTCTTAAAAACATATATTATTTAGATGTTAAATGTAAAAAGGGTTCACCTGTTGCTTCCTAAAGTTTAACAAATCCCAGTTTGTTTTAGAGGAAAAATTGCTCAATGTTTTCAGTCCTAGTATCTATACCATTAAATGAAAGCAAAAACATCTTGTTAATGGAAGACAGAAAACTTTGTGTTGTGCCCAACATCTTCCTTTTTAACAAGGTTTCAATCTTACAAAGTAGGTAAATATAAAATTGTCCCTCAGTATTAACTGCTGGTGACCAACTTGGTACCTTTCTTGAATTGCGGTTGAGGGTCACACTGTTTATCACAGTGTTCTGTGATAAACTGGTGCTGAAACATCTTAAGCATTTCCAGTCAGATTTGCTGTTAGAAAAGCAAAGCGGTGTGTGAAGCAAAAAATGTTACACAGGCCTAGACGTTTTGTTGTATTGATTTATACAGGGCCTTACTTTCACTGCTTCAATGCAAATAGACTGACAGTTAACATCCAGATTAAACATGTGTTGGCATACCCTTATTAGGTTTTATGAGATTTAATTAATTTTAAAATGGCAAAAAAAAAAAAAAGGATTTCTGGTCCATTGTCAAACATGGTGTGCTTCAGCCTTTGGGAGCAGCTAATCTGGATTTATACCAGTGATGATGCCAAGTATTAGTATTAGCTGCCTACAACCTTCAGAAAATCTGAATTAACCTCTTAATATTATCACACAGAATGCCTCTTACATTTACAGGTTGTTAACTAAACTCTACTGACTGTTTCAGCTTCGCCCTAGCATGGAGCGCTACCAGCGGGCTATGGTCAACATTATGACCAGAATAGCTTCTCCTCAGCAGCACAGAAATGGAAGCAGTTCCACATCTCAGTTGGCAAACAGCAGCAAGTCTCAGCTCACCACCAAAACTGTCAGCTGTACAAATGAGACTCCCCAGAATCCCTCCTACCTGACACTCCCCCTCAGTGCTCCATTAGGAAATCCCAGAACTGCAAAGGAGGCCAAGAGACCAAAGGAGCAAGATGCCTCAAATTTCATTGCAGGAGATAACAGTCAGCTCATCATTGGTACGTTGTTTACACATGCTGAGAAAATTGTGTTAACGATAGTCAGGCCAGAACATTGTGTGTTGTTTATTTGACTTGCATGTCATTTTTCAGGTGGTGATGGGGGCCACGCACTCTGCTTGTGTGATAACTTAGAGGAAGGAAACTCAGAACCATGTGACACATTCAGCAGCAACCCACTCTGCAAAGGACACTTCCAGATCCAGTCCCTGGAAGTATGGGGCATTCAGAACTCCATCTACCTATCTCACAGCTTTCATTCTCAATAGATTAACAACAGGAGTGGTATAATTTTGGATTTGAGAGAAAAAAACTAATCTTGGTTTGAATATAATTTGCTGAGACTTTCACTTCTATATCTATTCTTTGTGTATTGTATAATAGGTGGTCAATAAGTTTGTTATCTCTAACCAGCAAACACTAAAGAAATTATATGATGAGCCCATGCATTGGAAAGCTACTAAAGTGTAGAGTGTCTCGCTGTTGCAGGCAAGTGAATTTTAAGATCAATTCTACATTTAACAGGCAGTCAAAGCATTAACACAAGAGAAATATTGGCTCTTCTTCTGAACAGTCTGCATAACAGTGAAATAAAATGTTGTAATGTATATATGAATATAGTAAGCGATGTATAATTTTTTTTTATTTTGGCTATGTGGTTCCTGTATTTAGAGATTTTATTTATATCATCTTTTCTTATTTCTCCTCATAGATAAGAGACATTTTCATTTTATATACACTTAGAGATCATAAAATATCTTATCTTGTCTTGTCTATTGGACTAGTTAGTATAAGGTGCATGTGTCTTGTATATAACTTTCAGATATTTATTTCTATAATATTGTTATGTGAAAAAGTGAAAATGAGTTTAGAGCTGAAAAAGGAAGAAATAAGCAATTATTTAAAATTAATATTTTTCTATTTCGGTCACTGTAACCATGGTGCATCGGTGGAACTTCCACAACTCTGTCTTATGCTGCTGTTTACCTGCGTGGGATGCTCATACATCTATATATTATTTAGTGATTTTGTGCTTTAGTATCATTTGAACATGTAAACCATTTCTTTAAAGTGTAATCTTTGCAATTTGTTCTAAATTATAGACATATGACTGTGAATCTTTAATGCATTTATGATAATCTCATAAAAAATGTTTGACTTATAGATGAAATTCCACAACTTTCTCTGAGATGTAAGTTCTACAACAAAATGTTTAATAGTAAATAAAGCATATGTATATTTCCACTTTAGTGTTGTGCTTTTTTCCAATAATATTTTCTTCAGTTAATGTTGTTATTATTCACACAATAAAGCTGAATTCCATTTTGTATTGTGTGGTAAAACAAATACCTCTATGGGATTTCTTTTATATAAAATATTAGAATTTAAACTTAGCTCAAAATAAACAAAATTCAGTACAGTGTGAAAACGTCATTTGAATCTCATGATTACATTTTGTTCGTTGTAAAGATAGAAAAGATATAGTTAGATTGGATTGGAAAATAATATTTAAAATAAAATGTAAATATTGCAATACAAAAATGTCATAATTCAATTATCAACACATTTGATAAATATTTTTAATGTGACTATATAAATAACATTTACAAATTTAATATATCTATCAATAATTATTTAGATATTTGAATGTTTTATTCAATGCATATTTAAATACGTGTGAAAAATGCGAATTCATCACTATTGAAGAAATACTTACGCATACACTATAGATGGACACTTCTCTTTTTCTCACTCTAACATTTAATGAGACTAAAGAAGTGTAATGAAATTGTTTCTGTTTTTTAAATGCTAGAACAAGAGGGAAAATGTTTAATTACTTTTCCCCCGTTGCTCAAAAGCTTGTGCTGCATTCTAAGACAATTTGAACTAAAAGATAGTATCTAAAGTGTTGAGTGAAAAATGGTGGAAATTCCATGGGCAATCGTTGACTTGTGAATTCATTAAACAAGTCACAATGACTTGTGAATTCATTAAACATTATACAAATTTTAACAAATAAAAAAATACTTCAAAAGGGACCCAACTAGCTCTTTACCGGCGTGTGATTCTTGAATTTACGTTGAGCCACAAATGTTTCACGTTGAGAAACGAGCACCACACAGAGCTGTTGTGGTTTACCCTTTGGAGAGTTGCTACGGTTTCTCTCTTCCTCCTTTTGGTGGAGGTTAGATTTAAGCTGCAGCCGAGAGTATACATAACGGAGCCTTCTTTAGGTTTATCCAAGAGGTGGGATTTGGTTTTCTGTCCTTCCTGTACTATATTGTTTTAGCTAACACGTCGACGTTAGCTTTAGCGTGCGTAGCTTGGCTGTAGCTTCATCTCTGTTTGTATCCCAAGATACTGTCATCCTGGCTAGCGTAGGGATCTGTGTTATCCGCAGGACAGGCTACCTGCTATTGAGTTTATATTTAATTATCAAATGACCTCATTGTGTTTACTAGCAAGCTCAGATGCTAACTTATAGATATTAGCTCATAATTTCAATTTAGCTCCGCACGCAGCCTGCATTGCCGAAACCTAACTGTTTACAGTTAGCTATGTTAAGCAGAATAAAAAATAATACAACTTAAAGCAGCCTAGACTACAGTTGGGTTTCTACATTTGTAGTCGAAGATATGTCCATGTCATTTTATTCAATTATAAAGCACCTAATGATACATAAGCTGCTATCATGATACCTCTCTTTAGTACCTCGATTTTGTGATTTACATTTCGTATGGCTACAACTATAGCTTCGGGGAGTGTTGCAAGATGTTATTTCTCCCCACTTTCTGAAATTCCTAGTTTACAAAGAAATTGGTAAAATGTTTAGGGTTTAAGTCAAAATAAAAACCACATTCATTAGGGATGGATTTTACATTAGTTTCTCTGGGTATGGTAACTATAAATGTTAAGTCAAAGTGCCTTTCTTTCATGGTGGTGTGATAATAATTGAAACTAAAAGTTATACCATGATCTGACCGCTTTTATTCAAAATCAGAAATGAACAATGATTCCCACTGCTGCTAAAGTAACATAATCTTTATTATTACAATTTTAGCAATGTGATTGTTAAATACACACTGGCTTAAAAAAACAAAAACTTTTTACAGAACTTTTAACCTGGGTGTCTTTTTGACCTTCTTAGTATCTTGATACCTCACTTTATTTTAAATAAATGTATTACACATTTTGTCTAAATGAAATGTATCACTTCATTTAGAATTCATTCTCGCACCCATGTAGCAGTCAAATAAGAAAAGAGGTCAAAATATTTACTGCAGAAAAATGTTTCATTTTTGTTGTGATAATTTAAGAATCACATATATTTTCCTTACAACTGTGTTCAGGAATATGCAAATTCATTTAAGTAAAAACACAAGGAAAGCAAATCAGCTTACATTACATTTTTGCTGTTTCTCATGTATGTATATTGGTGATAGTAAAATACTTTAGTGCAGAAATCCAAATTTAGATGTAATTATTTTTAGAGTAGCTTTCTGCATGGAGTTTGCATGTTCTCCCTGTGCATGCGTGGGTTCTCTCCGGGTTCTCCGGCTTCCTCCCACAGTCCAAAAACATGACTGTCAGGTTAATTGGGCTCTCTAAATTCTCCCTAGGTGTGAGTGTGTGTGTGTGAATGGTTGTCCTGTCCTGTGTGTTTTCTGTGTTGCCCTGCGACAGACTGGCGACCTGTCCAGGGTGAACCCCGCCTCTCGCCTGGAACGTTAGCTGAGGATAGGCACCAGCAACCCTCCCGACCCCATTAGGGACAAAGGGTGAACAGAAAATGGATGGGTGGATTTTTAGAGTAATATTGCAGTTGCATAGATTGTCCACCAGAGAGTGCAGTCAAGCTTAGATTTTCACACATAAGCTGCTACCCTTTTTCCCCTTTATGCCTCAAAAGTTAAAAGTGATGTTCTAATATCAGCCATATAAATAAGCATCAGGAATAAATCAATGGCATACAGAGACTTTTTCTTGATTTGAGTTATTTTACAATAGAAGGACACATGACTGATGCAATACATTTTTACTTCACTTAAGTAAAATAAATTGTTGAACTATGGTTAGCATTGTCCTCTCAATGCAAAAAATGTCCTGAATTCAAACTTCTGCTGTCTTTGCATTTTACATGTAAATGTGTTGTATAGCTTCCCTCCAGTTTCCTACCACAGTACAAAAGTCTGTATGGTAGGTTCATATTGAAATTTATTTCAAAAGTACTTTATTGATTCTAAAGGGAAATTAAATTAGGTTTAGTGGAGACTCTAATTTACTTTATGTGCAAATACGTGTGAGCAGGAGTGTTTGTCCTATATGTCTCCGTGTTGCTCTATGATGTACTGACCTAATGTGCTTCTCTGTTGTCTATCTACAGTCTGCAGCCATGGGCCCAGACGCCGCACCTGAACCAAAATCTGAATCTGAAGACAGTATGTAGAGATGGTTATGTTTTGGTTTCCTGTCAATACAGTGTAGCAGATAATAATCCAAACATGCTTGCAAAAAAATAACTTAGCACTCTGTGTGAAGGCCCTTTGAAGTGCGAACAAGGGACTTTTCCACCAGTTCTTTGTGCTCCAACTGATACAAACGCTGACCCCAGCCCTGAAAAACTAGTGCTAACCCGATTCCAGTATGCTGCTCTACCAGACAAAAGAACTTCTTTCAGCAGTAGCCATTAAAAATATACCAAACCACATTTAAAACAGGCAATTAGTTTCAGTTTTCATCTGTCAAATATCAAACACAAAACAGGGAAAACATCACTCTTCGATGAAAATAGAATCAGCATCAGAATATCACAAGCTGGCTGGGTCAGAGCACCATACAGCTGTGTTCACTTCTGATTATGTTCCCATGAATTCATAAACACTTTTTTTCACTCAGTTCCTAGATGCCATTGGACTTTTAATTTTTCGTTTGTGTCTAAAATGTTTGTTGTCCTTTTCTCCGGTGCAGGTAGTTTGTATGAGAGATCGGCTGTTTAGGATTGTGAAATGTTCACGAGCATCATTTGTTCAAAACGTGTGAATAAATTATGGCATATGTTCGCAAGGAAAACTGGGATAAATACTGTATGTAGCATAATGTTCATTTTAATTGCTGCTAAAGCATTTTTGGGTTTGTTCTGATTCTGATGAAAACAGATTTATGTTTTACATTGGAATTTTTTTAAATATTAATTTTGCTCTGTATGATCCACAGGTTTTGGAGTTGTGGAGGTGAACGTTGACCTGGAATCAGATTCCAGCGACTCTTCCACTGACACTGACCCAGAGAATTTCAAACAACCAAAAATAAACAAATCTAACAAGTGTTTCCCTTGCCCCACCTGTGGTAAAATGTTTGACAGGCCATCGAAGGTGGAGAGGCATAAACCTATCCACGAGAGGAAGCCAAGAATGCTTTATCAATGTCAGCATTGTCAGAAGAACTTCACTCAGGAGGAGAGGATGATTCGACACCAAAATACCCACAGCAGAACCAACAAGCATCCCTGTCCTGACTGCGGGAAAGTGTTCAACAGGCCTTCAAGGTTAGCGAGACATCAACGCACGCACTCAAGAACGCCAAAAATACCTCATCAGTGTTCATTCTGCATGAAGACATTCAATAAACTCCATAAACTTCTTCGCCATATAAGGGTTCACACAGGGGAGAGGCCTTATACCTGCCCTGTCTGCGGAAAGGGATTCTCTGAGGCAGGCCACTGCAAAGCCCACGAAAAAACGCATGAGGAACAGCCGGAGAAACCTCACCGCTGTGCCGACTGCGGAATGTGTTTCTTCAAGGCCTCCTCCTTGCGACGCCACTCCCGTTCCCACACAGGGGAGAAACCTTTTAAATGCACTCTGTGCGAAAGCAGCTACTCCCGCTCAGAGGGACTCAAAAGACACATGAAGAAGCACACAGGAGAAAGACCCCACAAGTGCATTGTCTGCAGCAAAAGATTTTATTCCCGTCAGGAACTGATCCTTCATGGACTTACTCACTCAGGAGAGAAGCCCCATCTGTGCCCTGTGTGTGGTAAAGGCTTCTCCCAGCTCGGCAACATGAAGGAGCACGAGCAGAACGTCCACATTAAGTCTGAGAAATATATTTGCAACGAGTGCGGCGCAACATTCAACAGGTACAATTCGATGACGAAGCATCAGCGCGTGCACACAGGAGAAAAACCTTACATGTGCCTTACATGTGGCATCAGGTTCTCCTGGAGCCATTCCCTCAGCAGGCACAGAAGGAGTCACGCTCACAAACAGGCGGCGTCAGAACCTTCAGAAGATTTGGAAAGTTTGGCAGGACCTTCTGGAAACCCAGAAAGTTGTGAACCTAATTAGATTTCCTTGAGAGACAATCAAGTAGCTCTGTGGCTTGTAGTTTTTGCGCTTATATGGACCATTGACTTAATGTTCACATGTACCATTCAGCTTTAGAGTGAACCATCTTTCTCTGCTTTGTTCCATTAATTGACATTTCAAGTGTATTTATGTGAGCCCAAATACAACTGACTGTTTTCTTTGTTGCAACCAAATCATGTTTTTAATATTCACGAATAAAAATGCAGTTTTATGCATTATGTAGTCAATGTTGGAAGGTGCTCACTCATATGTGCTTTATTTCTTTACACTTATTTTGTAAGTCTGTAGTAAGTCTATACAGTATTCAGTTACATAAAAACATGTTGGCAAGGTGTGAATAACTGTTTGAGTTATGAAAATAGTACATTGAAATATTGACAGCTTAGATTTTTTAAATCTTGAAGTATACTCTACAGTTTATACATTGCATTAAAAAGTATTCATATTTAAATTTTTTTTCTTTCACATTTACTCACATTGCAACTATGAACGTCAGGATATTTCACTGTAATTTTACAATAATCCAACGCAATGTTGCACAAAATTGTGAAATACTTCACCTATTGTGTTACAATGGCAAACCTCTACCAGGCTGTTTAGTTTTATGGTGGTTTAACAGAAGTGCACAACATGGAAATAAAATATTCAATCAATCAGTCAATGAAACTTTATTTGTATAGCACATTTCAGCAGCAAGGCATTTCAAAGTGTTTTAGATCAAATCAAACACAAAAATACAATGCAACATGGAATCAACAATAAAAACACAACATCAAGTCAGTTTCCGTCAATAAACTTGCAATTGATTACGTTTCAAATACAATTCTAAACAAGTGGGTTTTTAGTTGAGATTTAAAGGAAGTCAGTGTTTCAGCTGTTTTACAGTTTTCTGGAAGTTTGTTCCAAATTTGTGGTGCGTAGAAGCTGAATGCTGCTTCTCCTTGTTCTGGTCTGCTCTGCATGCCCAGAACCAGAAGACCTGAGAGGTCTTAAAGGTAGATTCTTATATTAATATAACAAATTTATGTCAGATCATGATTTCTTGGTTAATGTTAAGTTGTCATAACAAAGATATTTTGAATAATGTCAACTTTGTATTAAAAGTGTCATGATTTACCAAATGACACTTTATGACAACAGTCATAAATATTCATGAAGACTTAGTCATGTTCATGACAGGTGTTATGTTTATAACGGTGTCATGTCAGTCTTATTCACAACCAGTCAAATAAAGTGTTACTAAAATATTTTTATTTTAAAACGCAAAGACAGAAATAAAATGGTAGATTCTTAAAAATAGCAAACTTTTCTATAGTAGATATTTATAAAAAAATATAAGTTGACTTTCTTTAAAAGGTCATGTAATATCTGCGGCTCTTTTACTTAGCTAGACTGAAGGCTAAAATAGTTGCAGATCACCGGAAATGGCTGTGCCTTACAATAACGTTGCAGTGCTTCCAAAATTTTGTTCTGTGAGCCAGGGACTACAAGAGTGTTCGAATTCACGAAAGCTCACGCAAGCAAACCCCTTTTTCACGCTTCCGGGTTTTAAAGCGGATGTGGAGTTTGAGAACTTCCGGTGGCTACAGCGTTAGCGTTAAGAGGCTTGGAAAATGGCTCAATCTCGGCGCAGTTGTTTTTGTTCAGTCCCTGGTTGTTCATGTGGTGCAAGAAAACAGCCATATCTGTCCTATCATGCGTTCCCAACGGACCCGGACCAACGAAGGCAGTGGATCCATGCGATCCGTAGAGATGAAGGTCCCGACTTTTGCATAAAGACAGGGAGCACTTTTGTATGTAGCCGCCACTTCACACTGGAGGATTTTGTTAGCGGATCCACCACCAACCGCCTTAGAAGTGGAGCTCTTCCTTCCCTTTTTGCTTGGAATAACTTCACTGTCTGTGCTAAGAAACAGCAGTTTGTCCTCTCTCAGAAAGCTAGCCAGGCTGAAGTTGCCACTGCGGACCATGATTATGTGGCAAGATGATATATATGACAGTAGATGTAATTTAGAATATGTAGTACATTTAGTATATGGTAGGATATCGCATACCATAGGACAATGTGTTCCACTCTTTTTTTCTTACCTGTGTTCTTGGTCTGTGCCATCTTTGTAAATCACTTGTGCAGGCTAATGCAGGAGGAACAGTTGGCAGCTGGAGTTGGGAGTAGTGGGCAGTCTGGTAAAGAAGTGCAACTACATGATTGCAAAAACCTTCACCAGCTGCACAGCTAAAGGAATAATCCAATAATTCAGCCTTTTCTTTTCCAACACCCAGTGATATCTAAAATAGACAAGTGTTTTAGCAACACATATATACATCAATACATATAGCATGTTTAGCTTTAAACAAGTAATAGATTCTACAGTAGTTTGAAGGTAAAGTTCAACAACAACGGGAAAAAACACACACTATGTTGCAACCGCAACAGAAACAGAAAACAAATAGTAACCACTGAACAGGAAGATGTTAGAATAAACTCTGAGTTGTCCATAAGTCATACGCGAAAGTTCTTCAGCTGTCAAATATGAACAGGAACTCGAACTAACGAATAAGAGCCAACTGACTTTCTTTCAAACCTGCAGCTTGTGCGGTTTCTCATTTTTCTTCATGGATCTGAAGCATCTAGCTCTGACAACTACCTGTCCCAGGACAATATTTGACACTACAGGCACGCAGAAGTAAAGCATAGTTTCAACATCAAGCGTCATCTAGTATCTCATAACTAAGTTCTAGCATGCTGTTTTTTCACAAACTGTACTGGCAAATACATTTCAAAATGTCAAAATATAATTTAAAAGTTTAAACTATGTCTGTATCCAATATTTCACATAATTTAGCAAACTAAGTTAGGCTTCATTACGATGTTTATGTAGTTCATTTATTGTAGCTAGCGGTTAGCTCGCTAAGCTATGTATGTACCTTGATAACTGTGGATATGTTCTTCGTGGAAGAACTTGTATCCTTTCATACATTTGTTGGTGGGCGAAAGAAAGTGCTGGCAAATTAAGTAAGGACGATGAAAAGGACCGGAGGAGGAGAGACATTTTTCAGAGTATTTGGATTACAGTCACCAAAACAGGAAGTGCCCTAGTCCTTTCAGATGCAGCTTCCGGTTGTCGTGAAAAAGAACGAAACATCGGGAGCCCCTGAGCGTCAGTCCAGGAAAGCCTGTGCATTACAACAACGGCGTTGAAACCACTGGGGCAGCCGTTAACTTTGCTTCTCGTCGCTAGGTAACCATTTGACTGGCACAAAATCCAGATGTCAATTTGAGTCATGTTGATAAAAGAGCGCGTTATTCTTTATAGAAAGCAATATTTTAAAAGTTAACTTACTTATTAGCGAGAGTTTTTTTTAACACGTCGTGTTTGAAATGTTCAGTTGTTGAGCTATGGGAAGCAAAATCATTCCTCTGGAATTAGATGCTCTAATCGGTTTCAACGGTAGGTCTTCCTACCAACATTAATTCTCATTTGTAGTTAATACTCCCCTGAAGTTTTACATTCAGAAAATACATTAATTCACCTAAAATATTACAATAGATTTTTTTTCCATAGGTTTACTAAAAGCATTGCTGTGTTGTATAGTTCTTTTTAAGGTTCTGTTTTTATTTCTAGAGTTTTTCCCTTTATATTTCCTTTGACAAAAAGTCAGTTTTTCTGCTTAGATTGTACATGCTGCAAGCAAAGTGTTGGATTTGACGAGTGTTTAGGGAAACCAAAAAGATCTCAAAACTCTGAATAAGACATTATGCCTTTGGCATCAATGCCATCAATTAAAATTTCTTCTGTATATAAAATGTGTTATAATGTACTTTCTATTTGCTTCCTGAACCTTAATTACCATTAAACCATAGAGTATTTTGGATTTTGATGTAGTGTCCGAACTTACATTTTTTATACAATAAAAACAATAATTTCACTACAATTATGGACTTTGTGAACTTTAAATGCTAAAAAGAGCACAGACACTTCTGCTGTTCACAAAGTATGCTTTTAAATATATTGTATATTCCAATCTTTATGTGGGACATTTAAGAGGTATCAATTTTCAAGTAAAGCTGATTTAAATTAGCTTTGAGAGTAATTATGCTTCGCAGTATTTATCTTCATGAATTGTATTGCTTATCAGGACAAGTGCCTTTTGGCCTAAAGCTCCATCCAGACAGGAAGCACCTTATCTATCCTCTGGGAAGTTTTATTGTCCTGAAAAGAATTGAGGATGGGAAGCTAGAGTTTCTGGATGGACACTCAAACAACGTCTCCTGCATTTCTGTGTCCAAAAGTGGATCGTACATCGCCTCTGGGCAGGTCAACTTTCTGGGCTTTGAGGTAGCCACACTCACAAGTCTTTGTACTGTATAGCATTTTCTATGCTCTTCATTTCCAGTTTTACTTTTCTCTAGGCTCCAGTGATTATCTGGAATTATGCAGAGAGAACAATCCACGTCGAGCTGCGGATCCACAACACCAAGGTTGAATCGGTCGCATTCTCTCCCAGTGAAAAATACCTGGTGACTCTTGGGGGCATAGATGACTGCCGGTAAAGTCTTAAAAGATTGAAAGCCTTGTAAAATCTGAGTACCATGCAGAAACAAGAGCAGCAGGATGAACATTTGATGAATGAGATATATGCAAGGTATTTGCTGTGTATTTCTCAGGATTTTTGTATGGAATGTTGAGACCAAGGAGCTCATCTGTAGGAACAAAGCTACAGCTCAAGGTCACTGCCTCGTGGTGGAATATTCCAAAACTGACGATACCCTGTTCGCTTCGGCTGGCAGGTGGGTGGACGGTATTTCCTTTCATTCTAGGATGTGTTGGAACTGTATAAGGTATGTTTTCATGCTCTGATAACGCTGAATAAAAATACCTTGGTCTAACCATTCTGAAGCACATAATGAATAGAATTTCTGTAAAGTACAACAACACTTGAAGCATTTAGTTTGTTTTCCTATTTTATTACAAAAACAACTTTCTTATTTATTGGTTCTGATGATCCTGTAATGATGCACTTTAATAAGCTGACTCGTTTCACTCCGATTTCCAAGTTAACAGTTTAAAAAAAAAATTACCAGTTAAGTTCTTAGAAATTGGAATCATGAGTTGGAAAGTCGGATGATTTCTCCCCAAATCTAATCTAAAATCCAATATGGCCTCCTTGCACTTGCACTACATGCTGATCTAGTAAACTTGTTGTTAAATAGTTTGAAGATATAAAATGCAGAAAACACAATGTCATTAGTTAGTTTTACTAGTAGCATTCAGCCTGGTGTCCAAAACCTCCCAAAAAAGTCCCACTGACTGTTAAACATGAAACTAGAAGATGGTCAGTCTGGTCCACATTTGAGCTGCGGCGGTAAATGAAAAAACTGTATAAGTAGCTATACCTCCATATTTTCCTCATTTCATTATAATCATTACGTCACAGTCAGATACTGTAATATTAAGAAAGAGTTCTTCTGGGGATTATTAAAGGCAACCAATGTAACCACTGGTAATTGTACCTCAATTAGAAAATCAGTTATATTAGTGGTTTTTTTCAAATTTTGAATTTTATTAGCATTTCAGTTGTACTGTTTTTTATAGACAGACACAGTGTACTAAGTTGATATTAGTGTTTGGCTGGTTGCTCTGCTTGTCAGTGATGATGAGATCCATATAGTTTTCAATCAGCAAAATGTGTCTCATTGGTACTGCTATTTTTATGCCAGCCTAACACTGCGAGTCTGGAAGTTTGTCAACGAAAGGATCTTGCCCACCAACTGCTGGACAAACATGCTGAAGAGATATGTGTCATGTATCGAGGTATGAAGCCATATTTACGTTATCTGTGAAATGCTTCCATTGCACAGAAATTAAAATATTAGTGAAATCATACGAGGTAATTAGGTAAAACGTGCAGTTGTGCTGTTTTGAAATTCTAAGACTTTTTACACAGATTTCAGAGGATAATCGATATATGTACTGCGCCACTTCAAGTGGAGACATAATGAAAATCGACGTAGAGGGGAAAGCTCTGATCATCTGTGGTCCCAGTAAAGCAAAATTCATCCGTGTAAGTCTTCACATCCAGTTCTCTTTAAGTTCTACTGCTGCATTCTCCAAAAGTAAAGTTATCCTGATGAAATGCTCATTAGGAAATACAAGCAAGCACTCATGTCCAGGATTTTATTGTATCTGCAAATGAATGATGAATTATGGGAATGACGCAATTTATTTACGTTATTCCTCAACAGTTTGTCTTTCCAAGTGTTTTAGGTTTTTATAACTAATTTAGTTCTGAATTAATCACATCAGATCTCAGATCTTAGTTCATATTTCCTGTCCTGTCAGGTGGACGGCCATGTACTAATTTAGGCCTGACACTGCTATAGTTTCATTATTTTGGAAGGATAAATTGAATGCTACTTATAAACTTCTCCTCAACAACTGTTGTGTTACATGGTCTTCATTATCTTGATTGCCTTTATCCAGCTTGATAGATGATATAAGTCATGTTTTGTGTTAAGGGGATAAATGTTCTTAAGTTGTTGGAATCTGGAGACCTGCTCGTTGGCTCTGGATCTGGTATCTTAGCTCTGTGCTCCAAGACTAACTTCAAACCTGTCAGGTGATTCTCATCTTTCACCATTTGGATCTTTCTCAGATGATAGTAAAGCCTGCTAATTCCGTCTCCCCCGATAGGAAAGTTCAACTGGAAAACGCAGTGACTTCCATCGCCATCAGTGAAGGGGGAGAGCAGTTCTATGTCGGCACAGAGGAGGATCAGATGTACCGGCTCCGTTTTAAGAATTTTACAGCTGAGCTCGTATCCACAGGCCACAGGAACGCTGTCAAGGACATTGCCCTTCCTCAGTAAGTTTCACTCAGGCGGTTCAGGCAGGGAAAGTCAAAGACATCACTGAGGATAAAAAAAAAATAATTTGTCTGGAATTATTTATGAGTTTAGGTTTAGCCTATCATGTCTAATACCTCTATTATGTCTGAGTGAGCTCCCAACAAAACAAAAACTATCAACTCTCTGTTCAAGTGTTTAAAGTTATTGAAGTTGTCAGAATTTCTGATTTCCAGCTGTTTTTCCATGTCTGCCACAATTTTCAGACGGTGTTTTAGAAGAAAGCTGCAGAACATCAGTTTCAGCGTCCTTCACGTCTTGTTTTGGCCTGTCTCACATTTACATTTTGACAGGAACAGATTTGGTTCTCAATTTCAGTCGCAGCAGTTATCTTACATCCAAGGAAAAGGTCCTAATGATGCATTTCTCCTGCATGGGAATTCATAAACCTCCACAAGCTGCAGGTCAAAGTCATTCCAACACAATTATGTTTTGCCCAAAAAATAATCCTAAATGTCTATTACAGTTGACCTACTGCTGGACAGCACATGTTCCACTAATAATACAAATCAATGATGTATTCGGATGTCATTCAGGAACCTCAAGCCCCCGTCCCCTCTTCTATGTGCATTCAATAGTGACCTCATGCTACTGCCAGTCAAATAGATAGAAGAAATTTCAGGTATCTTGCTTGAACCGAAGGCTATTACAGTAGATCAAAGTGGAGAAAAATGAGCTTTGATTAATGTTTTCTTTATTCACATTTCCTTTCTACTCGCGTGTGAATGTTTGAATTCTTATGCAGAGAACTTAATCTCATTATTGTGAGCTTGTGAAAATAGGATGCCAATTAAATTACAACTAGAGATAGCTGCACAAGATTATTAAAATTCTGTTTTTCATTGAATGTTTGGTTTATTGTGTATCACCCTGTAATATCTGAACTTCTTCTGTTTGACTAACTGTATATTAGAGTTTGAGTTCCCTGTTTTACAATAATCCAAACATTTCTTCAACATTACCTCAGTTCCTTAGTTTGCTCACTAGAGGGTGGCATACATATGCAACATCTATTATGAAGCCAAGCGAATGTCAGGTCAGTACCTGACGTTCGCTGTTACTTTTATTGTGTGGTAGTGCCACCTCTAAGCTATTTGCAACTTGCTCTGAGGAAGAAATCAGAGTGTGGATGGTAGGCAAGCCCAAAGACCAGCTGCGCATCACTGTTCCCAGCACGACCTGCAACGCCATAAACTTCATGCATGATGACTGCAGTATCATCAGTGGTAAGATTCAAACAGTGCATCTACAGAGTCTTTCAAATGTATTCATTCTTCAGGATGCATTTTACATTTTATCACATTACAACCACAAACGTCAACATCTTTTGTTGGGATCCTATGTGTTTAACCAACACAGAGTGTAAAGTGGGAGGAACATGACACATAGATTAATGTTTTTTTTTTCCTCTGCATCTCAAATTGTTCATTACGTGGTCTTTGGCTATAATACTGGACATGGAATGTCCAATAAATCACGTTGAAGATTGGGATTGTAATAGGACTGGGTTATAAATTGTTTTTATCGCTAAATCAATTTTTTTGTTTATGGCAATTTACTTTTTAGAAAACTTTGTATAGTGTCAGCCCTGAATTTGCATCAACTCCCAGAAAAGAAGAGCGAAATAAAAAGTATTTTTAGAAAGTATTTTCTGGCATTTGTTATTTAGTTTGTAAAAAAGCAAATGAGAAATGAAAATTTAATTAAAATCAGGCCAGCCCTGGTTTGCATTGTGAGAGTACTCTAAATGTTTGACACTGTATCCATCTTAAAGCAACATAAAGCTGTGGTTCATCCATCTCAGTCTCGGCTATGCAGAAGTTGCCCTCTAGTCCGAAGTATTTCTTACCTTTGCAACACCTAAAATTTTTCTTCTGTTCAGCATGGAGCGATGGCAATATCCGTAGGTTTGGAATGAAAGGGCAGCTGATGGTAGTAATTAACAATGCTCACAGACAGGGGGTGACAGCCATCGCTGGCACCAAGGACTGTAAAAGAATTATCAGTGGAGGAGGAGAAGGGAAGGTCAGTATATTCCGTTATTCACTCTCCAGATAAAATGTTCAGTTCAAGAGATGAACACAGGAAAAGATAACATTTTCAGACAGTGGCGCCTTTTGTGGTTGCACAAATTGAAGTCTTTTTTTTTTTTACAAAATGCTACAAATTTGGAAAATGAAATGCTTTAATAGGTTGTATCAGTTTAACAAAATAAGACTAAGGAATGAAGATGAATGTGTTTGCATCTCATTTCCAGGTGCATGTGTGGGAACTGCTGCCTCATACCCACCAAATACTGAAGATCATGGTGGGGCACAGAAGGCCCGTGTCTTGTCTCAGAATGAAGAGCGATGACAAAGAATGCATCACAGTCAGCTCTGACGGTTTCTGCATCATCTGGGACTTAGAGTAAGTACCCCATCTGGAGACTACATTGCACACTTCAGCACTGGAAAGAGCATGCGCGCACACGCACACAGATATTTCATACTTACTCTTACACCACAACAAATTTGATTCTGTTGAGATCATGTGAAGTGGAAAAGATGTGTCAAAGCATATTGCTACATAATTTCAACATGGGGTTCAATTAAACCACCCTTACATGACTTAATGGTGCCAGAGAGAAGATTTAAGTATTTCCATCCACCTAGACATTCCAAATGTCCGCTTTCCTTCTGTCCGTAGATGGATGCATGCACGTCAGCTTTTATCAGATTCCATATTTGAACTATATGATCACTATAGAAATATGTGCAAGAGTTTTACAGAAAACCTTTTTTCCTGCTTTAAAAATGACGCTTGGAATGAGAACTCAATAAATTGTAGTCCAGAAAGCTTTAGAAATTTGATATGAGACATGTAAATGTAAATGTAAACGTAAATGAGACTTTGTGTCTGTTATAAGAATAAATTGCTAAAGTTTGGTCTTTAGAGGATGAATACAATAATGGTACTTATTGAGCTTAATAACTGTTTTTAAATAATTTTTTTCCACTAGTTTTCTTCATTAAACAGAAAATTAAATTGACATACGGAAAACATGAGGCACATGTGCTAAGAATGGGAATTGAACCCAGGACAACCAAGTCTATGACTGCAGCACGACCAACTGATCCACACAGCCCTCCCATGCTTAATATTTTTTGACATCATGCTTGCTTCTGTAAAAAAAAAAAAAATATATTATTTCTGGTTGTGATTTTTTTTTTCTTTTTGTCATCTGAACTGTCCTCCTCCGTCTCAACAGGAATCTTTTAACTCCTATTGGGAATTAGAAAAGAAACCACAGTTTTTGAGACCATAGTACAACACCACTTCCACACTGACCCTATTTATTTTGTCCACCTTCAGTGCTTTTAACTTTTAACAATTCCATTTTAAGAGACTTGACTTTGAGGGTTCACATTGTTTGGAATTTATGTGACAGGCTGGATGTTGTTTTAGCTCAAAAGCAAATCAGTAAAACTACTGCTCTTGAATTCTTTAAACTGTTCAACTGTTCTTCTATGCCTGCCTTTGTTCAGACACTTTCATGCCCGTCAAAAGATCAAAACCGACACTCTTTTCCGGACTGTGTGCTACCATCCAGACGGATACCAGATTGTTACTTGTGGAACTGACGGAAAGGTGTGTTTAGAACGCTTTAAGGAGATATTTGAAACCGTTTTATAATGTTTTGCAAATGTGTTAACAGCCATTGTAGCTTTTCACATTTATTTACATTACAATCACAATCTTCAAAGAGATGTTATGTGATTGATTAGCGATGGATCAGGGATTGAACCAAGGCTTGGAGAGTAAATGGGTTGAGCTCTCAAACCACTTTACAGTAGAACCAGATTCAACTTGCAAACACACACAAACACACACAAATATGCAGATTGGTTGGAAAGTTGGGTTGTTTGTGTCTTGCCCAGGGACAAAAAGTTTTATCACGATATTTTGTGGTACTATTGCAATAACAATAAAATTGATAATGAAACTATTCATCACTACGTTTTTTTAGATTTATGCTTCTATAGGACAGCATGTCACATAAAGAAGTATGGTGAGCATCACTAAAATGCACACGCTAACTACGTTAATTCATATTTTCAAATTATTTATTTTTTATTGATGCTCTTATTGAATAAACCGTGGAGGAAATTGTGATACTAACAATATAGATGATATGGAGAGCTTTTGTCTTTTGAAAATCCAACCTACAATTTTCCAAATGCAAGACAACCAGTCACATTAAAGTTAGCTATTTACTGTATTTTTTTGATGGGTTGTACAACACAACTGAAATGTATCAGAACAAAAATGAGCTTCTAATTCAATAAAAAAAAAACAAAAAAAAACGATCACAGTGCACGTACATCACTGTGCTGTTTTTTCATTCAGAATCTCCATCAAAGTGTGCTTCTCTCTGCTGCCCTAGCTCTCTTTGCTTAGAGCAGTAGGGAGAGCACAGTAATAACCTTGCACAATCACGCACAACAGTATGTCAACACATCAGTTTCAATAGCTTGCTGTTTGTTCCTCTGCTCCACATAATTAAGCCATTGTGCTGGCCACTAGCGACTGGGACAAAGAAACAGGCATGCTTTATTTAGCGAGCAAGTTTGATTAACCGGGTGCTGCTGATTTGCAAAAGGTCAAACACGCTATAGGAGAGCAACACACTTTGCTTCTAATCGTGCACCTTACCCTCATCTCTTCAACTCAGCCTCACGCTGCACACATATTGCTGTCTTTCCTGCATGCAGAGAGGTGAGGACAAGTTGTGCTGATTAAAGTGTCACTGTGCGTTGTGTGTGTGGATGTAAGTGGGGAATGAGTGAGATGGAGCCATTCAGAGAAAGCGAGGGAGTGGGAGCTGGGGACGCGGGGAGTGGATGACTGTTTTTGCCTTCCTGCGGATGTGCATGTGCCACCCAAGTGCCAGCCAGATCCACCATCTGCTCATTCCAAGACACAGGCGCTCTGTGTGAGACAACAAACAGCAACACTCTCTCTCCTCTTCTGCGTTTCTGTCGTTCCTCACCTCCCACCTTCCCTCTGAAGGAAGATTATGGGAAGGGGGACGAAAAGGACTAACAGAAAAGCCAGAAAGGTGGTCAAAATGTCTAATATTAGAATTTATTGTCACAGGCAGGTTGCATTTATGAGATGACATTTGTGATACTAATGACCATGATAATGGTTCATTGATGATTCAGTGAAGGGAGACCATATGATGAATATAGACCTGCTAATGTTCTGCCACTATCCTTTGTTTAGGCTTTGGGAGCTTTCTAAAATGGAATAAAAGCTTCAAATTCTCACTTTTTGTTTCTTTGATGCAACAGCTTACAGGCATAAATACTAAAGGAAAATCTCAGTCTGTCACAAGAATAGTTCACAATATTTAAAGTGAGATTCTGCTGAAATGGAAAGTGATTATGTCCTATCTGCAGTAGTTAACATTACCCCCAGCCCTGATCCATCAACAATTAAAAATAGGAACACCACAAGACTCTGTTTTAGGACTATAGCTTTTAATTGTTTTAATTCTAAAAAAAATATTCAGTTGGGGTTTTATGGAAAATGAATGCTGAAGATACAAATATGTATGTACAGGAAAAAAAAACTCAACAATTTAAAAAAAACATTTTCCTCACAGAAAAATAGGCGACAAAGAAGCAAAGTAACTTCATTTAGCATCTTGCTTCCTTTGAGCTCAAAGAGAAACTTAAATGTTTAAATGCATCTTAAGTAAAAAACACAAACAAATGTCAAATTTAACACTGTGCTATGCTTTAATAAGGTAGCAGTGAGGAATGTGCAACATTTACATTCTTCCTGGATCTAAATGTTCCGGAGCTTATTCATTAATGAAGGTCTGAGAAAGGAATGTGTCCTTTTACTTTCACTCTCCCTGTTTTGTGTGAGACTTTATTTTAGACTTTCTTTCAGGCAGGCCAAACCTTTTCAATGAGAGAGATCTAGACATCAGCAATCAGTGAAGCACACATGTTATGTCTTTGAAGCTTTGGTGTTTAAAGCTGTGTGCAATTAGTTCATGTCCTTCAAAAATAACAAAAAACATTGGATGAAAAGATGTTGCCTGTTTTGTTTCTCTAAAATTCTCATAATTGTCTTTGAATCAATAGCTTCATGCAAGTGTCCTATTCCCTATCTAACACTGACTTTCAGTAATTTGTTCTATGTTGGAGCTCATTTTTGTTTCCTTCTATGTGGAAGCCAATTTTATGATATATGTGGATATAATGTTTCCACATATTTGGAGTAATTTTTGGAGTAATTTGGCAAACAAGTTGCCAAATTACTCAATTACATGCCAATATGTGTGGTATTTACAGAGTTAAGTTTTTAACAAGAAAATTTGAGATCTTAAATGCTTTACCAAGAACAAGAGGTATGATGGAATATAATATAATATAATATAATATAATATAATATAATATAATATAATATAATATAATATAATATAATATAATATAATATAACATAACATAACATAACATAACATAACATAATATAATATAATATAATATAATATAATATAATATAATATAATATAATATAATATAATATAATAAATGGTTGTGGTCTATGAAGTTAAGAATTTGAAGTTGTTTGCTTAATTAGTCTTCCAGTACTAGCACATCTATGTGACCAACCCAGAGTGCTTTCTTTATTTGTGTAAACTCTCCACAGGGTCTGTTTCTGCATGTTTTCAGTAAAATCTAATTGCTTTCTTTACTTATGCAATGTCCTTGAGAACTGCAGAGGTTGTAATAGTGGTCACTCTTG
The DNA here is from genome assembly GCF_019740435.1 of Gambusia affinis. NCBI lineage: Eukaryota > Metazoa > Chordata > Actinopteri > Cyprinodontiformes > Poeciliidae > Gambusia > Gambusia affinis. Next base: position 12,165,712 of record NC_057871.1, on the reverse strand, counting down.
GAAGGTTATAGCTTGTAATAGTGGTCACTCGTGGAAGGGTATAGCTTTAGGATGTTGTAGCAAATACCGAATGAAAACACAGAGGTTGAAGGGTCACCCCGTCACAATGTTTAAATGCCCAATAATAACACCTGGTTGACTACAACGTCATGAACTGGGAGCCACAATTCATTGAGGTTTCACTCCATTAATCACAGAATAGCTCATTGGTGATGGAGTTGAAGCAGGGGTGTCCCTCTGCTGCCCCCTGCTGGTATAGAGTCCTCATTTTCCCCGGTCCTGGTTTCATTCTTCTTGGGCAAAGGGAGAAAGAAACCTTTCTGTTTTTACTACCATGTTGGTTTTTGATAGTTCTTTTGAGTTTAGGAACAGTGACTCTGGTACTCTTAAAGATGCAAAGGATAGAAGTTCCTACCTTTGATGATTCTTTTGTGAGGTCAGACACTGATGTTGGATGAGAAAGCCTAGCTCTCAGTCTTCACGCTAAAGGTGCTCTATTAGGTTGAGTTCAGGACTCTACAGACTAGTCAAGTTCATCCACACCAAACTTGCTCATTTATGTTCTTATGCTTTTCTGTTGAAATTGAAGCAGACATCTCAAAGCTGCTCCCACAGGGTCAAGAGCACAAAATAGTCCAAAATGTCTTGTATACTGCAACAATAGCAATTCCTTTTGCTAGAACAGAGGGGCTGAGTCATAATCCATGATCTTCTTCACATAAAGCTTCACACTTGGCAATATGAAGTCAGAAAACCATCAAACCCCGACTTGTTCTTTTCATAAGCAGAAAGGGAATTTGCTATTCCAGGGAACACATCTCTATTGAAATCCACTAGTAGTGTACGTTAGATGTCAGTCATGGCAAACAATTCTGTGAAACTCTACAGCTCATTCTGGAGCTAATTTGAAGATTACATCAACATTTCCACATCTGTAGCTATTGACTCTGAAGAAAGTTGGTGACTTCTGCAGAGATTTGTTCCTAAACATTCCCACTTTATTATAGTTATAGAAAATGTATTAGCAAGAAAATTTTACAACTCTACCTACTGGACAGGTGGAATCTTGTCATTGTACTATATTGAAAATTACTGCGTTTCAGGGGGTCATTCAAATGTTTGTGCAAGTAATATTTGAATGACTTCCCCATTTACACCTGAGTTACATGATTTAGTTGAGTGATGCAAAACATAGTGTATTTTCCACTGTTAGAAGATATTGGAATAATGTATCATGGGTTTCTTTTTTATGCCATGGCAACTGCATCAGTAAGAAAGTATATAAATGCATATAAATTTTAGAAGTCTCACTTTAGTGTTCCTGACAAAGGCTTTCTGGTGGTGGCTGTGTCTAAATTATGTTTGCAATATTATTTCAATGACTTAATAAGTTGAAAAATGCTGCACTTTCATCATACCAATGTTCCTTGGATTTTTATGAAATGATTATTGCTTTGAGAGTAACGTTGCGCGCTCTAGCAATAAACTATTTTTGTTTTATCACCATGCCTTTGGATCCTTTTCTGTATCAATAACATTTTATGTCTCTGTCTTGGGATTGCATTTCTCTGTCATAGTTGCATTCTACACATGGTCTTGAACAGACAAATGAAATCCTGTCTGAGAAGCTAGACTCTCTTTTATGTAAACTCTGCGTCATGAGAACTTTTAGCTTTTCCACTAAACAAACTCACAAAAGTATTCAAACCCCTTTAACTTATTTCACATTTTGTTAACATACATTTAAGTCGACCACAAACTTAAATGTATGTGGTTTGCCAAATCTGTATTTGTGTGCATCCCCTCTTTATTCCAATAAATCGAAGTAAAACAAAAATGGGACCCAATAAAATCCTTGGGGTTAAAGGCTTGCCAAAGAAAATTAATGAAAACCTGCATCAAATAGATCAAGAAACTGCAGCAGACATGTTAGGGAGAACGTTCTGTAGATGTCTGAAGCAGGGTTAGGATATAAAGCGATGCCCTAAGCTTGCAACATGTCATGGAGCTCTCTTTGATGAAAATCAGGTTTTTTACCCACTCAGCAATAAACTAGACATGCCAAAATCATTTTGTTTTACAGGTCTAAAATATAAAAAGTGTTTTGTAGCTTTGCCCTATAAAGAAGCACATATCAGATTCCAAATTGTTTCGGGTGTCTCGACTAATTTTAATTCTTCCTGTCTATTCTCAGCAACAAGCTGCAACAAATGTTTAGTGCATGTAGCCAAATAAGTTAAGTAAATTCAGATTTGGGTGCACCCAGGTCAGCTTTTGAGTAAAAGTTACTAGATATTTATGATCTTGTTTAAAATGAAGGCAAAATTCAACTGATAACTAGAACTTTTGCTTTTCTAATGTCAGCTCTTTCTTCTCAGAGCGAGTTCAAGAGGTGACTCTATCATTGCACCCACTGTAACCTCGATTTGTCTGTGTGCTAATCTGGTTCTCAGGTCATTTACTGGGACGTGATGGGTGGCACTAACATCAGAGAACGGGAGGACGCAGAGACAGGGGTCTATAACAGCATACATGCCACACAGGAAGGCAACCACTTTGTGACAGGTCTGTTGCTCTTACACTGTAACAGCAGTATTTCTAATCTGAGCCAAGCCGAGTGTGCTTGTTCTTTTGGAGTTTACTGCTAATCACATGCAGTTCTGGTCAGAAGTTTGCATACAGTAGTATGAAAAAGTATAATTTTTTTTCTGTTATAGATTTCTTCTTTAATGCAAATTGTTGAAAGGATCCACATTTGAGGATTGTGGAACATTCATGCAACAGCATCTGAATCAAATTTAAACCCCAACTTTCGGCAGGTCACTCTAAAACCTCCATGTAGGTTTTTTCAGAGATGGAGCCGCTGGTGTGCTTTAGTTCATTGCCCTGGTGCATAATCCAAAGGGTGTTGGGCTCTGCCATGAACTGAAGACTAGAGAATTTTTTTCAGGATTTTCTTGGAGAGATCAGGATTTATGATTCAATCAGCGATGGCAAATAATCCAGGTCATGACGGTTGGGGCCATCTCAGCCCATGTTGATGTTAAACTGGTGTTTGGCATCCTAAGTTTTGGTGGTTCCCTGATTATTCCCAGCATTCCTTTCATCACAGAGCAATCGTTGGGATCAGATAATAAGAACCTGGACAACAATACCAAATAAACATCAAAATTGCCTTTAGATTAGATGTAGCAGGGTAACTTTAGGCTTCTGTGATGTCATCACCAAAGGCCATTCTTTGAAAAAACACCACAGTAAATTCAAACTTGTGTACTTAAAAGCTTGCTTTAAAAAATTGCATTGTTAAAAGCCCTTAGTTAATTTGACAATCATGCCCAAGATAAGTGTATATAAACTTCTGAACTGATGAAAGAACTGTAGATAGCTATGATCGTCATGCATCTGCTCTTTCTTCATTCCACCAGATTGTGGTCATTTTTTTGTGCCTACAGAATCACAGGGGTTTTAAGAGAAAAAAAAAGTTGTCCTAAGCTAATTCTTGATATTTTTGATTTGGCTTGTTTTTCTTCTTGTATCTCATTGAGCGTGTTTCATCTATTCAGAGCCCATGTTTTCTCCTCCCCTGCTGACACCGTAAGACAATTTTACAGCTTTCTTTCATGTTATTAATACATTTTTCTCCTGGTTTTGGCAGGTGGAGAAGACAAGCGGGTGAAGGTGTGGGACTATATGCAAGGAAAAATAACCCACATAAGTATCCCTGCTGGAGCTGTTATTACCTGCACCAGAATCTGCACCTTGAACCGCATCCTGGTCAGCACCAGCGCAGATGGAGGCATTTGGCTGTGGAAGTTCCCCCACCTTGCCTCTTCCTCTTAAACAAAGAAATTCAAGCCAAAAAACTCACTGCCAATTGTTGCACACTGGTTGATATAACCAGTTATTAGGTTTAGGGAATAATAATTTTTTTCCTATATGGGCAGGTTGGTTTGAATTATTTACCTAGAAGTAAAATAATCAGTTGAAAGATGCTTTTTGTATTTAGTCTGATCCTTACTGGTGATCTTAAGCCTTTTAGGGATACATACATAGCCTTAGCGTTATTTATCACCTATAGATTACCTGACCCAAAAAAGGTCACACACTCATATTTTATTGGACCGCCTTTAACTACGGTATGTTTATAGAACGCATTTGCGTGGTAGTGTTTCAATGCACTTCTGCAATGTCACAAGATTTAGTTCTAGGTTAAGGTCTAAACTCTGTTATCATCAATCCAAAATATCTGATGGTAATTCATAATTTCAGCCTGATGAAGCTTGGCGTTGTCATCTTGGTAAATTCCTATACATGGTATATCCCCCATGTCATCAGCGAAGAAACAATCCATTGATGGACTAATTTAATCATTCAGTATATTCAGGTAGTCAATGCTTTCATAATGTCGCTGAACCTGGACCTGACCACCTGCAGCAACCCCAGATTATAGCCGTTGCCCCACAGGCACTTGGTATGATTGGTGCATCACATCATCTGCCTCTCTTATACTGACGCAGCCATCACTGTGGAAGAAGGTAAATCTGGACTCATCAGATCACAAGACCTTCTTACATCGCTTTAGAGTTCAATCTTTATACTCTCATGCAAATTGAAACTATTTTCTCCAGTTAGCTTTTTAATAATGTGTTAGACAGTTAACTCAGTGTTAAAATTTGTGCAATCCCCTCAGATGTTTTCATGCTTCATAACAATAATTTGACCCTACAGATTAACATCTTCTACACAACCACAGGATGTATCTTTCCACATGGTTGTTTAAGATTGCATCAGCTGGGGATAAATAACTTATCTGCTGGGGGACTCAGTTGCACTAAGGAGGCATTTTTTTTAGGCCAGGCCTATTTGGACAAATTCAGAAATAGTTTTAATGTTGTTCCTCTGACGCTGAACGATAGATTCAACCAAGAAAGTTCATTGGTGGTTTATCCGCTACTTTTTTGGAAAATCAAGGCAGGTTATGATGTAATTGATCCTACAGGGGGCAGCTTAAGGCTACAGAGGTTTGACACCTAATCTAATCAACTTCCTTCTTCCCAGTGTTTTACAAACGTTTAAAGTTGAAGGTAAACTCAGCAGTTCATTGGAACAACTTATTCTGGCCAAAGTGTGTGATCAAGTTCTTTGTCCTAAGAATGTCCATAAGAATGAGACCTTCAAATAGCTCCCTGCGGGTCCATGAGCAGACTAGGAGAGAGGGATAACAGCGGGGTAAGGCGAGTCAAAGACCGCCAGACGCTCATTCATCACGGAGAGCCATCGATGAGGAAGTGCAGCTCACTGGAGCTGCGTTGTGCGGGAAGACAAGGCGCTCTGCTCGGTGCGGAGATCGTGACCCATCGAAATGTGATAAGATGTCTGGGGGATCATGTCAGTGATCATGTGCCTCATTGGCACCGAGCCGGTGGCTGCTGAGCCGTAAGGTGTGTGGAGTGGAGGGGGAAGTAAAGCTGAGGAGGAGGGGTGGACAGCCTGGCAGACAGGTGCACTCCTGTTCTCAATCTTCTTTCATTTTCTCTCGGTCCCGTTCAGCGACTGCATGAGCCATGGACAGCCGAAAGGAGAGCAACACAAGAAAACAGTCAATGAAATCCAAATCGTCGAAGGAGCAGAAACTCAGAAGTGGAAAGTTCGTCAGGAGGAAATCGCTGCGTTCTTTAGGGAATTTTATGGGAAGGATCCTGAAAACTTTGGGCACTTTAGCGCACTTGGGCGACGCAGAGCCGCCGGACGCGGAGGAGGACGACGGCGGCTTCGTGCGGAGCGCCTCGGGCGGCTTCAGGGACGATTTCTCGCAGACCTCCAGGGAGGGAGCCGCGAAGAGGAGCTCCGCGGTGTCCTCCTATCACGGTTCGGTGAAGGAGAGGCTGTCGTGGAGCTACGGCGACAAGACTCCCGGCGTGCTGGGACTGAAGAACCACGGGAACACCTGCTTCATGAATGCCGTGGTCCAGTGTCTCAGCAACACGGACCTGCTGGCCGAATACCTGGGGCTGGGGCAGTACAAGTCGGATATTAGCAGCGGGATGACGAACGGTGAGGTGAGGGCGGATGAGGCGCGGAGCTCCGAGGGTGAAGTAACCGAGCAGCTGGCGTCGCTGGTTCGAGCGCTATGGACGCTGGACTACACCCCGCAGATGTCTGGAGAGTTCAAGGTGAGAACAGGGGCTGCTAATAAGTGTTTTGTCTGTGGAAGAGCCCGGAAATTTGTTTTGAGTTTTGTTTTCCTCCAACAAGTTTACAATTAGGTGGAGGTGGAGCTAGCTAAAATGAGACACTGCTGGGTAAACAAGACCACAAACTGTTACAACGAAAAGATAAGACGTTATTCTAGGATGTATTTTTACCCCCACTTCAAATGTATACTTAGAACAGAACATGTTTAATGACACAGGGTTTCCACTACATATTTTCTCTCAAGTCTGAAGATTTTACTAAAAGAACAAACTTCTCATTGTCCTTTGTTTATAGTTTGGTTAATGACCACACAACAGGCACAGCAATGTAATCTGTTGTGTATTAAATTCTTATCTATTTAGTAAAATATGCAAATGTGAGATGTCACTACAATACCCACTACTAAATAGGCACAATTTTGTAGCAGATGAGAAGATTGTCCTATATGTTTCAAAAATGTCCTGTCTGAGACACTCCCACGTCTGAAAATCTCTAGTTAGGTTAGAGATTTTCCTAAAACAGTAGTAGTCCACTTTTTCCTTGATGTTGTTTATCGTTTCATCTCAGTCATTTGTAACTTAAGTCTACATTTGAAGTTTAATAGACACTAAGCGGACAAAAGGAAACATGTGAAAATAACATTGTTGTATTTTCTAAAACAGAAAGAAAGGAGGAGTGGGTATATGCCAAGGGGACCACTGTCATTTTTTAATTCTTTAAATACCTTTGGACATCCAGTCCACATGGAGTTTAAAGCAATCTGTTTTGCAGGACGTTAGATTGCCCTGGTCATGTTCACAAAAGGCTACTTTGTGTTTTATTGTTGCCAAAATGTCCTGAAATCTATGCAGACTTCCCATGTTTGGTTCAAGCATTTTCCTGCCTCCAGAAAGAATACAAATAAACTTTTCTGAAAGAGTAATTTCTTTAAAAGTGTAAAAATAAAAAGTGAAAAATAAATAAAGGATTTAAATGCCTGATGCAATGTATCTGGCCTGTACACACAGAAGCTTGTTTTTGTTTGGTCAATTTTATTGTAAATAAATGTTTTACAACATACTAATCAAAACAAATAGAAATACTGACCATGTGGTAAGTTTATTTTTATTGAAGAATTAGCTTGTTGCTTTACTAAAAAGGGTCACTTTCTTAGCAACAGAAACATACTCATCATTTTATGTGATAAAGTTGGTGTCCTTTCAAAACATGGCCAAATCGCTGCCCTGATTTTGGAATAGAGTTTAAAGAGACTGGAAAAAATCATTTGATTCAAAGTCCCAATTTCCAAGCTGTTCCTAAGTATACTTTTTTCGTAACAACAAGAACAGAGCAAGAAAACATCTTGTACAGACTGATATAGAAATTGGTATCAAAATTTAGCAAGCAAAATAAACACACACACACACACACACCTTAAGAAAGTCTTTGTCTTCTGTATGTTTATTGCCCAATTTTTGTATTGAAGTTATCTGTGCTTTTTGTTGTTCATCATGTTTTATCATGAGAAAAACTATGTAGACAATCGATTTATTCGACAAAAGCCAAATGGACAAAAATTGTGTTATTTTGTTTTTCCTCTGCTTTGGTTTAATTTAGGAATGCAGACATTAGCGATTTGGCTTTGACACTCAGTTCTGTGTATTTGTAAAGATTGATATGAATTACAATAACTGTTCAATCCTAATTATCATGTAGCTCACTAGTTAATCTAAAATCACTACATTTTTTCATCTTAATTTTTAAATGAAACAAAATATACACTTTAAATTCCAAGAATCTGTCCAAACATTTTAGATCATATGTTGATTGGAAGGATGGCTGAAATATCACCAAAAACATCATCAAATATTTTTGGTGCTATTTGCTTAATTATAGGTACTGAATAGTACCACTATGACTGTGAGTTACTTTTGTAAATCTATCTGAAATGCATTAAGCCTGCAGCTTATAGGGATCTCTGTGTTTCTCGAAACATACTGGAGTTGTCTTGAGTTGTCCTGTTTGTGGACTGAACTTAGCAGCTCCACTAAAATGAAATGTACGTATTGAACAGAGCCATGTCATCAGGATCCATAGAGAGAAGATTCTCTGAAATCCTAGCTTGGATTTTTCACACAGTTTCTTCACATATGCATCTAGTTTCATTCAGAGAGAGAGAGAGAAAAAAACAGATGAAACCTGTTGATACAGCCCTGTTTGTAGCTCAGTGCCTTACCAGCCTGACAGGTATGTATGTAGCTATTTGTCTAGAAGATTTTGATCAGTGACGAGGTTTGTAAGTTGCACAGTTATCAGATAAATGTAAGGTGTGAAGATTACTGATTGTGATTTAGACAACTCGGTGCCTCTCTGCTTTTGAACCTGGCTTTTAATCCTTTATACCTGTTCAGTTAGTAGTAGTTTTGTGTGCACATTCAATCTGTTTACTGATTCTACTCTGTCTGGAGTATCTTTGTTTTACCTACCTGTTCCAGTCCTCTGAATGGTTTGACTGCATTCCTGGTGATGACATCAGACAAGAATCTGTATCGAAGATAAACAATCTGTTGTAGATGGGTGACTACTCTACATTAAGGTCTTTACATGATAAATAGCTTCATCAGCCGCAGGTGTCCAAGAAGAGTTGGTGACTCCGTGAACCAGTTGGCTTAATGGTTAGGAGCCACACAGAGGTTAAAGTGCGAGGGAGGTGAATACAGACAATGTTGAGATAAATGATTCAACATTTTTCACAATGTTTAAGTAAAAATAAAATCTCTTTAAGACTTCCTTTTTATTTAGAGTTGTGTATTGCAAAATTGCTTGAATGCTTGTATTGAATGCATGCAAAAGTTTTCATATCTAATACATTTGTTTACGTTAGAATCTCAGACTTTTTATGTGACCAGCATAAGTTGTGAAGTGGAAGAAAATGTTTTCATGGCTTTCTATTTATTTATTTATTTATTTATTTTTACAAATAAGTTTTTAAAATCTTTTGGGCAAGCGTTTTACTTACTAATTCAAATGTTGCCATGAAACATTTTAGGTACATCACTGCAAATGTGCTTTTATGACATTTCCTTTTTGCTGTCACTTAAACAGTAAATATAACTACAAACATTGAGTGACTTTTACTCCATAGCAGACTTGGAGGACACACATTCATTAAACGCTGTTAAATACAGCAGCAAATTTGAAGATAATGACTCTGTTCTTGTTGGTCAGACAGAAAAATAGCTGTAAATCCCACAAATTTAGGTAACTGTATGCAGGCATGTGAGCAAAACCAGTTTTATTTCTCAGATTATATCTCACATTTGCCTCCCAATTTTGAAGGGGAAGTCCTTTACTCACCTTCTCTTCTTTAAATGTCCCATTGCCACAGCATGGAGAATGGTGTATATTTTCCTGTTTCTCAGTGGAACTGTAGAGGGATGTTTACTGTGGCAAGTGTATTCAGTCTGGAAAAAGAGGGAGGCCCCCTGCTGGGAAGGCAATAATGGTGTTCAGCCAGAAGGTGGGACAGAACGAGACCAGCATAGTAAAGGTGACATTGCTCGTAACCAAACAAACACGCGTCTAGTCTGGGAGGAACCCCTGGATTTTTTATAAAAAATTATGTTTTTGTCTTTTTCTTTTTTTTTATTTGACATTGGGATTAGAGCATTCATCATCAATTTCTTTGTTAAATATAGCACAATTGCTGATGTTTGAAGATATTCATAATGGATATCGATTTCTCTTTCTAAATTTTTGATGCATTTCAAGGAAAATCTTATATTTTTAACTTATCAGCCACTGCCATTCTTCTTATCAGGTATTGATCTGATTGGCTAAATGACTCATTGGTTTTTATTGTCAGTGTAAGGCATTCATGTATTTGATCTGATTTTATTATTAAAGATGGCCTCACCTATCTTTCAGGTCTGACCTGCTGATTCCATTATTGATTAATTCTAACATGTACTGTGAAGACTCATCTGTCTTCACAGCACAATTAAATTCTACTTTAAACATGAAGGAAATAAATGTACTGCAGGTTCCCTGATATAAGGGCACGTTTTGAATTCAACAGAAATGAAAAGGATTCTCATACTATTCTAATGAATGCATCATTTTGAATCTAGTCCAAAATGAAGTGCTTTTGAATCCACAGTGGGGTCGGACTGTTAATGCATCAACAAACAGCATGGTTAAAAGTGGAGTTTGTAGTTTGGATTCATTTATTAAATGGGGAAAAGAGAACAGTTTTTTTCTATATCTGACATCTTGAGCTTATTAAAGGAAAAGTCAGATTTTGATCTTTGGCCAATTGATTGGTGCATCCCTGCTTATTAGTTTGCAGCCTCAAATCCAACCATGTTGAATCTGCATTAATGCTGGACAGAGCAATAACAGTGATTTCATTTTCTCTACTGTGGAATATAAACATTTAGATAATTTTCCTATTTAATTTACATTTTTTTCTATAATCAGGGAAATAATTTTATGTTGTTCCCTAGTGTGTGATTAAATTGGGTTCCCTTTTGATCACATTTTACAGGGCAGAGATTACTTGTTGTTGTTTTCAGATGTTTTACTAGGATGGAAATATCTGCTTTATAATATCTTGTTTCTTTTCTTAGCTTAATATGCAACAACTTCATCTAAAAACTGTGAAGAGAAATCATTTTTGTTTCATAGTAGGATTTTGTTCTTAGCACCAGAGACGTCCAATCAGAAAAGGATGAAGCCACTTGCCTCGTGTCCTGGCTCGGGTGACAGTGATGAAGTGCAGTGAAATAGCTTCACCACGTTAGTTCTTCTTTTTTTTTTTTGAGGTCCGTGCCCGTTCTCACTCTAAGTGCTGACAGTGTATACATTGTAGACCCATAAAGCAGTTAGGATATACACCACCTGGACTCTCCGTGCTGAGCTGCACAGAAATGCTCGACCCTGCTGCCTCTAATTTCGCTTTGATTGTTGCACTTTTTCAGCACAGCAGATGGGAGGCCGAGTTCGTTTTTAAGACTTCAGCATAGTTCATATTATGAAGCTTAACGGTTCTGCATGTAAATTTCATTCTTTGCTACACGTGTTTTTGTTGCCTCGGGGAACAGGACAGCGCTTCTTGCCTATTGCACAGAAATTAGACCTCTTGTATTTAAGATAAAAGAGCCGCCATATGCTGGTGGACAGCAGCATGACGTTGAGATGTCCCTGTCTCAGTCCCACATCCGTGCTGTGAGAACAGATAATATAGAAACATGAGGAGGAGTGTGTCTGCGCTGCTTCGCTGAGCTCTCCAACATGAGACCGATCAGGTTCTTCTTGTTCTAATTTATGTAAGGGAATAAATCAATCCTGAAATATTCTGCCCTGCTGGAACATTATCGCAGAGTAAGAGCCTCCTTCAGGCTCAGTCACTGAAGTGATAAAACAGTGTGCTTATCCATGCTTTGGAACGTGGGAAAGCTGCAGCTCCCTGAGCTGTCAGTTGCCTACCCAGTAGTGAATTTACAGGCTCGGCTGTGAATCCTCAAAGAATCAATTTCTGTGTCTCAGCAGAGCCCAAAGAGCCTTCCGTTGGTCTGTAAAACATTCAGAGGCGATCATTTCCGACACATTTCATCCCCTCTTCTTTTGGACCCATCAGCTGCAGAATCCTGTCCTCTGGAACCTCCGAGTTAGACAGAGTAGGTTGGAGGATTTTCAAAGTGGTTCGACTATGGACCATGTCTGATTTTTAACATGTACTCCAACAATTTGCCACGAGGAATGTGTGAGATGTTCCCCGCTGTTCCTGAGGTGAATCCAAAGCTCCCAGGGACAATGGCTGCAGAAGAAGAATTGACGTGGGACAAAAAGATGGGGGGTAAAAGTCGCATGTTGTAGTGCTGAGAGGCAATAGGTTATAAGTCACGGGTGGACTGGTACCCATCTGATTAGAGATGGGATACGCTTTGGTCAGGGGGCAGTCCATCACAGGACAAACAATCAATGCATTCAAAAGGTTATTTAGATTAGACCAATAGTCATGGTTTTGGATCATAGGAAGAAGCTGGGTTACCTGGAGAGAAGCCACGCATGCACAAGGAGAATATGCAAAGTCCATGTTGGTTGGGATTTGAATCTAAGACCTTCTTGACTGGTTTATAGCCAGAAGGAAAAGCCGACCTGCTGCCATAGATTAGGTATATTGCCTGTCTGCTCGCCTGAAAGGCTGGGTCTTGGTCCTGTAGTGCAAACTTTTACACCAAATTGCACTGATAGTGCTTTATAGTTGTTCACTGATTGGGAAAAGGGTTATAATCTTAGTTTCCAACCATCTGATTACTAATCAGGATTAGACAAGGGCCAGGTTCCAATCACCAGACAGGTTTCTTGATTCATCTCTAAAGATAAGACTAAGAGGACCTTGGTGGTGCTCAGTGAAAAGACTCAGATATATGAATACAGGGCAGAAGTAGCAGCTGTGAGTTATAACTGCTGGTTTGTTGTAGCAGCAGAGATGACCGGACTGCACCAGGCAGCAGAAGAATGAAACAAAGCAGCCGGTAATGAGAGATTCAGTCCGTTCTGCTTCCAGCCACACCTGTGAATCTCCAAAGGTTATCCTGGCTCATAATTTGTCAGTATCAGTCAGTCTGCCACTAAGGAATCCATTCAGGCCTGTTTGGCAGGCAGTTCTTTTGGGGAGGGTGAGAGGCAGCTCATTTTCTTGATGAATGTTTATAGTAAATTCCTGCACTGCCAGGTCTCTGATCCGTCAATGTTTACCCAGTAAGAGGATGGACATGGGGAGCACGTGGGTGGGGAGGGGGATTAATGGTGAGAGGTGAAGTAAAGGTCGAAAGGTGAAACTCCAAAGCAGACATCAGGTTGTGGATGCAGGGGATGTTGGCAGAGTGCAGCCCTGCCTCTGCTGACCACAGAAAGGTCATGCCCCCACCAGTGGGGGCTACCCAGGCACATTTCTGCTTTTTATCATCTCTTATCTTTCACTCATTCTTTTATTTCCTTTGTTGTTGGTTCTGTTTGTAGGATAACTCACTGTCCTGCATCCTTAAGCTTTATTATACTTTTCAGATGAGAAGTAGATAACAAATAAATTGTTAGATTATTTATGTCTTTTGTTTTCTGTCAACAAACTGATCAAGTTACTGATTTGCTCATGTGTGTATATCGAGGTTGAGTGTTGCCTTCATCTGTATAGCATGAATCCAGTCGTCTGCAGAAATAAAAACATATTATTTCCAGCCTTCAGCCCATATGTTTGCTTTGATAAGAAAATGCTTAGTGCTGAGGAGTAACATTTCTCTCAAATTAACCTTTTCCCACCGACTAAATTTGTTGGCAAAAACTTGACTGATTACGTCAACCAGGACTCTCCCGCTGGTAACAGTATCCAAGCTAAACAAAGTAGGCAGGGAGGAAAAAAAAGTTTTCACACAGCAGTCAGACTTTGGCGGATGGATAATTCGATAATTTAGTCAACGAAGTGCATTTTCTTTATTAATGTGAATAAGGGAAAATCTCAAGAAATAAAGCCAACATTGGCAACTAAAAAGTGAGAGTGCATGTTTATGGGAGGAATAAAAATTGTTGTATCCCAAATTGAACTTGTCTTTAGTGCAAAAAAAGTCGCATAAAAACGTCATCATGCCTGCGATGAAAGAATGAAGAAAAATATACACTCAATAATTTTGGTCCTCGTTTGATCAGCTTAATTCAACACAGAAAATAGAAAATTTTGCACTTGGTCAAATATTTCTTAACTTAGTATTGGTTAAGATGATTGCAGTTTAAAGAAACAAGACATATTGAAAAATAATTCATTCATAAAACATACTGGGACCTTAGTAGTGAGTGGTGGAAGTGTACAAAACCACAACAGTTTGGTGTTGGAGAAGGATCTGATGAGGTTTTGAGTGGTGAGGCTCACATGCTAAACTCTGCTGCTTAACCCACAAACACATTTTCTTTTCAAATATGAACCAATTTAAAGAGAACCGAACAACTTTCCAACAGTACTTCCAACATCTACTACTAAGCACTATTGTTGCCACAAAGAAATTTTCAACCAACACAGATATTTTTACTTCAATAGCTTTTTTCCCTCAAATATTTTTTTTTTAATATTTGTCAAAAAACAGTTGAGTTTTATTTTATATGTTTGTGCTGTTGAATTCTATTCAAACCTGCTTACCAACTGGCACAAAGCCCCAAAATATTTTCATTTTATGTTGGTATGAAATGATTTCAAACATTTCTTTCTCTCCTTGCTCTGATATTTGTTTCTTTTTTTGTACAATAAAAATCAAGGCTACTCTGCTCCTCTATTCCAGACTGGGTCCAGTTTATTAAGTTTCTAATAACTGAACCCAGCTGTTTACCTTTTGTGCTCTCACATAGTTTTGCTGTGTAGTTCAATAAAAAAACCTCCTCTCCAAGGGAGTGGCTGGTTCCCTTTGGGATTAGTACTGGAATGGATACTCATTCCTCAAAATGAGAATTGTTCCATTCCTGAAAGTACAGTGATCTAGTGATAAACCGTTGACAAGCTAAATTTCTAAAAGTTTAAATGAACAGGTTGACTAAAAGATAGACATGTTGCTTCCAACAGATCCATCATGTTTTGGTCTGAGACTTTAGTTTTGGTGTGGGCTGATCAACAGTTCTCAGATTTATCTCTGAGCTCGCTCAAGCCTCAGACTTCCACTCACCTTTATCCTCTCCTTGACTACTTCAGAAGTGTTTACCCAACAAACACTTCAGATCCCTGCTAACCTCAGTGCAGTTCGTCTTTGAGGAGTGTAGGTATCTGGAGAAAGTTGACATTTCAACCCTCCTGCTGTCCTAATTTCACTCTCTGGTCTGAGTCTCAGCTGCTGTCCTTTTCCCTTCTTTTTTTCTATTTCCATATTGTTTACTTCTGTGTTGACACATTTTGCACAAGATGACACTTTCATTTAGATTTTTGCTTAACTGACTCTGATAGAATAAAAAAAAAATACATATAAAAAGAATCACTATCTTAAGCGAATGTTTTAAATACATTAAACACAGAAAAAGAAAATGATCTCTGCCTCTCTCTGAGAGACCATTATTATGTCCCCAACGATCATGACGTCGCCTGCTCTGTCAGTTTGGTGCATGGCATTTTTGAAAGGTACAGTCTCCTGACAGAAATCCAGCTGAGGAGGAAGGGAAGCTGCAGATGTGCCAGTCAACCTTTTTTCTACTGGAACCAAACAACAAAGTTGAGTCTAACTGCCCTGTCCCTCTTGCTGAGAGATGGGAAGCGGGAATCTCCATGAATTCTCAATTTCTCTTCTCTGTAGCAAAAAAGTAGCTGTCATTGTTGGCTTTATAATGCTTGCTATGCGTTTTATTAGGGCTGAATGTGATGGAACAACACGGTTGAACACATTATTGTGAAGTGGATTTGTAGGAATGGATAGTTTTCCATAGATTTTCATGTAAAGCTTTGAAAAGCATAGGATTTGTAAAGTTGCAGGATTTGGAAGTTTTATCAGCTTTGCACATAAAAACTGTTTTCTGCCTTTTCTTTGCTGAAAAATAGCTTAGATTAGCGACTTTCTCCCAGACCGTTGGTTTGCTAATGTTCCTCAGGAAAACACTTGTATTGAGGTACTACTTAATTGACTTTTGAAGGCAATTGGTTTCACAGGATCCTATTAAATGGTATCAGAGTATAGGAGACCAAATACAAAGGTGCAACACATTTTCCTTCCACTAAACAATTAAGTAATGGGCTGTTCTGTCACAACCTCCCTTTAAATGCATTAAAGTTTGTTGTTCCGTCAGTAATGTGACAAAATACTTTAGCGAGGCCACGCTATCGTGTCGTTTCATTCCTTAATTAAAAGGAAAACTTTGTGTCCTTGAGATTGTGTGGTACATTTACTGACTCTCTTGCAAACTGATATCAAAGTGATGAGTAAAAATGACACACTCTGCTATGACCTACACACGCACACACACATGCACACTTCAGTTAGTGATAAAGTTGGGAAAGAAGTGTGTGACAGTGAAGTCGGTCCAAAAGTCACTTCCCCTCCTCAGCAAAGTCCTAACCTCTTTATCTCACCTTTGCCCAGACTCAGCGCTGTCCTCGTAGTTTCTTATCCGCTCTTATCCGTTGCAGTTTCAGGTCTTTTTCCTTGTTGATGGCTTTATAAACCTGCTTTCTAAGCTTTTCACAGCTGTGTTGTCTGTTTGACAGAAAAAAACGCTCCTTGTAATTTTTTCAGCATCCCTCTCTCCCATCTGTCCCACGTCCCTTCATCCCCTGTCAGCACTCCCTCATGGTGATGAAGCTCATTAACAGCCCTTCTCTGTCAGGTAGGATGGAGCAGGAATGCGAAGCCGGGAGGGGGCTCCCCTCAGTGTTTATATTTAGATCCTGGGATACTGCAGGTATGGTGTGCTGATTTTTAATGAGGTCCACAGCAGAGTTTGGATCATGTCAGTCTCGCACAGAGATGGTGCAGAAGAGATAGAGTAGTAGCCATCGACTGTAGAGTTAATGGTTCCATTAGAGTCAGGTGTCATATTGTCAGTCACTCTGCAGCCTGTTTATCCAACAAAACTAAACAGATTTGATTTACACATAATTGTAATGTGTAAATCAATTACACATTACAATTATGTGTAATTGATTTCTGTTAGAAGATACTTGGACTTACCTTTTGTTTCTTTGTTTGATTATCATAACAATCACTCATGGGGAAAGTTCAAGACTTTAGGCAAACCAGTCCAGAACTTATACCCTTTTTTTCTATTTAATCTCATACATACGTAATATTTTTGTCAGGCAAAAGTTTGAGTTGGGCTCAGACATCTTCATTGCATTTTGCTACTAGAGGCTCCCACTAAGTAGCTGCCAACACCCTTGCTAGTTGACTAGCTTTTTGCATCTACCACACATGGAGTGTGATGAACAAAAGCAAAGGGCTGAAGTCATCGTCACTTGGAGCGAAACCCAACACACTGGAGGCAATGGTGACAACATTTTTCAGCTTTCTTGTGTTCCATCACAAGCTAGCGTGTTCGTGTTGTGCACATATGCAAAATTTCACATGCATGAATGTCACTGGCCACTTGGCTGGAGAACGGTTAGCAATTGTCGAATCATGGTGCAAGTCTGGTATAAAATTAATTGAAAGGGAGAGACAAATCCTAGAAAAGCAGATTTATCACCAGTTGGCTTGTTTTCACCACTGGCTTACTTCTGTTGCCAACAAACACAAGGCTAGGGTTGTTCTATACTAAGAAAGTTTCAAGTTTGGCACTATGGGGGTTAAAACTGTTGAGAAAGACAAAGCGGCTGCCAAGAGCCACAGACAGACCCCAGAAAATGTCAGTTTTTGCTATGCTTGATTGTAATGCAACAGAATCACTCATCCATCACATACATTTGTAGAATCCTAAGTCTGTATTTTGACATGTTAAAACCTGCAGTTACCCTGCTTCAACACACAATGATGGGTGATTAATAGACTTTTATTGAACTAAAGTTAATGCAGAGAAACATCTAAAACATGCAGAACCACCTCTCTGTAAGGTAGCTGGAAGCATCCTCATTCAGTAGATCATTTCTACTATATGTTTAGAAAGGAGCTAATTGAGGTGATTCTCACATGAGTCTAAGATGCCTCTAATATACACAAACCTGGATACCTGAAGTTTCCCAGGCTTGTTCCTCAGGGGGGAGACACCAGGGCAGACCCAGAACTATATTTGCCTTCCTGGCCTATAAATACATTGCGATAGCTCAGCAGGAGCTGAAGAGTTTCTCTAGAGAGAGTTTGGAGTTTTTTCTCCTTGAAGTCAATCTTGGATAAACGACAATGAATGCAAAATAATGTTTGTAATATTTATTTTTAAACACAGCTCAATATAGTTAGTATAATGATAATATAGCAGAGATTTTAACCCAGAAAATACTGCTTCACGACAGCATTGGTGGTTTTAGAGCACAACCCTACAGTAAAAACTGGTTGGAAAATCCAGCTTTTGTTGTGTAGTCAAAACAGACAATTGCTTTGCTCTGGGACTATTTCAGATACTTTTGCCAGGGAAAATGTGTGTGTTACTCTAACAATTAGGTGTTAATTTTTTTTTTCCTCTTTTTCAGAGCATAGTGTCAAAATACGCCTCTCAGTTTCGGGGAAACTCTCAGCATGATGCGCTTGAGTTTCTCCTCTGGCTGCTGGACAGAGTTCATGAAGATGCCAATCCAACTCCTGACAACAACAGCAGCGGCAAGACCAAAGCCAGCAGTAAGGTGAGTTCACACTGCTCTGTTTCCTTGCCTGACTTTAAATGTTGAGTATGTTTAAGATGATTAAAAAACCTGCTGTGACTCAATTCACACAAAGACTTACTTTTTTACAATATATTTCCTTTGAAAATTTCCCACTAAACTAATTTAAAAAATCTCAGCTGTCCCTCATGTTTTCTATCTCGCCAGGTTTTCTTTGAAATGTTTGCTGGAAACTATAAAAGCCTGAAATTCTGAAGGATCTAGCTAATATGTTGAGTCTCGCGTTTTTCCACACTGCACAGATGTTTTATGAGACAACAAGGACAGATATCTTCTGCTCTGCAGCTCGACTTGTGAAAGTATTCAAACCCTTTGAGGTTTTTTGCACTTTGTTGTATTACAACAAACTCCACCAGTTTGTGACTCTAAATTATGGACCAACACAAAGCACTTCACATTTCTTAAGTGGAAGAAAAAAAATCTAAAGTTTTCAAATGCAACTGTATTCAGCCATATTGAATCAATATTTTGTGGAACTGCCTTTTGCTGCAGTTATCTACTTGGAAAAGCTAAATATTAAATCCTGTGATTTTGTATATAATATGTGTTACACTGACATATTTTCTAGTGATTCTTTCTTTTTTAATTCCCTATATAAAGGAAAAGTAATTAGTTTTTTGTATAAAGACATATTTTGATTTTTATCTTTAATAGCTTTGGACATTCACTCCTGGCATTTCTGTCTGTTGTGTATTTCCAAAATTGTTTAAGTTTTTTCATATTCAGTCTAATCTTGCCTCACATTTTCAATTGAAATTGCATCTGGACTTTGACTGGGCTCTTATACATGAAAAGGCTTTCATCTGAGACATTTAGGGGTTGATATCCACAGTGAGAAACCTCTAACAGGTTTTCTTATAGGATTGTTCTGTATTTAGCTTCATCCATCTTTCCATCAACACTAAGTCAGTTTGACTGTCCATACTTGGAAAAAGGCATCCACACAGCATAGTGCTGCCACCACCAAAAATGAGTTGCGTGTCCTTTAACACTGGTCAAACATTCTTCTTTGCAGTTGTATCTTTTGTTACTTTCTTTATTCTTTTTTTCTCTTTTCTTATCCTTTAAATGCATCTGATATTCCAATATATGTGTAATTGTAACTAAAAATGTTCTGTAAAGAACCATGTGAAGATCCATCTTTTAGGAATCCTTTAAAAGGACAAAATTTTTGTTTTTATTTGGTCAGAGAAAAAATAATAATAATAAAAAAAACAGTTACAAAAATGTCAGATTGTGTGCAGTTGGTGCTATGTCTAGGAAAATCAAAGATTAAGACTCTTTAGCCTGCTGTTCAGATGAAGCTGCCGGGTCTGATCCGAATCTTTGTGTTCAGCAGTTTGTTTTATTGTTGAGATGTAAAAGAAGCAGCTGGGAAAGTGGGAAGCGTCTGCTCCATCTCTGGGTGTGTGAGTGCTCACCTTGGGTCTGTGCTGTTGGAGTGTAGCCAGGATTGGATATGCTGTGCTGAGGATGGAAGTGAAGGGCAGACATGACATGATTGAGATGATGAAAATTTGATATTAATTTAATCAGAGTTTATACAGGTTCTTCTTTACAGATTTGTCTTTATCCACTGATCTCATGGTTTTCTCAGGACTAAAAATACTAAAAGTAATTCCTAGAGGAATTTGATGAAGCATTCTCTTGTCCTGACCTGGATCTCCTAATTGACCTCTTAATTGGATTGATTTTGTGATTATTGTTTGTATCACAATCAGATTTACTGGATGTGGCAACCTGCTGTGATCAGCACCCACTGTGACAAACTTC
Organism: Gambusia affinis; assembly: GCF_019740435.1. Lineage (NCBI taxonomy): Eukaryota > Metazoa > Chordata > Actinopteri > Cyprinodontiformes > Poeciliidae > Gambusia > Gambusia affinis. The sequence continues at coordinate 12,145,431 of NC_057871.1, read as the reverse complement.
CACTGTGTGATTACATGTATTAAATATCTTCCCAGTGTTCTGCGATTTTTAAATAAATAAATGAGTACAGTTGGTGTTTAAGAGTCACTGCTGAGCATCCCATCAATCAGCTCTTTCAAAAAGAGGACATGGGAGGACAGAGGGTGCATTTAGTTGATTAACATTAAAATAATGAAGTAATCAATTCAGAGTAGGCATTGTCTCCATCTTAATGCACTGACAAATAGACCTTTTTCTCTTCCCCTTGCTTATCTGTTAAAGTGAACTTGTAGGTATTCTATTTTTCACTCAGTTTCTACAGAGTGTTAGGCTCATGGTTCTGTTGTTTTACAGTCCTGACCATTTGTAGTTACAATTTGCAAATGCATCTACCTTTTTCTTTTTTAAAAAATATCTAAAATTCAGTCTTCTTCATCCAGTAAAATCATCTACACAGAAGAGTGTTGTCAGCACAGTCCAGTAGACCTTACTATGATGAGTTCACTGGGGAAAACCCCCCCTGATATTTGTTGTTTAAATTGTACTGCATTCAGAGCTGATCGGACTGAAAATGGATTCCAGTTCCAGTCACCAAGCAAGTACAGCCAGTTGAACTTGTGTCTGTTATTTATTGGTTGCAATTAGTGATGTTAGCTGATGATCATGTTTTAACCTGAGGGAAACTCTGTCAATAATAATAACCAATGTTTATTTCCATCCTGTTGCCATTTGTGTGTGTGTTTTTGAAGGGGAGAAGGTGGCTTGGCCATGTGGTATTCATTTGAGGATGTGACACTGATGCATCTTTGGGTTGCTAATTACAATCCCGGTTCAGGATGTTCTTCAGTTTTAAGAAGAGCATTCTTCTTGTATGCTTCAATCAAAAGAAACTACTTTTTGTTCTTGATGCCACAACAAAGAACAATTTGTTTTAATTTGTAAAAATGGTTAGATTTCATTGTGAATCAAAACTTCAGAGAGTGGTTAGTGAAGAACTAAATTCTAACTGAATTGAATTCCACTATTCTAAAATTAAATTGCACAGAATATTTCCTTCGACTTCTTCAAAATGTGATAAATGTTAGTCCGTGAATGGCTCCCTATCTCATTTGTTCTGGTGTGAAATTTTCAACTTGTTTTCTAAAGTTTATGGATGCGCGTTGGTTCCCGACACCCAATGTGCATTGTTTGGACATTCTCCTTCTTTGAGGAACTGCAGCATTTTTATGCAAACGACGGTGGTGTATGTAATGGTTATAGCCAAAAAAGTAATATTGAGACTTTGGAAAACTGACAAGGTTCCTCAGTTAAAATGTGGTTGAGCAACTTTACTGAGATTCTCCATTTGGAGAAGCTACGATATGATGTTGTGGGTTTCTCTAAGTTCTGTAGTATCTGGCAGCCAGTTTTGGACTATCTTTCTCAATCCAAGGTCGACCCCGAAACTCGCTCAGTTTCTTAGTATGCCACCTATGCCCTTACGGAAAGGTAATACCATCCTTAAGTGGAAATTGTACTCAATGCAGTGTAATCAGTTTATGGATCATTTTCCAGACTTGCTGTTATAATTATATATTTTTTCTTGTTTGTTTTTGGTTATTGTACGTCTTTATTTTTATTACTGGATTGATAAGAGTAAAGAGTATACTGCTTTCATACAGGAATTTGTTACATATATGCGTGTGTATGTAAGGCCGCATATATGTATATATATATATATGTGTGTGTGTGTGTGTGTGTGTATATATATATATATATATATATATATATATAAAATGGGCATAGCCAATCCCTGGATAAATTATCTAACAATAAAACGACCTGAAGCTGTTGAGATTTCCCCTCTTCTCAAAGCAAGTCTGTTTTTTCAACTAAAAAACCCCCAACAATAAATAATACTTCCGGACATTTACAAAATTATTGTTTTACAGAATGACTCTCACACTTCAAAATTAAGTATATATTTAATCATTAAATGCCAGCCTAACATTTTTATTAATAGATTTTTATTTTTCTCCTTTGTTCTTGTGCTGTTTTTTCAAGTGTTAACATCTTTCAGGCTTTAGCCTTCAATTCCATGGCTGCTCACAGTTGCATGTTTTTAAAAGATAAGACTGAAATGGTTTTTGCCAGATAAAAATAGGAGCATGTTGGAGAACAAGGACAACAAACAATAAAGTAAAATTACTTGGCAGTGAGAAAGGGTGTGTTACAGCCTTGAATCTACAATAATGCAGCTCAGGAAATTGAGATTAGGTCAGCAAATGGTTGTTGTTGTTCTAATTGTTGCAGTCATAATTTGTGCATAATTTTCTCTGGTAATCTGCAAGTATGCTTTGTTCAAAACAATATGGGCACTTAAAATGAATACTGGCAACTCTTTTCCAAAGGTTAGGGTTGGATTTTCTTTCCATTTCATCTTATGTGTGAACAGCAGTGCTGTAAAATATACCAAAATAAACATTAAACAGAAATAAAAATGGATTCCAGAGTACAGCAGGACCTGGCAGTCTTAAATAGTTTTTATTTATTTATTTATTTTTTACTGTTTCACCAGAAAATGGCAAGTAGCAGCTTGTCAATGCACTGTCTTCAGATATTTAGATGTAACATTGAACGCATTCCTGCAGAAGTTTATCCAGGTTTTCTTTATCTTGTTTGAAAATTCATGCCAATGAGTGAAATATGCAACAGTTGACAAAATCCTTCCTGTTGTGAAATTTCTTGATTGTGCACTAAGACTACAGTAAAGATCTACACTGAAACACAGATGGAGATTTGCTGTATTTTATGTATGCAGGCTTTTTTTTTTTTTTTTTTTTTTTTTTAAATGGAAACGCTGTATCAATTAAAGTTTTTGTTTGGAATCATAAGTAAAATACATACATTGTTTGTTCTAATATCATTTTATTATAGAACTTCAAGAGAAGATCAAGTTAAATCAGTATTGGCCAGTAAAATCATACAAAAAGCGGGGATTAGCAATCGTGATCAATGCATATACTGTAGCTAACGTTTTATCTTGATTACTCAATAACTTCTATACTAAAGCTTGTTGTTTGACATACCCTGTTAACACAAATTTTAAAGTATGTTTGGTTCATGGACTGGAGAAAGATGTCAGTTTCTGGTCACCAGCCAGTTTCTCATTTCTACTTTAGTATTTTACGCTGTAGCTGATGTCCAGTGCAATAACAACTAACAGAGAAGGCATCTGGACTCCAAGGACAAGAGATACATTTGCATAAGCTTATATAACGAGCTGATTTGCTGGCATACTAAGTAATATCAAGGCCACATGTCCATCATCTAAACAAGCATTTGTATTAAATGCTAGTTTTATAATCACTGTTCTTTGAGAACACCATGTCAGATAAATTTAGACCCATCGTCATTTTGGAGGCTGTAACTTATCTTGTATGTTCCTGTAATATTATGCCTAATTTGTTTTCCTTTATCCATTTTTTCACATATTACAGGAAAAGTGACTCACAAAGGCTGCCTGTCTCTTTAAATCTAGCTAATGGAAATCCAAATAAATCAATAAATCCACCCATCCATTCTCTAAACCGCTTTTCATGTTCAAGCTGGCAAGGAGAAAAAACTCTCTGCCAGCATGAGTTAAATAGGAGACAGGACACAACACAGCCTTGTCACAAGTCAGTGGCAGTGCACACCAACGTTCACAAGCATGCCCACACGAGTTGATCCCAGCCGTTTTCTTGGAAATTACTCTGAAATTTGATCCTTTACAATTACAAAGCTGCCAGAGAAATCATCTAGATGTACCTATGTTATGTCAACATTTGGATAAAATGAAATTGGCATTCACAGAGGAATGTGCACATGTGTAGCAGTGCATTACCATATGTCAGCTGTTCCGTCTGTCTCTCACAATAATTGAGGAATATGTTTGCCAACCAGCTCTATCGGAGTACTTTTGCTGTGCAGTAAAACATGGTTTGTATTATTGTCATATGTCCTGAAAATCAGTTAAAAACAAGGAATGAAATGAAACGGACACCCACACATTTGTACTTGCTTCTGAAGGAGCTGGTTTGGCCAGTTTTCCAATACATTTCAACATCCATACAGAGAATAACTCATGATTGGAATAGAAATGAGTCCGGCGAAAATGTCATAACATCGTCAGGCTGTGTCATGAGGAAAATCACTGAGGTTCTGATTCTGCATTGCTGCCTACTCAGCTGCTGATGCAAACATGTTGCAGGCAGTGCTCAGGTTGTTGCAAGTAGCCGATTTGGAGTTCCTACTGTTCAAAGAATGGAACTTCTTTACCTTTACCATTTGTGCTGAAAACATACAGCCTTTCATCCCCAAACAAAATTCACCACCTTGATTTCATAAAACAAATGAGTAAGGACCTCCCATTGGGTAATTACTGCATAGATGATTATGTTTTTGCTGGCAGCAAGTTATTTAACTCGAACTGACGCAGCGAGGGGCTTCTCATTTCATTCCCAACAGTGTCTGAAGACAGCGACTGCAGCTGTGGCAAAAAATTGTTGATCTTTTTCAAAAGGTCGAATTATTGGTGTGCATCAAGTAAATTTTAATTTCAGGTGACTTGCAAGTTTCTAAACCTGAGTTATGAGTTGTCTAAGGAATTGTTGTACACTGTGAAGATGGAGGTGAACCATCAAATTTGCCAGATGTATGTTTGGAAATCAAATTGTGAAAAAGTAATCATACTGACCACTTAAACTTATTCTCAGTCTAGCTGTTAGTTTTAGCCTCTGGGTCCATAGACTCTGGATTTATATCCAAGGAATGCCACAGGAAAATTATCCTCTCTCAATAAGATTGGAACTGTTTATCCGCTTCCTACCTTTCCTGAATTAATGAACTAGTTTTTTTAACTCTACATTCATGATGACCAGACCATCAGCTTATATTGAGTAGCATTACATAACAAATGAATGTGAGCACATGGGAAAGGCAGTTCAGTAATGTTAATCCTCCCTTAAATCGGTGCTCACTAAAACCGTTTCATTGGGAAGTCATGGTGCTCGGCACAATGACCTTTTATGGACCAAGAATTCCTTTGAATACATGGGGAAAAAAAATATTCTTTTTGCAACGTCTGCCTTTCACATTAAATAGCTTTAATTACTAGTTAAGAAACTTTTTTCCTCTTGACCTGCTAGATTGCAGTTGAACAGAACTGCTGCTGCTTGGGAGACGAGGCCGATTAGATAATATTAAAGGTCTCATAACCAGTGTGTTACATTATCCCCCCGCCCCCAGGCTTCTGCACTTCTGAAAACGAGAAGACGATTTCTTAACTGCTCTGATTTGCCTGGTGAGAAAACTGCCTAATTCAGTGAGTGCATGGTGTTCACCACAGGCATTTTTATAAGTTCATTCCAGAGCAAGCACATTATAAATTGCATCTTTTTGTTACCCTACTGGCAGTAGGAGGATGGATTATTTGCTAATGAGACAGCAGTGCCAAATAAACAAATCAGTACTTTTTTAATTTTTAAAAGTTGAAGTGAGTTGAGTTTGAAGAGTTGAAAGGGAAAACTCCGGGATCCAAACATTGATGTATCTCTGTGAACTTTTAGCGTAAGTTCTTCTGGGAGTTGAAAGAAAATGTTGGTGAATACAGTGAGTCAGCTGAAAGGTGGGGCGAAAGTTGGAGGATGACAGATCCATGATCTGATGTGTTGATCAACAGCCTCTGTCATAGACTATCTAGTCTTATATAATTGTAATTTCCTGTTGTATATTATGCAGGGAGTCAGCAATAGTGGAGTTAGATGACACTGTAAAGGATTACGCTTTGATGATTGGAGTTATTATCGTATGTCGTGGAATTTTTTGCAACTTATTCAGCTTGATTTGTCACATTTTCATTTCTTTTTTCAACTGAAGATTCTTACCAGAGGTGAGAAGAGGTTCGCCATGAGCTCTGGACTTAAAGGCAGTTTTAGCTCTTTCTGTCTGATGGAGCGTCTCAGCAATTTAACCTCCTGTGGGGTCGTCTGGGACTTCAGTCAATGAGTTCGCCTGTTGGGTTGTTGACTCACCTGGTCTACGTCAGGGTCCTATTGTGAATCCTACGCGAGAGCAACAGGACGACACGTTTGGCTTGGATGTGAACCATTAACTTACTTTTTTCAGATGGCATGTTTTTTTTTTTTTTTTTTTTTTTTTTTTTCTTTTTTGTCAACTGTGGTCTAAAAGGACCTGATGCGGAAAGAAATTTGAAATTCCATTGGTGTTAGCAGTTTGTGAAATTGAGGTGAAGTCTGGGGTTACCATCTGGTCACTCTCCCCCTTCAGTGCTCAGTGTTTTCTATTTCTCTCCTCTGACACAGGTAAGATCAAAGCAGAGTAACCCCTGCCACTGCTGGGACCCCACACTCGGCAACCTGAGGAAGTGACATTTTCAGGGTCCTGGGGTTTTTCTGATTGAAGTGTTCCAGAGAGGGTGTTTTAAAATATTTTCCAGAAAAAGTCATGCTGCAAAGGGAGTTAAAATATTTAATGTTAGAAGTGAAGCTCAATATAAAATGTAAGCTTTTTAAATGTCTTGATTGTTCACTGAACCTGCTGTTTACAGATCAGTTTTTCCAAGCTCTGCCTCACATCTTTTGGGGTCAAGTTTAAATGTTTGTCACGAGTCTAAGTCGATAGTGAAGTTTTTCATTTTTGAGTCTTCAGGGCACCACACTATGAGCTCCCTGGATGCACTGCCAGATCTCTTTGGTGTAAAAGTTGCTACTATGGGGAGAAGAATCAGATTTCGATATTTTCAGTATAAGTGAGATACTTAAAAGAAAACTGTCGGGTAAACATATTACAGTGAAGTTGCTGCTCTATATTCTTGGATGGAGCATCTTGGATTTAGAAATGGTGGCATGTATGGAAATTTGTATTAGGTTAAGGATTTTCTTTGAAGTACACACAGCTACTGCTGTTTTTAGCACAACTAGCTAAAAAGCAGCAAAATATAGTTAAAATGTCTTAATCGCTATCTTTGTTTTAAAACATTCATAAAACTAATCACAAATAGTACTGCAACTGCACTCCTCTGCTCTTAATTGGAATAATTAATGGTCACTCTTTAGTGATGAGTAGAAAAATATATTTTAATGCTTTTCCCACAGGTTATACAGCCATATTGAATCACTTAGAATATTTTTGAAATTTTGATTAATTTCAGTGAGTTAGTTCACCAAGTGAAACACATTATAAGGCTTAATTACACACAGATCTATGCTTTTAAGCCATTATTTCCATTAATTATGAGGATTTTCTGCTTATAGCTAATTGAAACCTTTTAAGATTTGAGTATTACATCTCGTTAATAAACATTTTAAAAACAAAAATGTAGTTTTAATAAAAAGTATGTTTAAAACATGATTAAATGGCATTTTCAGAAGACACATTTGACAGATGAGCCTTATTCTAATATATTAAATATGGATGTATTTAAAGATGAATCCATTTTGACTAAGACCACTGCCATTGGAAGGACAATGCTTTACAGGAACTCTTCTACAATATTCTGTCATTAAAAAAAGAAAAAGTAGCTTTACATAATGCTCTCTGTATGGAAGACATACAAGGCCTGTTCATGTGGGTTTTTTAAGTACAAGTCATACAAGTCTTGTGCGTTATTGGAATTAAGACATCTGTGTGTGTAGTTCCTTACTTCTGCGTCATAAAAGGGTGAGGCATAGTGAATTATGAAACTCTTCATTCAATATTGTATATTCTTACATCTTATCTATGGCCTCTTCATCCTCACTGCTCACTTGAACAGGTTTCTTCTACAGAGACGAAAGGTGAATTCTCTGGTGGATGCTGTGAGTTATTCAGATGAAACCACCTCTGCTGGCTTCTTTTGTATTCCTTTGAATCTCTTGCAAGGCTCTACAGAAAAGGTCGCTGAAAAGTGAAGACTTATTTCTCCTGGCTCACTTTGACAGAAGTCGGTACATTTTATACAGCTTATTAACCTGTTGGAATCTAATGAGGTAAATAAAAAAGACATGTAAATAGAGAGAGGGGAAGAAAGGTCCTAGTTGAGATAAATTTGGGGATATGTTTAATTTATGAAAGATTCAATATGTTCCCTGAAGAGGAAAACTGTCTCACAAAGAAGAGCTGAGCTGTTAGTGGCAGCAGCATTAGTCCAATGATTGATTTAATGTGAGGCTGCTGCAGGTATGTCATCCTGACTCAGGCCCGTCGGCATTGGGGGGCGTTGGGGGGGGCATTGCCCGCCCACAGAGTCAGCTGTGCCTCCCCCTGGACTGGAAGCTGTTTGTTATTTATCTTAGAATAACCAACTTTCTGTTATTCCTATATCAATTTGATACAGTCGGGGCTTCTGCACTTCCCATATCTGTGTCCTCTGTCAATTTTTTCCCCCCAGCTGTTAAAACTGTTTAATCCGTTGTTAACATGTCGTAACCTGTTTTTCCGAGCCGCCTTTAAATGCAACATGAGCGCTGATACGCTCGCCCTGGGTTTACACCTGTGCGGCAGTGAAGGAGACCTGCTGCTGCTGTGCAGAGCTACTCAGGTGTGAGTTAGAATCATGGCAGCAAACCAGCAAAACGCAAAGAACTTTGCACAGTTTTTCCCCAAAACTAACCGACTGAGTTGACTAATGCTGTAATATGGACAGTTAATGATAGCTAAAAGATGACTAGCTAATACAGCACCTTAAGCTGGTTAACAAGTAGCCTGTGGGCCACTGATGTGGTTGTTTATGTTCAGCTACGTAGATTCATTTTGCCTCTCCAAAATAAATCGATGCCCCCCCCTGTTAAACTCGTCTGTAGCCGGGGCTGCCTGACTAGCTGGTGTGTCCTGCTCATCCTTCATGACTTTCTGGGTCTGAGTTGTTGGACGACAAAGAGAACTTATGCAGACAAAACACTTTCCTGTTCTCTTGAGTTTAGTCTAGTTGCTGAAGTCTATCTCCTCCAGCTTACCTTGGATCAGAAGTCATTATGTCTCTAAATATTTTTCATGCTTTCCTTTTAGACGACTCGACAAATTTTTTAATGTGTACACTTGCTCCCTCATTTTATCAGCTGAGAATACACACGAGGGCTGTTGTAAATGAATATTTTAGTAATCGAGTTATCTATTGATTATTCTTATGATTAATCGAGTAATCGGACAAATAAATTGATAAAATATTGGTAAATCTAGCATAACACCAGTGTTACCATTGGAAATCAACATCAGTCCAATTTTTTTTTTACTGTATCTTACATTCAAAGCATTCTGAAATTTTAAAAATGATTTATTCTCTGGCATCCTTATAAAACTGATTCTGAAGTTTTTTAAGTAACTCTAAACGTTACTTAGAGTTAACATTTAAGTTAACTCTAAGTAACTCAAATGTTACTTAGAGTTAACATTTGACTTTATTAATGATTTACAAAAGTTCAGCTTTAGCAGCATATCTAGACTGACAATGTTTCCAATGCTTGGTAATTGAACCCAGTAAAACTCTTAAGCTGTTACTCTTACTTACTCTGACTTACAATGTCATTTTCTGTTGGAGCATGAACCACTTTGAAAAAAAAAAAAAAAATATATATATATATATATATATATATATATATATATATATAAATTATTCATTAAAATGGGAAGCTTGTTGCATCATTTGATAATGGTTTTTAATACCACATATTGTTTTCCATCCACTTCACAAGGATTCACTGTTTTGTGTTGGTCAGATGAAATACCCTGATATTTGTGGTTGTAACGTTGCAAGACTGGGAAAAAGTGTATTAAAACTTTTGCTTTGTGCTGTAGATTGGATGGACGATGTAAAATCGAGCTTTCAGGGCTGAGACTAGAATGAGATAATGAAAGCTCTACTGCAATAATTAAAATGAAGAGAGGACACCTTGTTTCCCAGCGGCCGCTCATACAGTCACTAACACTGGCAGGAACGCAGCAGGAGTAATGAGGGTGAAATCCTCTGAGGGATTTAGCAGCCATCGTCACACGTTGTTATCAGTATGATCAGCGTTTTATTCTCAGAACTGGTCCCACTGGGGAAAACTGAAAAGAAATGTGGACAAATCTTTTGTTGGTTCAGGTGAACAAAAAGCTCTCTCTGGCTTGTTGTTCATTGTTTGCTGCTCCACGCCCACCCTGCCAGGCTTTCAGTGGTTGTGTCTTCCTGTCAAACAGGACCTGTCACTGCTATGCAGTCGGACCTGTTCCTCTCACCTGTTTCTGCACTGGTTTCGTATTTATCACAAAACAATGCAAACAAAGATCTGCAACCATTAAAAAAGGAAATTTAGAAAGGAATATCCATAGTATTTACTCATCTGCTGCGTTTTGTGTGTCTATCTCTGTTGGTGCTCATAGTTTTTTTTTTATTTTATTTATTTATTTTTTTAAAGGTTTTACTACAGCTTAAGTGCTAATGTACCAGTGTGACAGATTTTTCAGAGGGATAAAGGATTTTAGAAAACTGACCCAGACGTGTGGCTCAAACTAAAAGCTGTTTAGACACTAACAGTAGTATAATTTCTCCCTGCAATGTGAGGGAAACATTTAAAAAAAGCCTCTTTTCAGATGGATGCTAATGAACTAGTATACATAAAACAAAAGCTATCAAATCAAAGAAGGATGTTGATAATGTATGTTTTGTTCTTAGCAGTGGATCATTACAGCGAAAGCTGTTCACGTGAATGGAAGGCATGCTGCAAGCTTGGTAGAGTTCATCTGTACACTTTTATTTTAGATGCACCAGACGTATGCACAAATATAAATTGGTTAATTTGAAATTTTATTCTTTTTGAGCCCCAACTGATTCAAACCTCTGATTTAAATTCAATTCATTCAACCAGGAAGTTTGTTTCTAATAGGAAACTTTATAGCAATCAAACATTTGTATAACCCCTGGGCAGCTTTTTGCATTTTTCCACTGGCATTTTGATTACTTATCTTTGTTGAGATGCTCCAGATATTTACATCTGCCATCACCCTAATCAATATGTTTCTTCTGACAAGAAACAATAAATCTCCTGATAGAAACATTATTGGTAAAATTACTTTAATTTTCCAGAGGTATGAATAAATTTGAGCTTAATTGTACAAGAATGTACTTCATAAGTTGAAGCTTGTCTCTTAAGTACAGAGAAACATTTCTTGAAGCCATCAATAAACTGAACCCCGTCGTGCCATGTATTTGGGATCATTGTCTTTTCATGTCCAAGTTTTAAATGTCTAACCCAAGCCCTTTTATATAAAGTGGCTTAATCTTAATTTAACAACCCTAACAACCCAGGACCACAAAGGCTCCAGATCAACTAGAAGGTGTCAAAAAGACCTTTTTAGCATCAAGTTGGACTGGGTGCGTGCCAAACATGAAAAAAAAAAAAAGCAAACAAATATCTGCTGCACAATCTACTCTCTAGCTTGACTGAAGTTTGCAGCTTCCCTCATAGAGGGACCAAGAATTTTTTTTTTTTTTTGTTTGTTTTAAAAAGACAAAGTAGGTAAGGATTCAGTTATTTGGCTCAGTGACAAAACAAATGATCGGAAGACTCCAGGTGAAGGCATGCAGATTTCTTTGGATTACTGTACTCTGTGTATATGAATAGTGCAATACAAAGTGCTTTGCAAACAACAAAGGACAGGAGATAGAAAATAACAAATGCATCAAAAATGAACAAGGCCTCAGATAACAGCAGGAAAACAAAATTAAGACATGAGAGAAATGACAAAGCTCTGTGCGACCTTTATGGCTAAGCTGCAGTCCTTTTGCAAACATGTATTCACTTTAATGATTTAAAGACCGGTGTAATGTGATCCATTTTTCTGGTTTTGGGCACTTTGGATGAGTAGAAGCTGTTCCTTTATTGTTTTATGGAGACCTGTATAAATACCATTACACTAATCTAAGTTGTTGCAAATGAAAGTATGTTTTTTGCCTGTTTCCTTTTGGACACAAAGCTCTTAATTCTGGCAATGTTAAAGTAATCATCTGGTTATTGATAGACTTTATATGCTTGTTAAAATTTAGATCCAAGTCTTGTATTATTGCTTGCTCTGTGGTTTTTAACCCATCAGAGTTTATTTATGTTCTGGTTTCTGACCTTGCAATTTTTGGGAAGAAACCAATGACTTTTATGACTTCAATGAAACAATGAAGCTATCAAACCTAATTCAATAAACTCCCAAAATTATAGACATATGAATTGTCAATGGCCAAAAGGTTATTTCTCCTACTGGGGGATTTTTGCTAGTTTAAATTTAGAGTTTTCTCAGTTTCTTCTTTTGCACATGATCTCTCTCAAAATCGTTTGCCGGATGCCAAGCACCAATCAGCTGTGCTGCTTCTTTTCTGATGGGTCCAACGCTTCTGGCAGTGATGATCGTCATGCTCCCCTGCCTCCTGAGAGAGCACAAACAGCCGTACAGGGCCTATCCTTTGTAGAAGGATAGGCCTCTGATAAATTCTCCCCCTTTCTTTCGAAACGCGTGACATCAACTCCTTTATTTCTCTAAATCAATATTTGTTGGGGAATTAACACCTCCAGCATGCAGATTGAACACACGGGAAAGAAAGGGAGAGAGAGATGGCTCCAGCCAAACCAGATTTGGCCGTCGGATCTCTGCCTCTAGCGCTTGTCCGAGGCTGCTTATTTTTCTGTGCTGCTTCTGTTTAGGCTCGCCAGCATCGCCATAGTAACAGCCACAGAGTGACGAGGCTGGCCGGCTGCACTTGGCACCGTTTAAAATGAAGTGGGTGCACGCAGCGCCCTGAGGGGGCAGGTCTGAGATCAGAGAAAGATGCTTTGAAGCTGCGTTTTGGCAACAAAAGAATGAGAAACCGTGAATAAAGTTTCATCAGTTTGTCAGGAGAAAGCCACATGAAGCGGCACAAGTTAATGAAACAAGAGAAAGCTGATGAGTGGAAGAGGGCAGAGGAGCTGGGCTGAGTGTGCATGTGGGGTTTCCACCGTTATCTCCCAGCTTGCCTTGTTTCAATAAGCCAGGTCTGAATGGGCCGAATTAGCAGCTGCCCCCAGCTGAAAGAATAAAAGTGACTCAGCAGGTTTACTGCGCGGACAGCATTTCTTTCATTCCTCCTCTCCTCTGGAATGCTTTCCCTTATCTCTCTTTGAGTCAGTCTGGACTTCGTTCTGTTGTTTCTCCGTTTGTTTCCTCTCCCTTATTCAACCTCAAGTTATTTAAGGGTGCCTAGTTAGTTCTGTGAACCAAGAATATTATATTAGCTATTGGGATTCTGATGCGTAATATTCTGTAATATATGCTTAGACATATTATAATTTTTTTTAATTTCTAAATTTGGTAGCAAGCAAACAACAAACAACTTGTGTGTTAAGAGTGTTAGTCTGCTGGGAAACAGTGCTACCATAATTAATATGTGGTGGTTCCACAACTTTCATTCCTTTAGGTCAAGTTTTTTGTTACCATAGAGTTTTTTAGTTGGCAAATATATTTTTCTTACAAGAAAGAGTAAAATGAGGCAGCTTTATGCTAGCCATCAGGCAACAGGTGGGGGAGGGGAAGCAATATGGTACTCTATGCTTCAAACAGTCCTGTCCATCAGTAGATTATCTTTGGGATACAAAGGACTTTAAAATTTACCCAAAATATTCCGTAATATATGTTCAAGAGAAATCAGTAAACTTAATTGCATTGCTATTCTGCCAACAGCTATCTTAAATAATAAATAATTATTAATGCAGTGACTGTACAGAGTGACACAGAGATGTAAACAGTTCTGAATATACAACTAAATGAGAGAATTCCTGTTCTGTAAAATACAAAATATCGGTTTAATGTTATGAGGACATTTTCATTGTAGTGCATATAGATGAATATGACTGATCCACTTCATAAAATCCACAATATTCCAGTTTCCAATACTTTGGGGTAGAACTTGCTATAAATTGTCATAATACAAATGGTTTATGGCCACTTATTCATTCAGTGACTAATACAATTTATTGGAACTACTGAAGTTTCTCTTTGTGTCAGACATTTCTACTTTATAAAAACAAGATCAATGCAAAAAGCAATTAGTTAATTACCAACACTTCAAAGAATTAGATATTTGGGATCTGGTAGTTGGTTGTTAGGGACTTCAAATGGAAGAGTTCCTTTGTTTTAAAAATCCTGCTCATAAACTGCATGCTGTCTTTTACCAGAGATTTACTGATACTCCATCGTCTCTAAATACCAGAGGGTGATCTGACTGTTTTTCCTTAAGCAGCCAGGAGTTATGTCTACATCGGCTCGTCTAATTCACATGCTCTGCAGGAGACATCGTCACTTATCCTGCTGGAGACTGACGGCATCAAGCTGCTACCAGGAGCTGACTACTTCCTCTCCACTGACAGATTCCCAGGAGCTCACTGAGCATAAACTGGGGTACAAGGTTTCAGAAAACAAAAATGTACAGAGACAAAACTGTGGAGACAGAAGCTGCGTACACATCATAGCAACATAAACATGCAGTTCTGTCACCTACTCAATCAATAATTCATATTTTATATAGTTCTGGGTCGACAACACATCATTTTATGTCAACTATTGGCTTTTAACTAGAGGTTAACATAAATACTTTTGACCTTTTAAGCTGGCATCTTTCATAGCAAAGTGGGAATGAAGAGAATATATATTTTGAACTTAGAACCTTTTTTAATATGTCTCTAAGATGAATTTTCTGAATAAAAGGAATCATGGAGTAAAACCACCACACAACAATAATTAGGTAAGATTGGAATCACACTTGCAAGAATAGACTTTTTAACTCAAGTTCATGCATAACCTGCCCTTACCCCCTAGTGAAATAACCGAGCAAATAGGACTGCGTGATGTAATGAAAACGTGTAATTTTAACACTATTGCTGAACATGGCAATAACAATATATTTTTATGTTTGTTCCTTCATCATGTCCCACCATTTGTTGTAAACTTCACCATCCCCACCACTGAAAGTATACTTACATGTTAGTCGAGTTCAATTTTGACAAGTTCAAAGGAAAAATGTTGGATCTTGACATCTTGATTGTTTCCATCTGTTGGTTCTGCACAAGGCTGCTGCAGTTCACCGGCTGAAGAAGCCAACGCTCACAGACAGAGCTTTAGACTTCCACGAATGTGTCTCCGCTCATTTTTTGCCATAGATGTTTATGTACTTCTATGCTGAAAGGAATATGGATACATATGTGTCACCATGAAGCCCCTGCTGTAAGGCTGGTGCAAAATTTTAAACCTGAGGACTGACAACCAGCAGCGGCCTTACAAAGACATGAAATGTCTTGGCTGAAAAGGTTACGTTGAGTATAAACAGGAAATTGCATTTCCCACTATTTTTACTCATTGTTGCTTGGCACAGGTAAAAAATCTAAAAGATTTTTTGATAACCAGTCAAGTTCAATTGTGTGTGGGTTTTAGGCTGTGGTGGGAGTGATGGCATAAAATGAGGCGTGATCATTGACAAAATCAGCCCTATTTAGTTTCCAATGTCTGTCTCTGACCTGAACATTTAAAACTCATAAAGACAATTACAAAGTCGGTCTCCTACCACCTGAAGAACATTTCCTAGATAAAAAGACAAATGTCTCAACAAAATCTTGAGAAACGCATCCCTGCATTTATCTTTAGTCACATTGATAACTGCAATAGTGTCTTCACAAGTCTCTCTGAAAAGTCAAGACAGCTTTCACTGATCCAAACTGCTGCTGCTCACATTTACACTAAAACTAGAAAAATAAAGGACATCACCCTGGTTCTTAAGGCCTTACAAACAAACTTGCCTATCCATATTAAGGCTGCTAGATTTTACTAAATCACACAGTGGCAATTTGCCTTA
Source organism: Gambusia affinis (assembly GCF_019740435.1). NCBI lineage: Eukaryota > Metazoa > Chordata > Actinopteri > Cyprinodontiformes > Poeciliidae > Gambusia > Gambusia affinis. The sequence continues at coordinate 12,129,584 of NC_057871.1, read as the reverse complement.
AATCAAAAAATGTACTTTTCTCTTTCTCATTTATTAGCTTCAGCATTTTAGTTTTGACCATTTGTGCCAGGTGAAAACGGTATTGGAGACTCCATCCAATAGGCTGATTATCTTATTGTCATATTAAGTATTTATTTCTGGTTGGTCTGTCTGCATTGTTCGCTGGACACACCCTTGACAGGTCACCAATCTATCACAGGGATTACATAAGCAAATTAATGTCCTCCAAACAACTATTTGTAGAGTTTTTGATATAATGTGGACCCTCACAATGTGTATATTTAGGAATGTATACAAAGATGAACCTGTGTGGATTGGGAAAAATTCAAAACAAAACTCTTGAGTTAAATTACTGAATCACTCAAGTCCAGAAAAGTAAAATTTTGCATTTCAGATATTTCTTCTGACATGGATTGTTAACAAGCATCAATACTTTCATTGGTGGATGTTGTGCTTTTCATTTGCCAATTATAATTTTCTGGGACGATACCTTCATGCCAAGATGTTAAAACATATACTAAATGGCAGCCATGTTTTCTGCAGGGATAATTGCTGGACACGCTCAGCCTGCTGGTAGTTCCTCAATGTTTGTCACACTGGCCGGGTTTGTCCATTTCATGGTTTGTTGTTGTCATGTAATGCTATCTGGAACTGCCTGTATCCCACGCCATGGATTTCCTGTTTTTTCTGTTTTATATTTTTATTATTATTGGCAAATCTTCTCAGACTCTTATGGTTTGAGTGTAGGTGAGTTGAATTTTGCCTCCTAAATATCAGATTTGCCCTTGTTGGATTAAAATAAACATCATCACATCATCAGCTTCATCATCATCTTATTTGGATCTTTTTCTGTCTTTGGGTTTTTAGCCAAAGCAATTAGCATCATTCCTTCTGCTTTGTGGCAAAGAAAGTGAGTAATATGAGGAAATGAGGTGAAAAGTGTTGTGGCATTCAAGTTATTAATAAGTACTCAGTCCCGGATGCTTGTGAGTGAGCGGGCAGCGTTTTTTCTGAATGTGTAAGGATGACTCAGAGCTGCGGCTGGCAGCAAAGGTGAATTTGTGATGCCTTCTGAGCCAACATGTTGATTGGAAATGTGGTTTGGGATGATAACAGATTCTGTATCTTTTTGTTTGGCCAACATTTATTTGATCTCATTCTCCCTTGTTTAAGATGGAAGACTTTCCAAATTCCAATGACAGGGTTGCCTCTGTGGTTTGAAAGTTATTACACTCTATGGCTAATAGGCTGTAATTTTCATTAGTGACATCTAAAATTGATTAACCAAAGTCTGGATATAACAAGTTTAAATGAGTAGTTTTACTATTGTTAAAGGAAACTCAGACACATTTTAATTAGGTTCACTTTTTTGTTTTCCCATTGCACAAAGATATCTTCCAAGAATCCATCTTAAGTTGATTTTTTGACTGAAATCTGCACCCAATTAATTATAGATCAAACCTTATATCTCCAGCTGAAGGATCTTATCTTATATGTTCTTCCCAGCTACACAAACTACATTCGTCTTCCTTTTCTCTGTTGCATTGATTTCCAGTTTTTTTAGACCAACCCTGTGAGATGGAGAGGCTCTGTGGAGTTGCTCAGGAACAGTCCACATGCCTGTGTGTGCTTCAGGAAATCAGCAGGGCTTTGATACTAGCATATGTTTTTATGTAGGAATTGGAGTGCAGAGATATCCAGAGGGAACTTGAGCTCCCACCACCAGACAGACAAAGGCTGCATCTGGGGCAAAGAAAATTTCCCCTGGCTGGGCTGGAGAAATATTTGACTCCTCAAACCGATCAGAGCACAGATTCATGGGGAAGAAAAATTCAGAGTTTGAGAATAAGAAATCATTTCAACTCATTGAGGAGCTCATGTTAGCCTTGCAACCTAACGTCATCTGGCCCCTTGAAGTTGGCTGCTGACGGTTGGAATGTTGCCTGATGCAATGGGTGACAGTTTGAGGAAGTGGGATTATACAAGGACTTTTGGGGTGTGTCAATAACTACTTTTTACATAAAGATTTCTCTTTTTATTTTAAAAGTAGCTTTTTTATAAGCATTGATCTTTTTAAATTCTGTGTAACATTGAAATTAGAAGAAGATGGGTAAAAAATTGTGGAAACATGGAGGAAAGCAGAGGAAATGGCTATCAGAAGCAGTTGCTAGTTGAAGTTGATTGTTTTATAAATAAAGGTTAAAATTTTATTTTGTTTTGTTGCACTCATAAATAAAATAATTGGCTGTTGCACTTCACCTAAGTAAGACATTTAGTGTTTCTGTGTTTTTTTTAAATCCTCTTTTGCTGCGCTTAATATTGCACAAATAAATCCCAGAAAATGTTTAAATTTTTTCTGTCAAAATACTTTGAGCCACATATCAAAGTGAGCATGAGGTCAAACCTAAAACTGAAGGGAGCTTGGGAACAGCCAGATGTGTTTCTTGGTCCTTGTGCCTTTTTACCTTGGTACATATTTAAGTTAGTCATACTTGGAGAAGTTTATACAGATGCAAAGAAGAAGCTTATTGTTCAAAATTAATGCAGCAATGATTGGTTTCTGTCCAAACAAAAGAACAGTCTTGTCAAAGTTAGATTGTCATTTTTCTGTCGACACGGTTCAAGACGAATAGAGAAAGTCTCAGTTCCCCAGAGAGGGAGGGCGAGACGAGTTCTTGGTACCTTGGTGTGTCTGTACTGAGTCACACAGACGGTTTTAGTAGGACACTTTAGTGTCTGTTGCCCAAGTTACAAAACAGCCTGAATAATGAGTTTCAAAGGTCACATGTGGAGTAGTAAACAATAGTGAATGTCCACCTCCAAAAAGTCACACCATCATTTTAACCCATCAAATTTAGCTAATTTTTGAAAACTATCGGTTATCACTGAAAATTTAATCTTCATTGACATCTTATGAAACACTATATTAATTTTTTTTTTTATTGCACCTTGAAAATGGCTGATGACTGAAATCGGAGGATTTTCTTCTTGACTGATGGTAATGGAAGATTGGCCAGGTGATTGATCAAATATTACTGTCAGGTTGCACTGATGACACTGTTTGATGAAGTTTGAGAAAGTTATTACTGAGTGAAGATGACTCAAATGTAGCCATT